>NC_140003.1:31205222-31497722 GCF_964263955.1 Coregonus lavaretus
ATAGATGGCCTGGAGCCAGTGGGTTTGACGACGAACATGTAGTGAGGACCAGCCAACAAGAGCGTACAGGTCACAGTGGTGGGTAGTGTATGGGGCTTTGGAGACAAAACGGATGGCACTGTGATAGACTACATCCAACTGTACCAGAGTCTGTTTGGAATAGGCTATTTCTTTCTCGACAAGCTGACCAATAGAATAGGTAAACTTTTCTACTACCGGTGATAGTAGATTGACATAGCCTATTGATTTTGCTGTTCGTTACTCATCTTATTGGCTGAGGAAAAGTAAATGTGGACAGTTATTCTAACATGTTCAAAGTGCACATCAGAATTCGGTAAGAAGGACCGCACATCGTTGCATCCTGGACTTGCATGTTTTGTTAAGATTAATTACCATATTCTAAATGTGATTTCTGTCATTCTGAGCACCGTGGGTAGACGCCCTAATCAGGTTACCCACCCAATGCATATGGGTCCGGTAAATTTCTCAAATGTCCAGTAAATTAAAATGCTCTCCAGTCAAATGTCCGGTGCCACATTTTCCTAATGGAAACCCTGACACACACTCCATCCTCAGAGGAGAATTCCACTTCTGGGGTCCATCGATTTAACAAGGTAACACTGAGCCATCTGAGGGCTTCACCTTGAAGCACTGAGAGTCTTGAGTTGTCGATGGAGTCTCTCCATTACTCCCTCTGATAAATGAACATAGAGGAGAGCAAGAAGCCCTGAAATAACACCCACTTAGATCAAATGTGATCAATTAGGACAGGACAATGACACACACACACACACTGCAGAACCCCTTCAACCAACACACACATAGCTGCAGTATCAAAATGATGAGCGATATACTCTGAAGCGGCCAAGGTTGGCTGTGCCATTAACCTCTGGTACAGTGTGGCTTTATACATTGCCTTGAGTCACACACTGCAACTCACTTATTCCCCTAGCAGAACTGTTTTAAACTGTCAACCTAATGACGCTGCTGTCTGACTACACACAGCTGAGTGATGAGACACACATGCATACACACATGCATACACACATGAACACACACATGAACACACGCATGCACACACCAAGGCCTCCTGTTAAAATGGACTCGCCAATATAAAATGGTAAAAAACAACAACAATGCAAGAACTAAAACCTTGTAGCCGGCTTCATTAGAGTGTGCTCTTTGGAATTGAAACAACTGCTAAATCCATACAAGAGGTATTTGATTAACCGCATAATCATTTGATACCTTTGTGAGTTACTTGTAAATTTGAAAATTACTGTGGTGAGTTTTCAAACAATGTTTCAAACAGGGTTTGCCCTGTGTAAATAGGACAAATACAATAGATATATCAGCATAAAGTACTGACTGCAAGTTAACATGTATTAATAATGTATCTTCCAACTATTTCCTAGGCTCTGTTGTTGTTGTGGTAACACTGTTTATATTAGACCAGAAAGTAACACAAAACACTTTATCAACCCTGACAGAGAGAGAGAGAGAGAGAGAGAGAGAGAGAGAGAGAGAGAGAGAGAGAGAGAGAGAGAGAGAGAGAGAGAGAGAGAGAGAGAGAGAGAGAGAGAGAGAGAGAGAGAGAAAGAGAGAAAAAGAGAAAAAGAGAGATGATAGAGGTAGAGAGCCAGAGAGTGTTTCTGCGTACATGGTTTGTGTGCGCTGGACAGCGCTAGGGAGAGAGAGGGGGGCATTCTAAGTACAGATCATACCCTAACCTGGGGGCACAGGGGGATGGGCTGAATCTAAGCCTGCTTCCCAAGGTTAACGAGCTCTGGAAGTCATCCACCACACAACCCCAGATACACTTACAGAACCTCTGACGCTGGGCTCTGGGCTCTGGGCTCTGGGCCCTGGGCTCTGGGCCCTGAGACACAGACAGACAGACAGACAGCAGCTTGGACTGACCGACTGGGTTTTCCACCCACTGGACCAGAACTGGTCAGGAGAAGAGAGGAGCAGAGCACCAGAACAGATGTGTGAGTGTGTGTATATTTGTGTGTGTGTGTGTAAGTGTGAGTGTGTGTGTGTCTTTGTGTTCTCAGCTCGGTGGGCGATGGATCTCTCGTGGACTTCTCTTGGCGGCGAAGAGTAGCGATTCCAAGAGAAGCACAATTCTGCAGCATTTACTAGCAGAACCACATCAACAAATGTTGCAGAATAGTTCAGCTCTTGAAATCAAAGAAAGCGTGAGGCTATGCAGGCAGGGGATGAGATATCGTGGAGGTGGGATGTATCTGGATAGCATTATGTGTGTGTGTGTGTGTGTGTGTGTGTCTGTGTGTAACGTGGTAAGGATGAGATATTGTGGAGCTGAGATGTGGTACTGTTGGATATGGAGAATGAGCCTTTTTCAATCCTGTTCCACAAAAAGCGGTTATCTCCTCTCCCTGATGAAAAACTATTCCTCCATATTGCCTTTCTCTGGGCTGAGGGTAAACATTACTAGTCTCACTATCTGTGTGTAGCTGTGTGTATACATGCCATTCATATTACTACCACACAACACTGCCATCCCATTTTCCATCCCGCTCTATGTAGATTAGATCATCTATCATCCCCATAAATTAAATGTAGCCTATAAAATGCAGTTATACAGTATATAGATGCAGTTAGGTGTTATTAGATAATATAGATAATAGTGTCATTTGACGCGTTTGACATAGAAGAGCTATCTGATGAAGTTACAGTACTAACATTACAATAACAACAACAAAACAAGTCAGACACTTTCCCCAGATACATGTAAGGTTACCTATCGTGGCGGCAGGTAGCCTGGCGGGTAGGAGCGTTGGGCCAGTAACCGAAAGGTTGCTGGATTGAATCCCCGAGCTGACAAGGTAGAAATCTGTCGTTCTGCCCCTGAGCAAGACAGTTAACCCACTGTTCCCCGGGTGCCGATGACGTGGGTGTCGATTAAGGCAGCCCCCCGCACCTCTCTGATTCAGAGGGGTTGGGTTAAATGCGGAAGACACATTTCAGTTGAATGCATTCAGTTGCACTGACTAGGTATCCCCCTTTCCCTATCCAGGTCTGGAAGAAGGGTAGAAGGTGTTAGGTGACATCTCTCCTAGAATAAGATCCTATCCTGTGAGAGATTACAAACATCCTCTCTAGCAACACCAGAATTCCTCACCTTACTAGATGTGTTATTTAGCTCTGCTGAGACTCAGAAGGTTCTATCTCTCAGATACCATTAAACAATGACACACACCCTCCTCCTCCCCCCCCCCCTTCACACTCCTCTGCTCTTCGTCTGTTGTGTTTACATCTTGACATTTGAGAAATCACTCTCTGAGCCGTGTTTTTCTCCCCCGAGCCTCCCTCTTCACCTTGATGTTCCTTATCTAATCTCAGCTATTACAACCCAGATCTCAATCTCTACATGGCATTTAGCATCAACATGACCTGTTTACTGTGTTTGTTGTGTGTGTGTCTGTGTCTGTGTGTGAGTGAGACAGTGTGTTTGTGTTTCAAGTTTTATTAGTCGTATGTACGGGATACGCATGGTATATATCATCCAATGAAATGCTTACTTACATGCAGGGTTGGGCAGGTTACTTTCTAAGTGTAATCCGTTACAGTTACTAGTTACCTGTCCAAAATTGTAATCAGTAACGTATCTTTTGGATTACCCAAACTCAGTAACGTAATGTGATTACATTCAGTTACTTTTAGATTACTTTCCCCTTAAGAAGTATTAGAAGAAGACGAAAATGTATGTTACCAATTGAATGACATCTATTGCAGGATAAATCAAAGTTTACATAGTTGGCCATATATGGATGTTACATTTTACTTTATGGGTTGGTTATGTAGGCTTCTTCTAACCTATCGCTTTCTACTACTGTCACACTCTGGCTCTGGGGACTTTATATGTTGAGTCAGGGTGTGTAGATTCCGTGTGTTTTTGTGCTGTGTTTTAGTGTCTAGTTGTTCTATGTCTAGGTTGGCCTGAGTGACTCCCAATCAGAGGCAACGAGTGTCAGCTGTTTGCTGGTTGTCTCTGATTGGGAGCCATATTTAAACTGTCGGTTTTCCTTTGTGTTTTGTGGGTTCTTGTTTCGTGTTGGTTGTGTTTGACCGTTTACTGTCACGTTACCGTCTTTTGATCGCGTTTCACTAAATAAATGAGTATGTTTGCCTGCAACGCTGCGCCTTGGTCTACTCCTTACCCAGACGATCGTGACAGAAGAACCCACCAAAACTGGACCAAGCAGCGAGTCGAGGAGCCATCGCCAGGGAGATCCCTAGCAGATCTCCGTGGCAGCCTCGACTGGGTCAAGCCGAGGGAAGAGCAGAGAGAGTGGACGTGGGAACAATGGAGGAAGAGCCTCGACTGGGTCAAGCCCATTGAGGAGCTGAATAGCGGGAGTTGGAAGCAGAGGAGTGAGAGTTGGGCGAGAAGTATAGAGGCCTGGCCCACGGGGAGGAGAGAACCCCAGAAAATTATTAGGGGGGGGCTCACGACGTGGACGACGGGGCAGCAGGAGGCTGCGAAGGAGCGGTCCAGCGGGTGTGCAGAGGAGGCCGCCAGGTTAAGGGGGCCACTGGTCACAGAGGAGAGGGAGAATGTGGAGGCACGGCGAGAGGTACTGGGGTGTGTTACCAGTCCGGTCCGGCCCGTTCCTGATCCCTGCGTAGGGCCAGTGGTGTGTGTCCCCAGTACGGTCCGGCCTGTTCCTGTTCCTCGCATCGAGCCTGTGGTGCGTGTCGTCAGCCCGGCCCGGCCTGTTCCTGCTCCCCACACCGAGCCTATGGTGCGCTTCGTCAGCCCTGTCCGGCCTGTTCCTGCTCCCCGCACAAAGTCTGTGGTGCGTTTCGTCAGCCCTGTCCGGCCCGTTCCTGCTCTCCGCACCAAGTCTGTGGTGCGCGTCGCCAGCCCAGTCCGGCCCATTCCTGCTCCCCGCACCAGGTCTGTGGTGCGTTTCGTCAGCCCTGTCCGGCCTGTTCCTGCTCTCCGCACCAAGTCTGTGGTGCGCGTCGCCAGCCCAGTCCGGCCCATTCCTGCTCCCCGCACCAAGTCTGTGGGGCGTTTCGTCAGCCCTGTCCGGCCCGCTCCTGCTCTCCACACCAGGCCAGTGGTGTGCGTCGTCAGTCCGGTGAGGCCCGTTCCGGCTCCACGCACCAAGCCAGGGGTGCGTATCGTCAGCCCGGTCCGGTCCGTTGCTGCTCCACGCACCAAGCCAGAGGTGCGCATCGTCAGCCAGGTCCGGTCCGTTCCTGCCTCACGCGCCAAGCCAGGGGTGCGCGTCGTCAGTCCGGTGCCTGATCAGGTACTGGTCAGCTGCTCCACAACGGAGCTTAAGCAATCCGCTCCGTCGATGTCCAGTCCTGATCCAGTCAGCGGGGTCAGACCGGACCAGGGGCACTACGGGGGGATTATGGAAGGGTGGTGGTCAAGCCCGGAGCCGGAGCCGCCTCCGAGGAGGAATGCCCACCCAGCCCTCCCCTGTTTGGGGTTTTGTTGAGGCGCGGTCGCAGTCCGCGCCTTTGGGGGGGGGGTACTGTCACACTCTGGCTCTGGGGACTTTATATGTTGAGTCAGGGTGTGTAGATTCCGTGTGTTTTTGTGCTGTGTTTTAGTGTCTAGTTGTTCTATGTCTAGGTTGGCCTGAGTGACTCCCAATCAGAGGCAACGAGTGTCAGCTGTTTGCTGGTTGTCTCTGATTGGGAGCCATATTTAAACTGTCGGTTTTCCTTTGTGTTTTGTGGGTTCTTGTTTCGTGTTGGTTGTGTTTGACCGTTTACTGTCACGTTACCGTCTTTTGATCGCGTTTCACTAAATAAATGAGTATGTTTGCCTGCAACGCTGCGCCTTGGTCTACTCCTTACCCAGACGATCGTGACAACTACATATAATAATATGATTAAATTATATCTTTACATTAATATATATATAATACAAGTCTACAGATTGCCCCTTTAAGTCTATCAAAAGTGTGTGAGTTTGAGCATGTCTCCATTAGGCCTATGGATTTTTTTTTATCAGCATGAATTAGATTGAGCAATAAAAGCCCCACTTTTATTCCATAGGCTGGGATCCGCACTATACAGCTGTTGCAAGAGCGCATTTTTCACTGGCTGTCCACTGGTTTCAAAAACAATGATTGATAGGCAGCTTAAACTTCTTGAATTCAACCATTATTGGGTTCAAATACACATTTAGATTTGTGAACAGCCATCCACAACAACCACAATCCGTAAGGCGCAAATAGCTAAATGAGAGAGCAGCAGTGTGATTCACATCAATGCACTATGTAGATATCAATAACAAGTGATATCCGTATCGCCATAGACTACACCACTGCTGTCATCCGTACCTCCAAGCGTTTATTCAAGTTGGATAATCTTTGGATGCCGACAGCAGTCGCACAATTAGAAGACATAGCTTGGACTGTAGCCTACTAAAGCTTATTCCTGCTCTTTTCCCGCAATCCATCAAACACATTTGGTGTGTCATCATAGTGGTCTCTGACTTGTGGTCAGACTCGCTCAGGTGGAACAAACTTAAACTTGCGCCTTTTTTCAGTGCTGATTTGAATGTCATTGAGAAAACAGAGAAGTGTCAAATATTTTTTTTCCGCAAACATCCTTTCTGAATTTAAAAGTAATCCTTGAAGTAATCATCTAGTTTTTCAAAAGTATCTGTAATCTGATTACAATACTGTTGCTGGTAACGTAACGGATAACAGTTACCGTTTTTTGGAATCCCGCACATGTAACGGATTACATGTAATCCATTACTCCCCAACCCTGCTTACAGGTTCCTTCTCTACAATGCAACAACAATAAGAAATAAGAAAATATAATAATAGGAACATAAAGTAAATGGCTCAGTAGAATAGAATAAACATTTTAGCATAAGTATAATGCAGGAAGGCACAATTTATAGTCCAATATTTACATGTTGGGGAAGGGAGGGATGGGGGCAAGTGTATAAACTGAGCAGTATAATAAAAGTCTGGTAGCAGCAGTTGTGATGTGTGTGTAGCATGAATGTATATGTGTGTGTGTGTATACCTGTGCGGGTGTGTGCATGAGTGAGTGCTAAGGTGCAGAGAATCAGAGCAGGTGGTCAATCCAATTTAAGTGTTTAGCAGTCTGATGGCTTGTAGATAGAAACTGTCTCTGAGCCTGTTGGTATCAGACCTCATGCCCAACGTTAAGGGAGAAAACAGTGGCTGGGGTGTGTGGGGTCCTTGATGATGCTGCGTGTCTTTCTCAGGCACCGTTTCGAGGGTTGGGAGCACGGTCCCAGTGATGTACTGGGCCATCTTCACCACCCACTGTAGGGCCTTGGGGTCGTGGATGAAGCCCGTACCAGGCCGTGATGCAACCGGTCGGGACGCTCTCGATTGTGCAGCGGTAGTATTTGAAGAGGACCCGGGGCGGCATGCTGAATTTCTTCAGCCGCCTTAGGAAGTAGAGATGCTGTTGTACCGTCTTGACAAGAGTGGTGGCGTTGTTGTCCTCAATGATTAGTATTTGTATTTACTATGGATCCCAATTAGCTAGATAGTTGACCTAGATAGTTTGTGTGTATGTATTGATATGTAGGCTAAGTGTGCCTTTAAAAATAAAATGTATGTAGTTCTGTCCTTGAGCTGTTCTTGTCTATTAATGTTCTGTATTATGTCATGTTTCATGTGGACCCCAGGAAGGGTAGCTGCTGCTTTTGAAACAGCTAATGGGGATCCTAATAAAATACCAAATACCAAAAATGTGCTGCTGCCAAGGCTGCCAAATGTTTTTATTCATGTAGGTTACACTGTCCCACAAAATCATCCTGTTGTCCCGCATTTGGGTATCTTAAATGTGGTCACTCTACCTGAACCAGGTTGCAGCCACTGGTTAACGTTTGAAGCTTTTTCTTGAATGGACAGCTTGATGAAAGCTAGTCAATATTTAGGTCACCCAGAAAATATACCTCTCTGTTGATATCACATACAGTGGGGAAAAAAGTATTTAGTCAGCCACCAATTGTGCAAGTTCTCCCACTTAAAAAGATGAGAGAGGCCTGTAATTTTCATTAATATGCCATTTAGCAGACGCTTTTATCCAAAGCGACTTACAGTCATGCGTGCATACATTTTTGTGTATGGGTGGTCCCGGGGATCGAACCCACTACCTTGGCGTTACAAGCGCCGTGCTCTACCAGCTGAGCTACAGAGGACCACGTCATAGGTACACGTCAACTATGACAGACAAATTAAGATTTTTTTTCTCCAGAAAATCACATTGTAGGATTTTTAATGAATTTATTTGCAAATTATGGTGGAAAATAAGTATTTGGTCACCTACAAACAAGCAAGATTTCTGGCTCTCACAGACCTGAAACTTCTTCTTTAAGAGGCTCCTCTGTCCTCCACTCGTTACCTGTATTAATGGCACCTGTTTGAACTTGTTATCAGTATAAAAGACACCTGTCCACAACCTCAAACAGTCACACTCCAAACTCCACTATGGCCAAGACCAAAGAGCTGTCATAGGACACCAGAAATAAAATTGTAGACCTGCACCAGGCTGGGAAGACTGAATCTGCAATAGGTAAGCAGCTTGGTTTGAAGAAATCAACTGTGGGAGCAATTATTAGGAAATGGAAGACATACAAGACCACTGATAATCTCCCTCGATCTGGGGCTCCACGCAAGATCTCACCCCGTGGGGTCAAAATGATCACAAGAACGGTGAGCAAAAATCCCAGAACCACACGGGGGGACCTAGTGAATGACCTGCAGAGAGCTGGGACCAAAGTAACAAAGCCTACCATCAGTAACACACTACGCCGCCAGGGACTCAAATCCTGCAGTGCCAGACGTGTCCCCCTGCTTAAGCCAGTACATGTCCAGGCCCGTCTGAACTTTGCTAGAGTGCATTTGGATGATCCAGAAGAGGATTGGGAGAATGTCATATGGTCAGATGAAACCAAAATATAACTTTTTGGTAAAAACTCAACTCGTCGTGTTTGGAGGACAAAGAATGCTGAGTTGCATCCAAAGAACACCATACCTACTGTGAAGCATGGGGGTGGAAACATCATGCTTTGGGGCAGTTTTTCTGCAAAGGGACCAGGACGACTGATCCGTGTAAAGGAAATAATAAATGGGGCCATGTATCGTGAGATTTTGAGTGAAAACCTCCTTCCATCAGCAAGGGCATTGAAGATGAAACGTGGCTGGGTCTTTCAGCATGACAATGATCCCAAACACACCGCCCGGGCAACGAAGGAGTGGCTTCGTAAGAAGCATTTCAAGGTCCTGGAGTGGCCTAGCCAGTCTCCAGATCTCAACCCCATAGAAAATCTTTGGAGGGAGTTGAAAGTCCGTGTTGCCCAGCAACAGCCCCAAAACATCACTGCTCTAGAGGAGATCTGCATGGAGGAATGGGCCAAAATACCAGCAACAGTGTGTGAAAACCTTGTGAAGACTTACAGAAAACGTTTGACCTGTGTCATTGCCAACAAAGGGTATATAACAAAGTATTGAGAAACTTTTGTTATTGACCAAATACTTATTTTCCACCATAATTTGCAAATAAATTCATACAAAATCCTACAATGTGATTTTCTGGATTTTTTTTTCTCATTTTGTCTGTCATAGTTGACGTGTACCTATGATGAAAATTACAGGCCTCTCTCATCTTTTTAAGTGGGAGAACTTGCACAATTGGTGGCTGACTAAATACTTTTTTTCCCCACTGTACATTATCAAGTATTTCACACATATTTTCCAGATACTGTGTTAGCTCTTGGTAGTTTATAGCAAAGTCCCACAAGAATAGGCTTTAGGTGAGGCAGGTGAACCTGTAGCCATATTACTTCAACAGCATTTGACATGAGATCCTCTCAAAGCTTTACAGGAATATGACTCTGAATATAAACAGCAACAACACCTCCACCACCCCATTGGCATTCCTGTCTCTTCTGAAGATGTTGTAACCATATATTGCTACCACTGTGTCATCAAAGGTATTATCTAACATGCTGTCTAGACCGGGCACGCGCGTGCGTCCGCTGCGTGCATGATTTTGTACATCCACACGAGACTCAATCCAGACACACAGGTTGAAATATCAAAACAAACTCTGAACCTATATTAATTTGGGGACAGGTCGAAACACATGAAACATTCATGGACATTTAGCTAGCTAACTTGCTGTTACTAGCTAATTTGTCCTGGGATATAAACATTGGGTTGTTATTTTACCTGAAATGCACAAGGTCCTTTTTTTCTGGATCTTTGTAGAATTTTGACCCATTTTGAGTCACACAAAATGGTATGTTCTCTACTCGGACATTTAATTCACAGATAAAAGGGGAAACTAATCTTTTCTAGTAATCAGAAGTAGTCTTGTTCTTCTTCTTCTTCTTCTTCTGTGGACTTTATATGTCGGTTGGCAACCAACTTTAAGGTGCATTACCACCACCAACTGGACTGGAGTGTGGACCTCAGTTCACCTTTCAATCACCTACGTGGGTATATGCTACTAAAAACCAATGACGAGATGGGAGAGGTGGGACTTGCAACGCATCAAGCATAAAAAATTAAACTAAGTTTTATTTTAGCGCCTGTCTATGCAGACGCTTGTTGACACGCGTGGGCAGTTCAGATGAAATTATTAAATAACATGTATGTGTACATTTATTTTGCAACGCGAGCGGTGTAGTCAGCATGTAAGTGAGTTTCAGAGCTAGTCAGTATATGAATGTTATCACTTACTAGCAAGTTATCGATTTCATGAACCTTGTCACTTAGATGGCGTAGTAGTGCGGTCGTGTATTCTGTTGTGTCCTCGTGTAAATAATTATATTATTTATTTTTATCTAGAACTAGCTACTTGCTATTAGCTACCGTTAGCGGTCTTCACCACTGTCCGTGACCTGCACTACCTACCAGGCAGCTCTAGCCAGCTCTAGCCTGGACAATTATCGGCCAGTCTGCACAGCGTGCTATCGACCCAGAGCATATCGGATTTTCTGCTGTAATCACTAAATCACTGGACCTTAACACTGGACCATCGCAACTAGCTAGCTGTCCCAACGAACCAGTTAGCCTTGAGCTAGCCTCGAGCCAGGCCCATCTCCCGGCTACCTACCTCTGTCAACCGGACGGGACCTCCTAGTGTCGACACGGAGCCCCGCCGATCCATCACGACTGGTCTGCCGACGTAATCGTCTGATGTGGTTTCAACAGGCTTCCCGTTGCGACGACCACGAAGATCCATCTGCTAGCCCCGGCCCGCTAGCACGCGCAATCAACGGTCGTCCCTCCTGCTCGGCTGTGCTGTAGCAGCCTACGAACTGCTCCCGGACTTACTTATTGCTGTTCACTGGACCTTATGATCACTCAGCTACACAGCTAATGCCTGCTGGACTGTTCCTTTACACGGTACCCCATCCTGTTTATCTGTTTAGCCTCAGCCCAAACTTTCATCAACATTACCAGTTGTTGTCTTAGCCCTCTCGAATAACACCTGTGATTGCGTTATGCCTCTCTCCCATGTCAATATGCCTATTGTGTTTGGGTTAGTTCTTATTATACAATTTTCCTGTAGACCCCCCAGTCCTGCTCAACCAGCCTCAGAGAGCTCCTTTGTCCCACCCCCCATACACGGAGACCGGCTCAATTGGTACCTCCAGTGATGCTATCTCTTTCATAGTTACCCAATGCTTAGGTGTACCTCCACTGTACTCATATCCTTCCATATCCTTGTCTGTACATAATGCCCTGAATCTATTCTACAATGCTCGGAGATCTGCCCCTTTTATTCTCTGTACCCAACGCACTAGAAGAGCAGTTCTTAAAGCCTTTAGCCATATCCTTATTCTAGTCCTCCTCTGTTCCTCTGGTGATGTACAGGTTAACCCAGGCCCTGTAGCACCCAGTATCACTCCTACCCCCCAGGCACTATCATTCATTGACTTCTGTAACCGTAAAAGCCTTGGTTTCTTGCATGTTAACATCAGAAGCCTCCTCCCCAAGTTTGAGTTATTCACTGCGTTAGCACACTCTGCCAACCCTGATGTTCTAGCAGTGTCTGAATTTTGGCTTAGGAAGGCCACCAAAAATTCATAAATGTCCATCCCGAACTACAACATTTTCCGTCTAGATAGAAGTGCCAAAGGGGGCGGAGTTGCAATCTACTGTAGAGATAGCCTGCAGAGCTCTATCATACTATCCAGGTCTGTGCCCAAACAGTTTGAGCTCCTACTTCTAAAGATCCACCTTTCCAGAAATACGTTTCTCACTGTTGCCGCTTGCTACAGACCCCCCTCAGCCCCTAGTTGTACCCTGGACACCATTTGTGAATTGCTTGCCCCCCATCTATCCTCAGAGTTCATACTGCTTGGTGACCTAAACTGGGATATGCTTAACACCCCGGCCGTCCTACAATCTAAACTAGATGCCCTCAATCTCACACAAATGATCAAGGAACCTACCAGGTAGAACCCTAAATCTGTAAACATGGGCACCCTCATAGATATTATCCTGACTAATTTACCCTCTAAATACACCTCCGCTGTCTTCAACCAGGATCTCAGCGATCACTGCCTCATTGCCTGCATACGTAATGGGTCCGCGGTCAAACGACCAACCCTCATCACTGTCAGACGCTCCCTAAAACACTTCAGCGAGCAGGCCTTTCTAATTGACCTGGCCCGGGTATCCTGGATGGATATTTACCTCATTTCAATAAGCATTTTGCTAAGGCTGGCCATGCTTTCCACCTGGTTACCCCTACCCCGGCCACCAGCTCTGCACCCTCCGCTGCAACTTGCCATGCCCCCCCCCGCTTCTCCTTCACACCAATTCAGATAGCTGATGTCCTGAAAGAGCTGCTAAATCTGGACCCCTACAAATCAGCTGGGCTAGACAATCTGGACACTTTCTTTCTAAAATTGGCCGCAGAAATTCTCGCAACCCCTATTACTAGCCTGTTCAACCTCTCTTTCGTATCGACTGAGATCCCCAGAGATTGGAAAGCTGCCGCGGTCATCCCCCTCTTCAAAGGGGGTGACACTCTAGATCCAAACTGTTACAGACCTATATCCATCCTGCCCTGCCTTTCGAAAGTATTTGAAAGCCAAGTTAACAAACAGCTCACCGACCATTTCGAATCCCACCGTACCTTCTCCGCTATTCAATCTCGTTTCCGAGCTGGTCATGGGTGCACCTCAGCCACGCTCAAGGTCCTACACGATATAATAACCGCGATCGATAAAAGACAGTACTGTGCAGCCGTCTTCATCGACCTGGCCAAGGCTTTCGACTCTGTAAATCACTGCATTCTTATCGGCAGACTAAATAGCCTTGGTTTCTCAGATAGAGTTCAATGTGTCAAATCGGAGGGCCTGTTGTCTGGACCTCTGGCAGTCTCTATGGGGGTGCCACAGAGTTCAATTCTCAGGCCGACTCTTTTCTCTGTGTATATCAATGATGTCGCTCTTGCTGCTGGAGACTCTCAGATCCACCTCTACGCAGACGACACCATTTTGTATACATCTGGCCCTTCACTGGATGCTGTGTTAACAAACCTCCAAACGAGCTTCAATGCCATACAACACTCCTTCCGTGGCCTCAAACTGCTCTTAAACGCTAGTAAAACTAAATGCATGCTCTTCCATCGAACGCTGCTTGCACCCGCCCGCCCGACTAGAATCACTACTCTCGGTGTGTCTGACTTAGAATATGTGGACAACTACAAATACCTAGGTGTCTGGTTAGACCGTAAACTCTCCTTCCAGACTCACATTAAGCATCTCCAATCCAAAGTTAAATCTAGAATCGGCTTTCTATTTCACAACAATGCCTCCTTCACTCATGCTGCTAAACATGCACTCGTAAAACTGACTATCATACCGATCCTTGACTTCGGCGATGTCATTTACAAAATAGCTTCCAACACTCTACTCAGCAAATTGGATGTAGTCTATCACAGTGCCATCCATTTTTTGTCACCAAAGCCCCATATACTACCCACCATTGTGACCTGTACGCTCTCGTTGGCTGGCCCTCACTACATATTCGTCGCCAAACCCACTGGCTCCAGGTCATCTATAAATCACTTCTAGGCAAATCCCTGCCTTATCTTAGATCATTGGTCACCATAGCAACACTCACCCGTAGTATGCGTTCCAGCAGGTATATCTCACTGGTCATCCCCAAAGCCAACACCTCCTTTGGCCACCATTCCTTCCAGTTCTCTGCTGCAAATGACTGGAACGAACTGCAAAAATCTCTGAAGCTGGAGACTCTTATCTCCCTCACTAACTTTAAGCATCAGTTGTCAGAGCAGCTTACCGATCACTGCACCTGTACACAGCCCATCTGTAATTAGCCCACCCAACTACCTCATCCCCATATTGTTATTTACATTGTTATTTATTTTGCTCATTTGCACCCCAGTATCTCTATTTGCACATCATCTTCTGCACATCTATCACTCCAGTGTTAATACTAAATTGTAATTATTTTGCACTATGGCCTATTTATTGCCTTACCTCCATAACTTACTACATTTGCACACACTGTATATAGATTTTCTATTGTGTTTTTGACTAAGTTTTGTTGATTTCATATGTAACTCTGTGTTGTTGTTGTTTTTATCGCACTGCTTTGCTTTATCTTGGCCAGGTCGCAGTTGTAAATGAGAACTTGAACGTGAAATAAAAAATAAATAAAAAAATTAGGCTACATACATGTATGATAATATGGCCAATTTATTTGCGCTTTTCTGGGATTCTTGATTGTTTTTATTGCTTTACTGGGAGGCTTATCAGAGGTAGACATGAACTGCACACAGTGGGCTTCCTACTAGGTCAAAACGCCTCAGTGCTAACAGTATAACTCTGGTTCATAGGCGCAAGATTACTGCTGACAACAGCTGTTGGATTGACAGAGGCATCCAGGGGAGTTAGAGGAGCATAAATTATCTGTACAGGGTTTGAGTCACTGATAAGTCATTGTCTCAACGCGGCCTTGAAATGCATGGACAAGATTATTTGGATGGACTGCTGAATCTTTTGCAGCCACGGCCCAGCGATGGTCCGGGGCATGAAATAATCTGCTGCTTTTTTTTGTCTTTCAGAGCTAGAATCAGTTCTTTAAAATCCTGTTTCAGCAGTTCCAAGCTAGCCCTCCTCATGTCGTTTGACCCCACATGGACTACTACAGCATCAGCTTCCGGCAGCTGTCTTAGAACGGTAGGAAGCAGCCTTGTAATGTCCTGTACTCGTGCTCCAGCATATGAAGAAGCCGTCTGGTTGAATAGCAGAGTTGAGTGTATTGTCCGTAAGCCATGTCTCAGTAAAAACAAAGACACAGCATTCCCTGATGTCCCTCTGCGATTGAAGCCTTGCTTTGAGTTCACAAAGTTTATTTTCCAGTGATTGGACATTAACCATCAGCATACTAGGAAGAGGAGGCCGTGTAGCCGTCTTTTCAGCCTTGCTTGGAGTCCCCCTTTCCTTCCTCTCCTTCGTCGCCGGCTTTACCTTAAGTCATCTCGGCCAGGAGCAACAGGTAAGCTCGCTGTGCCGTGTGTGTGTGTGTATGTATGTGTGTATTGGGGGTAAACTGGCTGTAGCTACTGTAGCTTAGCCTTGCAGGTGATGTCACCTTGTCTGAGAACTGATGTTACTGACACACCTGAGGCTCTTTCAAAAGGCCAGTTTGGAGAGAGTTATCAGAGATAGGGAGATAGGGAAGGAGAGAGATGGAGAGCGAAAGAGAGAGAGGGCAGGAGAGAACAATAAAGACATATAGAGAGGGAGGGAGTTAAAGAGAGAGAGAAAGAGAGAGAGAAAGAGAGAGGCTCCACTCTCTACAATACAGTCCAGGCAGTGTTAGCCCCGCCCGACCCATCAGTAATATCTCAGTGACATTATCACAGGCTGTGATCTGAGAACACTCTGGTTTTATGGACCTTTCAGAGGTCAGCTCTGTTCGCTGCTCCTTTACAGAAATGTTTATCGCTGGGGAGAAACAGTCTTTGGCCAAATGAACTAACAGAGTAGTAAACCATTCAGTAGACAGAGTCCCAGGGAGAGAGGGGAGAGCAGAGAGAGAGAGGGGGAGGGAGAGAGAGAGGGAGGGAGAAAGTGCAGTCCCACAGTCAATCGTCCTCAGAGACTAACCCAGCCACATGAGGCCAGAGACAGATAGTAAAACAGGGCTTTTATGGGCCAAGCAGCCAGTGACAGGGAGACAATGGGCTGGCACCCAGACAGACTAAGCACACCTCAGACTGAGATTAGGATGTCCAGCAGCGGAGGCTCCTCAGCGGAGGAAGGGGAGGACCATCCTCCTCAGTGAATTTCATAAAAAATAAAAATAGTGAAACATTAAAAAAAGTGATTTTTAGATAACACTATACTAAATATATTCACGTCACCAAATAATTGATTAAAACACACTGTTTTGCAATGAAGGTCTACAGTAGCCTCAGCAGCACTCTGTAGGGTAGCACCATCGTGTAGCCGGAGGACAGTCAGCTTCTGTCCTCCTCTGGGTACATTGACTTCAATACAAAACCTAGGAGGCTCATGGTTCTCACCCCCTTCCATAGACTTACACAGTAATTATGACAACTTCCAGAGGACATCCTCCAAACTATCAGAGCTCTTGGAGCATGAACTAACACATTGTCCACGCAATCAAATGATCAGAGAATGAATCTAGTACTGAAAGCATAAGCTACAGCTAGCTAGCACTGCAGTGCATAAAATGTGGTGAATAGTTGACTCAAAGAGAGAGAAAGACAATAGTTAAACAGTTTTTAACCAATTCATTTCTTCAAAAATTAAGGAGAAGCAAGAGAGAGAGAGAAGCTATTCGTGTTTTGTAGTGTTTGACATGATTAATGCCTGGGTCTTTTTTCCCTTCTATTTTTTGTCATTTTAGCAGACACTCTTATCCAGAGCGACTTACAGTTAGTGAGTGCATACATTTTCCATACTTTTTCCGTACTGGCCCCCCGTGGGAATCGAACCCACAACACTGGCGTTGCAAGCGCCATGCTCTACCAACTGAGCTACAGGAGGTCTTTATCTGAACCCTCTCCCCTGCAGAGATCATTTCCCCACACCTACCTAACAACGGGACTACTTTAGGCCAAGGCTAGGTATATTTGGTTGTATTTGTTTTTCTTTCACTTTCACTTAGCTAGCTGAATGCAGCTAACAGAGAGGGATGCTATGTTAGCTAGCTGGCTATGGCTATCCAACACTGGAACTCTTCCAAGTCAAGGTAAGCTTTTAGTTTTATTAATTTATTGCCACCGGGGCCCGCCGGTGTAACTGCTAAACTGCTTTCTGACTGTACACTGTACTGCATGATTGTAGCGGATTTACTAACGCGTTAGTTCTAGTAGCTATGCTGACTTTGAGGTGACAACAATGTAGGCTGTGTGTAGCGTTTAGCAGTCATGATATGAAGGTTTGGCTTGGAAAGGTTTTTTCCCCTGGTCACAGACAGCTGATGTGTTGTGCACCGAAGTCAACGAGCAAAGGTGAGAGGAGGAAAGCGCGTAGATAGTTGCAAGAAGGAATTATATATACAATGAGCAAAGTGATCATTCTGTTTTTATATTGCTGCTATGAAAGTGAACTGTGTTTGCGTGTGATCAAGGGTGTATTCATTCCGCCGATTCTGTTGAAAAACATTTCTTAAACGGAAACAAATGGAACGAAACGGGGATAAACATACCTGAATTTGTCCAATAGAAACTCTCATTTGCAACTGATGGACTAATGATTAAACCCTAGATCAGCTAGATGCAGGCAAGAGTGTGCAAGGTGGTATTGAATGTGTCACTGTCTGCCACCTTAAAAATTATCTCGATGAAAGTTTACAACATAAGCTAGGTTGTAGCAACCTCATGATGGGTATAGGGAAAATTTTACTATCATGTAGCAGCCTAAACCTATCAATGTTACATTGAGCTGGGTGAATGGAATATGAATGACAGTCATCCAATATGCTGTAATAGAAATAAGGCCATGCTCATATATATAATCCTCCCTCATCTTAAACGGCACCGACCGCCACTGATGTCCTGGACTTACATCTCTGGCCGACAGACTGAATAGATACCAATAACCCCGACCAATACTTTGGATGTTACCTTCAATAACGCATCCCCGGGAGCACACTGTCTGCCCTTCAGGACATCTACAGCACCCGGTGTCACAGGAAGGCCAAGAAGATCATGAAGGACCTCAGCCACCCGAGCAACGGCCTGTTCACCCCGCTATCATCCAGAAGGTGAGGTCAGTACAGGTGCATCAAAGATGGGACCGAGAGACTGAAAAACAGCTTCTATCTCAAGGCCATCAGATTGTTAAATAGCCATCACTAGCCGGCCTCCACCCAGTACCCTGCCCTGAACTTAGTCACTGTCACTAGCTGGCTACCACCCGGTTACTCATCCCTGAACCTTAGAGACTGCTGCCCTATGTACATAGATATGGAACACTGGTCACTTTAATAATGGAACACTGGTGTGATGAGTGTGATAGAAGGAGTCAGGCGCAGGAGAGTAAATCACTGAATACAGAGTTTATTCCGTCGTACACAAATGCGCTGGATAGCGACCTACGAAAACAGGCACAGGGGAAACTATCTACCCTGGCAATACACGGTACGGGATACTCCAACAATACACAGGCACAGGGGAATATTCTACCCCGGCAATACAAAGGGAGAGTAGCTCCACCGAGCACTACTCTCACAAATAACAATCACCCACAAGGACAAGGGGGGCAGAGAGAAGACACGGACTAATGAGGGGATAAGAACCAGGTGTGTGTAATTAACAAGACAAGACAAATGGAATGATGATATATGGAGCGGCAGTGGCTAGTAAGCAGGTGACGACGAACACCAAAGCCTGCCCGGACAAGGAGGGGAGGCAGCCTCGGCGGAAGTCATGACAACTGGTCCCTTTAATAATATTTACATACTCTTTTACCCATTCCTTATGTATATACTGTATTCTAGTCAAGTTCATCCTATTCATCTATTGCTGTACATATACTATTCTATCCACATATTATTCAGTTATACTACATATTCTATCCACATACTGTCCATAATGTCTATACATCCCATCACATATACACTACCAGTCAAAAGTTTGGACACACCTACTCATTCAAGGGTTTTTCTGTATTTTTACTATTTTTTACATTGTAGAATAATAGTGAAGACATCAAAACTATGAAATAACACATATGGAATCAAAAAAGTGTTAAACAAATTTTTATTTTATATTTTTATATTAAAGATTCTTCAAATAGCCACCCTTTGCCTTGATGACAGCTTTGCACATTCTTGGCATTCTCACAACCAGCTTCACCTGGAATGCTTTTCCAACAGTCTTGAAGGAGTACCCACATATGCTGTGCACTTGTTGGCTGCTTTTCCTTCACTCAGCGGTCCGACTCATCCCAAACCATCTCAATTGGGTTGAGGTCTGGGGATTGTGGAGGCCAGGTCATCTGATGCAGCACTCCATCACTCTCCTTCTTGGTCAAATAGCCCTTACACAGCCTGGAGGTGTGTTGGGTCATTGTCCTGTTGAAAAACATATGATTGTCCCACTAAGCCCAAACCAGATGGGATGGCGTATCACTGCAGAATGCTGTGGTAGCCATGCTGGTTAAGTGTGCCTTGAATTCTAAATAATTCACAGACAGTGTCACCAGCAAAGCACCCCCACAGCATAACACCTCCTCCTCCATGCTTTACGGTGGGAAATACACATGCAGAGATCATCTGTTCACCCACACCGCGTCTCAGAAAGACACGGCGGTTGGAACCAAAAATCTCAAATTTGGACTCCAGACCAAAGGACACATTTCCACCGGTCTAATGTCCATTGCTTGTATTTCTTGGCCCAAGCAAGTCTCTTCTTCTTATTGGTGTCCTTTAGAAGTGGTTTCTTTGCAGCAATTCGACCATGAAGGTCTGATTCACACTGTCTCCTCTGAACAGTTGATGTTGAGATGTGTCTGTTACTTGAACTCTGTGAAGCATTTATTTGGGCTGCAATTTCTGAGGCTGGTAACTCTAATGAACTTATCCTCTGCAGGAGAGGTAACTCTGGGTCTTCCATTCCTGTGGCGGTCCACATGAGAGCCAGTTTCATCATAGCGCTTGATGGGTTTTGCGACTGCACTTGAAGAAACTTCTTCTGTATACCCCCACTACCTTGTCACAACACAACTGATTGGCTCAAACGCATTAAGAAGGAAAGAAATTCCACAAATTAACTTTCAAGAAGGCACACCTGTTAATTGAAATGCATTCCAGGTGACTACCTCATGAAGCTGCTTGAGAGAATGCCAAGAGTGTGCAAAGCTGTCATCAAGGCAAAGGGTGGCTATTTGAAGAATCTCAAATATAAAATATATTTTGATTTGTTTAACACTTTTTTGGTTAGTACATGATTCCATATGTGTTATGTTATAGTTTTGATGTCTTCACTATTATTCTAAAATGTAGAAAATAGTAAAGATAAAGAATAACCCAAGAATGAGTAGGTGTGTCCAAACTTTTGACTGATACTGTATATATACTGTGTATATATATATATATATATTCTACATCTGCATTGCTTGCTGTTTGGGGTTTTAGGCTGGGTTTCTGTATAGCATTTAGGTTTCTTTGTGACATCTGCTGATGTAAAAAGGGCTTTATAAATACATTTGATTGATTGATTGATTGATACTCCGGACTCCGACATTGCTCTTCCTAATATTTCTTTATTTCTTATTTTACTTTTAGATTTGTGTGTATTATTATGTATTATTAGATACTACAGCACTGTTGGAGCTAGGAACACAAGCATTTCGCTACACCCGGTAAACATGTGTATGCGATCAATACAATTTGATTTGATTTGCAGTGTATGTGTATGATTTCATGTGTGCAAGATAAGGAACAGTCAGAGAATGGTCCTTCTCAGGCTTCCTACTGCAGCCCTCTCCTCCTGCAGTCTTAACCTGCTGCAGAACAGAGCAGCCCCTCTCCTCCCTCCCTTAAAGCCTTCATTATCTGCTGGTTAAGTATCTAACGTGGAGCCTGGATGTCATTTACCACCTAGGAAGAAGGATGGGATGCAGCAGTGTGCTTGGATTCCTAATGGCACAAACAAAGTTAATGAACACTTAATAAGGTGTTATGAAAATTGTTGTTGTGATTCGACCCAACTTTCCCTTCCACATGATGGATGCCCATCGAGAGCTTTAACACCCCTTTAACCCACCCCCCCCACACACACACACACACAAACACATGCACACACACACACACACACACACACACACACAATCACATTGAATGATCTTCGCTAGGGTCTCATTAGCATAAAAACCATCTCTCTGAAATAAACAACATCTGAGCGACGCCAGAAGAACACAACAAACAACATTGGAGATAATGACAACATGACATGCCTCAACACTGGAGAGGATCCCTCACTCTAACTGCAACACTGTTTTAATCCATCACCTTAACTGTGATGACACTTTACACTGTGATGTTCTCTACACTTTATTGTACTTTAACTCTCACATCACATGAATAAGTTATACCACTAATCAGATGTAGGTCTAAGAGTACCACAACTATAGATGTACAAGCCACAGATTGCACTGCCAAAGCACATCATTCAGCAGCAGATGCAAAAAAAAAAATGTTTTAACTGAACGCAGCGGTGTGAGTTTCTCTGGCTGCTGTCTGCTGTCTAAGGAACACCAGGCTGTTCTTGAACGTTTCTCAGAGACACACAGGACCATTAGGAGAGAGAAGAGCTCAATTTGTTGGCAGAATGATAATAGATGAGGAACAAAGCTTCAACAACGCCTTCGTGACAATCTCTAAGAGCTTCATACACACTGTTCAAAGGTTGTTACACAGTATACAGCCAGGGATATTCAGTCTGTCCTCAGAAGACAGTCAACTCTCATTCTTTATGTTCTTACTCCCACTTTATGTATGCTCTGTTTTAGTTAAGAGAAAAGGAAAAGGAATTAAGATTAGAGAGATCAGAGAGATGTGAGTCTCACTGTAGCAGACTGACGTTTTTAGAGCCAGCAACAGTAGCCTAGCAGTCTAAATGTGGAACGGAACGTGGGCTGTGTGTGTGTGTGTGTATGAGTGTGTGTGCACGTGTGTGTGCACGTGTGTGTGTGTGTGTGTGTGTGTGTGTGAGACTGTGATTGCTGTACTGTGCGAGAGCGCCTGGCTGTCACAGATTTTATTAACACTTCTCTACTGATATGACGGGTTCTAACACTCTGCTGCCTCTAAAGCTATTCTGCCTAGGTGCTAAAATGGAAAATGACAACATATTTCACAGACTGTGCTGTGTGATTACGTCGATAAACCTACCGTGAAGATACAGTAATTGTCATTAGCATTTTGAGAGTTAATCTTTGAAATACCAGTCAGTGAGAATAACATGTAAATCAGATAAACTTGTGTGAAAGTGTACCACTCATCACCCAAGGGAGAGGTATGATAATATTTCCTGAAATAAACTACTGATCTAAACGCTCCATATTTGTCCAAAATAACACACTGTCGTATTCGGAAATTGGTCATAGATCATTGAATACAAACTTTTTTTAATGGGAAGAATCAATCTAGATGCCACTTCAAGTATTAAGAGCTTAGTTGTCTTTGTAATGGTCAGTAAGTAAAGCAGCACGTGTAACTGTATTACTGTGAGTTTCTCATTCCTTGGAAAGTGAAAGTGCTTAGCTGGGACGAAGTTAGTTTGAATTGTAATCATGTTGGATGATGAAATGCTGCTTCATAAGACTAGCAGGCAGCAGGCAGTAGTAATTAGAGGACAATGAGAGCCATATCTTCTTATTAATGATCTGATCTGATGAGAAACACACCACAAACACTCAGCATCAGCAACACACACTCATACTGAATTACAGAGACCTAGTTATTTTCCTATTGCTCAGCTAAGCTTGGTTATTACAATACACCAGGTCATACCTGAATATACATGTCAACCAAAATAAACACATTACTGTTAGGATTAGTCCAGGTTCTAGTCAATCCTCATTAAACTCCCCCATCACCTCCACCCTCTCCCCAGCCACACCATGCTGCAAGCTCCATTTGAATTCCCATCTGTGTGCAGCACATTGAGATTAATGGTTGGTGGGTCAGGTAAACTGGAGTGGTCTTCCTGGTGCCAGATCACACCATGCTGAAGCAATTATACAGCAGCCCTTGGCTGGGCCCGTACACAAACAGCTTGTACCGCCGCCCGCCCACCCCCAAAGCCATTTCATTCTCAGGCAACACGGTCATTAGCAACTAACTTAAAGGAAAAATGTACCCCAAAACACTAATTACTATAATTTACAGTGTTAAGAGAACAATATTTTATTTTGTTGTTATAATAAGGTTGGTAGCAACATCTGAAAATCGTTGTGGAAATCTGTTGCAACTCAAGTCTACTACAAAACCCATAATGCAATGCTCTCTCTATGGGCTGGCTGGCTAGCTAAATGGCAAATAGCAAACGTAGCTACACACACTAATACCAAAGTCAATATCAGCATGTGAAGTAGCTAGTTAGCTGTAAAATCGCCTAAACACACTGCACTATCAATTTAAGAGTCTACAATCTCACCATGTTCAACCTCGCAGAGTGGAGTCTAACATTCACAACGGCCATGCAACGCCAACATGCAATGCACCCTGGACTGAGGAAGCAGACAAATAAGAGAAATGTGGTGGTCCCTCTGTTAAATTACACATTTCTTGAGGTAGGAATATCAACAAAAAAAAAGATCTATGGCTCATTCAAGAGAAGACATCCTCCCGTGGTATGACATCGGCCAGTATTGAAATCTAACGTATGATCTACGTTTTCGCAATCTAAAAGCCGTATTCCTATTAACTTCCAGTGTAGTGAAAGTGGCTTTATCGCAATTAGGGCTGTTACGGTGACCGTATTACCGCCACACCGGCGGTCACGAGTCATGATGGCAGTCAAATTCCACATGACCGTTTAGTCACGGTAATTAGGCTTCTCCAAGCTCTGGTACTGCTGATGGTCATTAGTAGCCTACCAAACCTTCTAACTGCCTGGTACTCAGCACTCTATTGTCCCTCTAATCACTGACATCAGTGCAAATGTGATTGAAAATCTAATCAAACACTTCATGAGAGCCCATGAGCTAATGTTGCACAACATATCTATAGGCTATGCAAATGTGAGAAAACAGAGTGATGGCCTCTATTAAAAAGAGGGGGATCCCATCAGCTTTCTATAGGCTAGGCCTACTATATTTATTTATCAACTTTCCTAATATTAATCACATTGCTTCTCTTTACAACAGGAGTACAGCCTACCTGGCTGGCATGAAAATGAACCACGGGGAAAAGTGTCCTCCATTCGCTATTTAAGTGCATTGATGACATGTATGTTTTTCCCCTGCCCCTGTTTTGAGACAGGTGCATGATAATGGTCCATTCTAAATCAAAACAAATTTCACACATATTATTTAGTATATGTAAAGACAATATTAAATCAAGAAGAGTCTGATGGGTGACCATGTTATCACTTGTGAATGATGCCCAGTTTAAGGCTGTCACGATCGTTGAGAGACGGGTCAGACCAAGGTGCAGCGTGGTATGCGTACATGTTTATTAGAACTGATAAACACTTGACAAAACAACAGAAAGCAACGTAATGTGAAGCTCAACAGTGGCTACACACAACAAGCCAAACAAGAGTCATAAACAAGAGTCATAAACAAGAATGTTATTTATATGGGGGATACAATCTTCCCAGCTCTGCAGATTTTGCTGTGAAGAGACAGAATCATTAGATCATTTGTTTTGGTTCTGTCCATTTGTAGCTTGTTTTTGGACACAGGTCCAGGAATGGCTAAAGGATTGCAATATTTACCTGGAGCTAACCTTGCAGATAGCATTACTGGGTGATCTGAAAAGTCATAGTCAATCGATCAATAATATAATAATACTTTTAGCAAAAATGTTTATTTTTAATTCACAATCTGTAGAAGCAATGAGAATAGAAAGGTTCAGAACTTTTGTAAAACATCACAGTACGGTTGAAATATATATGGCAAATAGAAATCCTATATGGATGGTGTTAAGAGATAGATGGGAGGTATTGAATAGAGTTGAAGGATGGGACTAATAACAAATAACAACAAATAATAACAAAGATAGCTAATAATGTAAGCATACTGTGTCCATAATAAGTATATAGGTTGTATGTTGGGAGCTTTTGGGAAAGAGCACAGTTAGAAAGATATGGCATATAGAAGCAAACCGGATGGACATCATGAAAATGATCGGAGAGGTTGAGAGTAGAAGAAGTTTAGGAGCAAAAATAAATACAAATAACTGTGTCCATAAGGTGTAGATAGTAAGTATAGACCGGAAGTAGAGGCCTGGGCATTGTTGTTCACTAATTTACTCCAAGTAGGGAAAGGATGGCGGGGTTGAAAAGTAATAAAGGGGAGTATATATACAAAAAACATGGTGGATTGGAAGTGATGCAGACAATTACATTGATAGAAGATACAATGTATCTGAGTCATAAACAAGATCCCCCAGCTAAGGTAGGCAACCAGGCTACCTAAGTATGATCCCCAATCAGAGACAACGAGCGACAGCTGCCTCTGATTGGGAATCACACCCGGCCAAACATTGAAATACAAAACTAGATCTCCAACCTAGAAATACAATAACATAGATCTCAAACTGAACTCACACCCTGACCCAACCAACAAGAGTTCTCTAGGTCAGGGCGTGACAAAGGCAAGAAACGGCGCATGCCTTTTTTTGTGACTTTTTCTAATCTTAGTCGCACACCTCATAGGCCTATATGTTTGATAAGGTTTGTATCACAACTAAAGTGACCAAATAACTTAACATTAAGCACATGAATCCGCTTTACAACGGGTGTAGAGCCTAACTGGCAAACATACGCAGCGAGTGAGTTTCAAGTTTGGGGAAGATAATTTTCACCATAAAAATGCACCTTTATAATAAAAACATTACATACATAATCGCATTTGCGGTCACTTTTGAGAATGGTGTTTTCCTGCTAATGGAACATTCGCGCTTATAGCCTACTGCCATGTGCGCATTGCTGCGATTATAATGTGAAGAAATAGTCGATGTCACGATCGTTGTAAGAACCGGACCAAGGCGCAGCGTGATAGGCGTACATCTTTTAATGAGTACTTTAACAATAACAACAAAACGATACGTGAAGTCTAAACACCACAAACCTATACAGATCAACATTTACATTCGAGTCATTTAGCAGACGCTCTTATCCAGAGCGACTTACAGGAGCAATTAGGGTTAAGTGCCTTGCTCAAGGGCACATCGACAGATTTTTCACCTAGTCGGCTCGGGGATTAGAACCAGCGACCTTTCGGTTACTGGCACAACGCTCTTAACCACTAAGCTACCTGCCGCCCCAGATCCCACAATTAACTGTGCCAAACAGGCTGCCTAAGTATGGTTCCCAATCAGAGACAACGAGAATCAGCTGCCTCTGATTGGGAACCACCCTGGCCAACATAGATCCACACGATCTAGAACATAAACCTAGAAAACTAAACATAGAAACTAACACCCTGGCTCAACATTAAAGAGTCCCCAGAGCCAGGGCGTGACAGTCGAATAGTTTATAGCTAAACGTTCTGATCTGTTGCATCAGCCTCATTGCTTGAAAAAATGTTTTTTAATGCTAGTTGCTGTATTAATTTGGGATCTATCGCATCCCACAACTGTCCCAGACTATGTTTGAAATATTTATTTCTCGCACAGAACAGGTCAACTTTTGTACTATGGGGAATAGTAGATTGACATAGGCTAGTGCTTTTGTTGTTTGTTAGGCCTACTCATCCTGTTGACAACCATCCCTGCAGCACTCCACCAATCAGGCCTTTATGGTAGAGTGGCCAGACGGAAGCCACTCCTCAGTAAAATACACATGACAGCCCGCTAGGAGTTTGCCAAAAGCCACCTAAAGGACTCTCAGACCATGAGAAACAAGATTCTCTGGTCTGATGAAACCAAGATTGAACTCTTTGGCCTGAATGCCATGCGTCACGTCTGGAGGAAACCTGGCACCATCCCTACGGTGAAGCATGGTGGTGGCAGCATCATGCTGTGGGGATGTTTTTCAGCAGCAGGGACTGTGAGAATATTCAGGAATGAGGGAAAGATGAACGGAGAAAAGTACAGAGCAATCTTTGAAGAAAACCTGCTCCAGAGCGCTCTGGACCTCAGACTGGGGCGAAGGTTCACCTTCCAACAGGACAACGACCCTAAGCACACAGCCAAGACAACGCAGGAGTGGCTTCGGGACAAGTCTCTGAATGTCCTTGAGTGGCCCAGCCAGAACCCGGACTTGAACCCGATTGAACATCTCTGGAGGGACCTGAAAATAGCTGTGCAGCGACGCTCCCCATCCAACCTGACAGAGCTTGAGAGGATCTGCAGAGAAGAATGGGAGAAACTCCCCAAATACAGGTGTGCCAAGCTTGTAGCGTCATACCCAAGTAGACTCGAGGCTGTAATCGCTTCCAAAGGTGCTTCAACAAAGTACTGAGTAAAGGGTATGAATATTTATGTAAATGTGATATTTTTTTATATATACATTTGCAGAAAAATCAAAAAAACAGTTTTTGCTTTGTCATTATGGGGTATTGTGTGTACATTGATGAGGGAAAAAAAAACATTTAATCAATTTTAGAATAAGGCTGTAATGTAACAAAATGTGGAAAAAGTAGAGGGGTCTGAATACTTTCCGAATGCACTGTAGGAGTACCTATTTCTTTGTTAACCGCTCAACACAGAATACCTCAAATAGAATACCTCAAATACTCCCTCAAATCGTTTGGAGAAAATATACTTTCTATTTTATTCAGCTATGTTCAATCGTATTCTTCATACTATAAAATAATATAAAATAATACCACGGAATTCTAAGCAAATCTTGTCTGCTAAATGAACTAGTGTAGTCCGCAGCCATATGGCATAGCCAGATCAGAGTATTCTATTCTGTTCTTCTGAAATAGACTACATTTTCTTCATATCATATTTCTTTAGACCGGTCTAAAATAAATCATGGATTTATTGTGATGGTGTAGGCTATATTACATGGATTTATTAGACTTTTTAAAATATAGATGTTCCAAAGGTCTGCATCAGTGGCTTGTAGGCTATGTGTGGAAGCCAGGAGATGTTAAATGTGTTTGTTAATTAATGGTCAATTACAGTGAGACCGGCAGTTATTTGCTTGACAATCACCGGCTGACAAAATTTCATGACCGCCACAGCCCTAATCGCAATGCTATGTCATACCGGACAAATTTCTGCCTGCTTGAAGGGCAATAGCTCAGATTCACATGAAAACATGAAATTACATCGGGAATCGATAGAACATTGCTCAGAGATGCACAAATAAGAATAGTTCCTTTAAGCGACAACCCAGCTCCCTCCTCCTGCTATTTAAATTATATAATTGCACATTTATCCTGAATGCAGGCAATTAAATGGTAATATGTTTTATTGAATCCTGTTTAGCAGCAGTAATGATGGGAAGTTGGGAAAAAAGTTTATAACTGTGACCGACGGACAGACATACAGACTACATGGAGACAGGTTTCCATATTAAACATATTCTTACTCTGTCATGCTGCTTGCTGTGATAACAGTCTCCATGCAGTCATTCATACACAATCACACAATCAATATGTGACTCACTGGACTACAGTATGAAAGATGGGCCTGTGAAAGTGCTTGTGAAAAATGCTCCCTCAGAGAGATAGAGAGATGGATGGAATTCTACATAAAAAGAGGTGAAGGGAAAATAGATGAACACTGTAAATGAGGACGAGTCATTAATAAAGACAACTCATGAATATGAATGTGGTAAATGTTCAGGTTAATTATTCTGAGAGCGAGATGTAGTGTCAACATTCACAGCTCTACTCTACCGGTGTGTTCACAGCTCTACTCTACCGGTGTGTTCACAGCTCTATTCTACCGGTGTGTTCACAGCTCTATTCTACAGGTGTGTTCACAGCTCTACTCTACCGGTGTGTTCACAGCTCTACTCTACCAATGTGTTCACAGCACTATTCTACCGGTGTGTTCACAGCTCTACTCTACCGGTGTGTTCACAGCTCTACTCTACCAGTGTGTTCACAGCTCTACTGTACCGGTGTGTTCACAGCTCTACTCTACTGGTGTGTGTAAGAGAGATAGAACCTCTCAGTCTCACCAGAGCTGAACAACACATCTAGGTGGAGGAGAAACTAAAATGTTGCAAGTCATATGAAGAAACAAAGAATAAAGAAAGATGGGCAAACACGAAAGAAAGAGAAAGACAGAGTGAAAGACATACAGTGGGGAGAACAAGTATTTGATACACTGCCGATTTTGCAGGTTTTCCTACTTACAAAGCATGTAGAGGTCTGTAATTTTTATCATAGGTACACATCAACTGTGAGAGACGGAATCTAAAACAAAAATCCAGGAAATCACATTGTATGATTTTTAAGTAATTCATTTGCATTTTATTGCATGACATAAGTATTTGATCACCTACCAACCAGTAAGAATTCCGGCTCTCACAGACCTGTTAGTTTTTCTTTAAGAAGCCCTCCTGTTCTCCACTCATTACCTGTATTAACTGCACCTGTTTGAACTCGTTACCTGTATAAAAGACACCTGTCCACACACTCAATCAAACAGACTCCAACCTCTCCACAATGGCCAAGACCAGAGAGCTGTGTAAGGAAATCAGGGATAAAATTGTAGACCTGCACAAGGTTGGGATGGGCTACAGGACAATAGGCAAGCAGCTTGGTGAGAAGGCAACAACTGTTGGCGCAATTATTAGAAAATGGAAGAAGTTCAAGATGACGGTCAATCACCCTCAGTCTGGGGCTCCATGCAAGATCTCACCTCGTGGGGCATCAATGATCATGAGGAAGGTGAGGGATCAGCCCAGAACTACACGGCAGGACTGTCACGGTTTCGGCCGAGGCGGCTCCTCCTCCTTGTTCGGGCAGGTTTCGCCGGTCGTCGTCTCCGGAGTTCTAGCTGCCACCGCTCTATGTTTCTTGTTTGTTTGGTTTTGTCTGTTAGTCACACCTGTTTTGTGTTAGGTCTCATTTAGCACCCTATTTAGTTTCCTTGTTGTTAGGTTAGTGTTGTGTGTATTGTTCGTGTCGTGGTTGCGCTACCTGTTTCGGTACGCTATTTTCCGTAGTTTCCTCCTTGTTGTTAGGAGAGATTTACGCACCTGTGTGTGCGCTTGCATTACGCCTGTGTGCGTCTTTTTGCCTCCGGGCTGTTGTGGATTATTTTTGTGCTAAGTAAAGTCTTGTTGGACTTACCCTCTGCTGCCTGCGCCTGATTCCACACCACACCTATACACAGCGCCTTGACAGAATTACACACCACATAATGGAATCAGCAGGAGCACCCGTCGACACCATGGAGGAGCGTCTCCTTGGACAAGAGCACCGGATCAACCGGATCGGGCACGCCTTGGAGGGCGTCATGGACACCCTTCGTCGATGGGAGACCAGCGGGGTTCCCACAGCCCCACCTATCGCACCATCACCTTCACCACCGGACAGCCAGCCCGTCCATCGACCGGAACCCAGTGGGATTCGGCTCTCGCTCCCGAGGGCGTACGACGGCACCGCTGCCGGGTGTCAGGGGTTCCTCCTACAAGTGGAGCTCTACCTGGCCACCATACACCCGGCGCCCTCGGGATACGAGAGCGTTTCCGCCCTCATCTCCTGTCTCACCGGCAAGGCGTTGGAGTGGGCCAACGCCGAATGGAGGGGAATAGACGCCGCCACAGTCACCTACGCGGAGTTCTCCCGTCGCTTCCGTGCGGTCTTCGACCATCCACCAGAGGGGAGAGCGGCGGGGGAACGTCTATTCCACCTCCGACAGGGGATGAGGAGCGCTCAGGCGTTTGCGCTGGAGTTCCGGACTCTAGCGGCTGATGCGGGGTGGAATGAGAGGGCCCTCATAGACCACTTCAGATGCAGCCTTCGGGAGGACGTCCGCAGGGAGTTAGCCTGCAGGGACACCACACTCACCTTTGACCAGCTGGTGGACATGGCCATTCGACTGGACAACCTGCTGGCGACCCGCGGACGTCCCAGGTGGGGGCCCCCCATTCCACCCTCCAGCGCCTCCGAGCAGTGTCCGATGGAGCTTGGAGGTGCTGGCGCTAGAGGGAGAAGAGGTAGGAGCCCGAGGGGGGCAGTCTCCTGCACCAAGTGTGGGCGCGGAGGGCACACCGCGGCTAGGTGCTGGGGAGGGTCCCCTGGTGAGGGAGAGAGCAGGTCATACAGTGGGGAGTCCACCCAGGTGAGTAGGCGCCCTACTTACCCAGAGCTTTCTGTCGTTCACTTTACCTTACCTGTTTGTTTCCCACAGGTTGCACCTCGGTCCCAGCATAAGGCGCTAGTCGATTCAGGCGCAGCTGGGAATTTTGTAGACCGGAGATTCTGTGTTAAGTTAGGGATTCCCCTCCTTCCAGTCGAAAAACCCTTTCCTGTACATGCCCTAGATTGTCGTCCGTTAGGATCTGGGTTGATTGGGGAGGTCACAGCGCCACTTAGGATGATGACGCAGGGGGGTCATGAGGAGACGATTCAACTCTATCTTATCGACTCTCCTGCATATCCGGTGGTACTGGGGCTTCCCTGGTTGATGACCCATGATCCTACTATTTCGTGGCGAGAGAAAGCTCTTAAAGGGTGGTCTGCTCAGTGTGAGGGGTTATGTCTGGGTGTTTCCGTAGGGGCGACCTCGGTGGAGAGTCCGAACCAGATGCCAGCACTGCACATTCCTCCTGAGTATGAGGATTTGGCGCTCGTGTTCAGTAAGACCAGAGCGGCACAGTTGCCACCTCATAGACAGGGGGATTGTGCGATAGACCTCCAGACAGGAGCAGCGCTTCCGCGGAGCCATGTGTATCCTTTGTCACAGGAGGAGAAAAGGGCAATGGAGACTTACATTGCCGAGTCTCTGAGACAGGGATACATACGGACCTCCACTTCTCCCGCGTCCTCGAGCTTCTTTTTTGTGAAGAAAAAGGATGGAGGTTTGCGTCCGTGTATTGATTACCGCGGTCTCAATCAGGTGACGGTGAAGTACAGCTATCCACTTCCTCTGATTGGGACCATGACGGAGTCCTTACACGGGGCAAGGTTCTTCACAAAATTGGATCTCAGGAGCGCATATAACTTGGTGCGTATTAGGGAGGGCGATGAGTGGAAGACAGCATTTAGTACTACATCCGGCCATTACGAGTATCTCGTCATGCCATATGGGTTAATGAATGCTCCATCAGTCTTCCAATCGTTTGTAGACTAACTTTTCCGGGACATGCAGGCGCAGGGAGTAGTGGTGTACATAGATGATATTCTTGTGTACAGTGCTACTCGGGCCGAGCATGTAGCCCTGGTGCGCAGGGTATTGAGGAGACTGTTGGAGCATGACCTGTATGTCAAAGCTGAGAAATGTCTGTTCTTCCAGGAGTCAGTTTCCTTTTTGGGTTACCAGTTGTCTGCGTCAGGGGTGAGAATGGAGGTGGACCGAGTGTCCGCCGTGCGTAATTGGCAAACCCCAACTACGGTTAAAGAGGTGCAGCGGTTCTTGGGTTTTGCGAATTACTACCGGAGGTTTATCCGGGGTTTTGGACAGGTGGCAGCTCCCATAACGTCTCTTCTGAAGGGGGGTCCGGTGCGCTTGCAGTGGTCAGCGGAGGCGGACAGGGCCTTTGGGAGACTGAAGGACCTGTTTACCTCGGCCCCGGTGTTGGCGCACCCGGATCCCACTTTACCCTTCCAAGTTGAGGTAGACGCGTCTGAGGCCGGTATCGGGGCAGTTCTTTCTCAACGATCCGGTACACCACCTATCAAATCAAATCAAATCAAATCAAATTTTATTGGTCACATGCGCCGAATACAACAGGTGCAGACATTACAGTGAAATGCTTACTTACAGCCCTTAACCAACAGTGCATTTATTTTAAACACAAAAAGTAAGAATAAAACAACAACAAAAAAAGTGTTGAGAAAAAAAAGAGCAGAAGTAAAATAAAGTGACAGTAGGGAGGCTATATATACAGTAAAATAAAGTGACAGTAGGGAGGCTATATATACAGGGGGGTACCGTTGCATAGTCAATGTGCGGGGGCACCGGCTAGTTGAGGTAGTTGAGGTAATATGTACATGTGGGTAGAGTTAAAGTGACTATGCATAAATACTTAACAGAGTAGCAGCAGCGTAAAAAGGGTGGGGTGGGGGGGCAGTGCAAATAGTCCGGGTAGCCATGATTAGCTGTTCAGGAGTCTTATGGCTTGGGGGTAGAAGCTGTTGAGAAGTCTTTTGGACCTAGACTTGGCACTCCGGTACCGCTTGCCGTGCGGTAGCAGAGAGAACAGTCTATGACTAGGGTGGCTGGAGTCTTTGACAATTTTGAGGGCCTTCCTCTGACACCGCCTGGTATAGAGGTCCTGGATGGCAGGGAGCTTTGCCCCAGTGATGTACTGGGCCGTACGCACTACCCTCTGTAGTGCCTTGCGGTCAGAGGCCAAGCAGTTGCCATACCAGGCGGTGATGCAACCAGTCAGGATGCTCTCGATGGTGCAGCTGTAGAATTTTTTGAGGATCTGAGGACCCATGCCAAATCTTTTTAGTCTCCTGAGGGGGAATAGGCTTTGCCCCTGTGCTTTTTATTCTAAGAAGCTCAGTCCGGCGGAGCGGAATTATGACGTAGGGGACAGGGAGCTGTTAGCCGTAGTACAGGCCCTAAAGGTGTGGAGGCATTGGCTTGAGGGGGCTCAGCACCCTTTCCTCATTCTGACCGACCATCGTAACCTGGAATACATTCGGGCAGCTAGGAGACTGAATCCTCGCCAGGCTCGATGGACTATGTTTCTCGCCCGGTTTGTGTTCAAGATCACTTACATCCCTGGGTCCCAGAACGGGAAGGCAGATGCTCTGTCCCGTCGGTATGACACGGAGGAGAGGTGCGTGGAGTCCATTCCCATACTACCGGAGTCTTGTCTGGTGGCACCGGTGGTGTGGGAGGTCGATGCGGAGATCGAGCGGGCGTTACGCACCGAGCCTAGTCCTCCACAGTGTCCGGTGGGTCGGGTGTACGTCCCGCTCGAGGTCCGGGATCGGCTGATTTATTGGGCTCACACGTCCCCCTCCTCTGGACATCCGGGTATTGGCCGGACGGTGCACTGCCTTAGTACGAAGTACTGGTGGCCAACGTTAGCCAGGGATGTGAGGGTTTATGTCTCCTCCTGCTCAGTGTGTGCCCAGTGTAAGGCGCCCAGACACTTGCCCAGGGGTAAATTACAGCCCCTGCCCGTTCCACAACGACCCTGGTCTCACCTGTCGGTGGATTTTGTTACCGATCTTCCCTCCTCACAGGGGAATACCACCATCCTGGTCGTTGTGGATCGGTTCTCGAAGGCCTGTCGTCTCCTTCCAATGCCGGGTCTTCCTACGGCCCTACAGACCGCTGAGGCTCTATTTACTCACGTCTTCCGGCATTACGGGGTGCCCGAGGATATAGTGTCCGATCGAGGCCCCCAGTTTACCTCCAGAGTATGGAGAGCATTTATGGAACGTTTGGGGGTCTCGGTGAGCCTTACCTCGGGTTACCACCCGGAGAGTAATGGGCAGGTTGAACGAGTCAACCAGGATGTGGGTAGGTTTCTGAGGTCATATTGTCAGGGCCGGCCGGAGGAGTGGGCGAGATATGTGCCCTGGGCCGAGATGGCACAGAACTCTCTCCGCCACTCCTCCACCCAACTAACCCCTTTTCAGTGTGTATTAGGGTACCAGCCGGTTCTGGCACCATGGCATGAGAGCCAGATCGAGGCCCCCGCTGTGGATGAGTGGGTGCGGCGCTCGGAGGAGACGTGGGACGCTGCACACGTCCATCTGCAGCGTGCCATACGTCGACAGAAGACGAGCGCCGACCTACACCGCAGTGAGGGGCCAGTGTACGCACCTGGAGATCGAGTCTGGCTCTCAACCAGAAACCTGCCCCTCCGCCTGCCCTGCCGGAAGCTGGGTCGGCGGTTTGTGGGGCCTTTTAAAGTCCTGAGGAGATTGAACGAGGTGAGTTACAGGTTAGAACTACCTATTGATTACAAGAATATTAACCCCTCGTTCCATGTGTCTCTCCTCAGGCCGGTGGTAGCTGGTCCACTCCAGGACTTTGAGATTGAGGAGACTCCTCCGCCCCCGTTGGACATCGAGGGGGCTCCGGCGTACACGGTTCGGACCATCCTGGATTCGAGACGCCGGATGGGGGGTCTCCAATATCTCGTGGAGTGGGAGGGGTACGGTCCGGAGGAGCGGTGCTGGGTGCCAAGGAGGGACATTCTGGATCCGTCCCTGATGACCGAATTCCATCGTGGTCATCCTACGCGCCCTGCTCCGCGTCCCCCTGGTCGTCCCCGAGGCCGGAGGCGGCGCGCGGCTGGAGCCGCGCGTCAAGGGGGGGGTACTGTCACGGTTTCGGCCGAGGCGGCTCCTCCTCCTTGTTCGGGCAGGTTTCGCCGGTCGTCGTCTCCGGAGTTCTAGCTGCCACCGCTCTATGTTTCTTGTTTGTTTGGTTTTGTCTGTTAGTCACACCTGTTTTGTGTTAGGTCTCATTTAGCACCCTATTTAGTTTCCTTGTTGTTAGGTTAGTGTTGTGTGTATTGTTCGTGTCGTGGTTGCGCTACCTGTTTCGGTACGCTATTTTCCGTAGTTTCCTCCTTGTTGTTAGGAGAGATTTACGCACCTGTGTGTGCGCTTGCATTATGCCTGTGTGCGTCTTTTTGCCTCCGGGCTGTTGTGGATTATTTTTGTGCTAAGTAAAGTCTTGTTGGACTTACCCTCTGCTGCCTGCGCCTGATTCCACACCACACCTATACACAGCGCCTTGACAAGGACCTGGTACCAAATATTAAGTTCTGCTTTTCTGATGTATCAAATACTTATGTCATGCAATAAAATGCAAATTAATTACTGATTTTCTGGATTTTTGTTTTAGATTCCGTCTCTCACAGTTGAAGTGTACCTATGATAAAAATTTGAGACCTCTACATGCTTTGTAGGTAGGAAAACCTGCAAAATCGGCAGTGTATCAAATACTTGTTCTCCCCACTGTAGATAAATAGTGAGTGAAATCAGCACTGTAGAGTGTCAAGTCATGTTTGTGACAATGAGCTATTGACACATGAAGACATCAACTCTCCCACCCAGCCACCCAAGTCAGTCAGTCAGCCAGTCAGTCAGTGGGAGTTTTTGATTTCCCCCTGGTAACCCAGTCTGTCCCTCTCATCCACAGAACTGGTATGTAGGAGAGCCATCCAGCCTGGTCACTCAAAATAGACTTTGATTTTGGATGTTTGAAAAGGTCCTGAGAACGTCGATATATGCCTTCCTTAGCACTCACAAAAAAAATACAAAATCTTGTCCAGCACTGGGCATGAACTCGTGATGCTCGGAGCCAGAGTGTCACGATCGTTAACGGAAGATACGGACCAAGGCGCAGCGTAATAAGCGTACATTTTATTAAGTACTTAACACGACACAAAACAACAAACAAACGATACGTGAAGTCCTAGGTTACACAAAACAAACCTTTACGGAACAAGATCCCACACCGACTAGTGCCAAACAGGCTGCCTAAGTATGGTCCCCAATCAGAGACAACGAGATACAGCTGCCTCTGATTGGGAACCACCCTGGCCAACATAGATCTAAACGATCAAGAACATCAACATAGAAAATATAACACAGAAACTACACACCCTGGCTCAACATTTCAGAGTCCCCAGAGCCAGGGCGTGACACAGAGCGCACAGACCACTGCGCCACCGCAGTTCACAATGCTCTAGCAAGCCGTGAGAATATTTGATGATACTTGATGGTAATAACAAGTCATTTTTTATTATTTTATTTCAAGCCTTCCCCAAACCATAGCCCTAACTGTAACCACTCGGAATCAATGCCTAAAATGTTAAACTTTGAGTTGTTTCTGCTGTAACCCTGTAACCATGTGGAGTTAACCCTGTATCCACACGGAATTAATGCGTCAAAAATAGATGTTCATACATTACACATCGGATTTCGAAGGGAAACTATGAGATCTTGTTGGAGCCTTCACCCTCTCCCTCTCTCTATCTGACACCTCATCATACCACAGAGACAGGACTGACAGCCTCACTCCGTCTCCTTAACACACATTGGCATACCAGGCCCCTTCCTCAATCGTATGCTGCCTGGGTGTGCGTGGCACCAGCCTGGTACTGCAAAAACCACACTTACCGATGCAAAGACACACACATTGACCGCACATTGACACACACAAACACACATACACACACAGACACACACACACAGACACACACACACACACAAGCAAGCGTACAAGGCCCTCCCTCGTCTGCCATTCGGCAAATCAGATCATGACTCCGTACTCCTGTTTCCTGTATACAAGCAGAAGCTCAAACAAGAAGTACCAGTGACTCGCTCCGTTGAGAAATGGTCACCAGAATCAGAGGTTATGCTACAGGACTGCTTTGCTAGCGCTGATTGGAATATGTTTTGAGACTCCACCGATAACATCAACGAGCTAACCACCTCCGTCAAGGGCTTCATTAGGAAATGCATCGGTGACGTTGTTCCCACGTTGTTCCCACAGCCTCCCGAGTGGCGCAGTGGTCTAAGGCACTGCATCGCAGTGCTAGCTGTGCCACTAGAGATCCTAGTTCGAATCCATTCGTAGCCGGCCGCGACCGGGAGACCCATGGGGCGGCGCACAATTGGCCCAGTGTCGTCCAGGGTAGGGGAGGGAATGGCCGGCAGGGATGTAGCTCAGTTGGTAGAGCATGGCATTTGCAACGCCAGGGTTGTGGGTTCGATTCCAGTATAAAAAAAAAAAAAAAAAAAAATTATGCACTCACTAACTGTAAGTCGCTCTGGATAAGAGTGTCTGCTAAATGACTAAAATGTAAATGTAAGGTTAGCTACTTCCCCAATCAAAAGCCCTGGATTAACACAGAGGTTGGCGCTAAGCTAAAGGACAGGGCTAACGCACACAGGGCTATCGCAGCCAACACTGAGGCTATGGCTGAGGACAGGAACAAGTACAAGAAGTCCCACTACAACCTCCACAGAGTCATCAAACAAGCAAAAAGACAATACAGGAATAAGGTGTAATCATATTACACAGGCCCCGACGGCCGCCGCAAGTGGCAGGGGCTACAGTCCATTACGGATTACAAACGAAGACCCAGCCATGATCTGCCCAAACTCAATGCATTTTATGCATGCTTCGACAATAACAACATCAAGCTGTGTGTGAGGGCTGCCACTGACACAGAGGATTGGGTGATCTCGCTCTCCAAGGCTGACGTAAGTAAGGTCTTTAATCAGGTCAACACCCGCAAGACCCAACGGTATTCCAGGGCGCGTTCTCAGAGCATGTGCAGAAAAACTGTCAGGCATAGTCACTGTAATCTTCCACCTCTCCTTGTCCCAGTCTGTTATTCCCACGTTTTAAGATCACCACCATCATTCCAGTTCCCAAGAACTCTAAGGCTTCATGCCACAATGACTACCGCTCTGTAGCACTCACATCTGTTATCATGAACTGTTTTGAGAGGCTGGTTATGGCACACATCAACTCCATCATCCCAGACTCCCTAGACCCACTCCAATTTGAATACTGCCCCAACAGATCCACAGACGACGCAATCTCAATTGCACTCCACACTGCCCTCACGCACCTAGATAAGAGGAATACCTACTGTATGTGAGAATGCTGTTCATTGACTACAGCTCAGCCATCAACACCATTGTCCCCTCCAAGCTCGTCCCCAAGTTTAGGACCCTGGGACTGAACATCTCCCGCTGCATCTGGATCCTGGACTTCCTGATGGGCCGACCCCAGGCAACATCACCTCCGCCATGCTGACCCTCAACACGGGGGCACCAAAGGGGTATGTGCTTAGTCCCCTCCTGTACACCCACGACTGCGTGGCCACTCACGACTCCAACACCATCATCAAGTTTGCTGAAGGCATGACAGTGGTAGGCCTGATCACCGGCAACGATGAGACAGCCTACAGGGAGAAGGTCAGTGACCTGGCAGTGTGGTGCAGGAACAACAACCTCTCCCTCAACGTCAGTAAGTCCAAAGAGCAGATTGTGGACTACAGGAAACAGGGGAGCGAGCACGCCACCATCCACATCGACGGGGCTGCAGTAGAGCGAGTCGAGAGCTACAAGTTCCTCTGTGTCCAAATCACTAAGAACTTAAAATGGTCCACACACACGCGCACAGTCGTGAAGAAGGCCGTACAGCGCCTCTTCCCCCTCAGGAGGTTGAAAAGGTTTGGTATGGGCCCTCAAATCCTGAAAAAGTTATACAGCTGTAAAATTGAGAGCATCTTGACTGGCTGCATCACTGCTTGGCATGGCAATAGCGCTACAGAGGGTGGTCAGCCCAGCACATCACTGGGGCCAAGCTCTCTGCCATCCAGGACCTCTATATCAGGCGATGTGAAAGGAATGTCCGGAAAATCGTTAATGACTCCAGCCACCCAAGCAATAGACTGTTCTCTCTGCTTCCACACAGCAAGCAGTACGGGTGCATAAAGTCTGAAACCAACAGGCTCCTGAACAGCTTCTACCCCCAGGCCATAAGACTGCTAAAAAACCTAGGTGTTATTTTAGATTCTGAACTAAATTTCCAATCACACATTAAGAATGTGACCAAAATAGCTTTTTACCACCTGAGCAACATTGCTTTTTTACAAGCAGGCTTGACTACTGTAATGCTCTCCTGTCTGGTCTACCCAAGAAAGACATTGGTCAACTGCAAAACATACAGAATGCTGCAGCACAGGTACTGACCAAGACCAGACAGAGAGCACACATTACACCGGTTTTAAGGTCTCTGCACTGGCTGCCTGAGAGTTTTAGAATTAATTTTAAGATTCTTCTATTGGTTTTTAATTCAATCCACGATTGTGTGCCCCAATACATGTCAGACATGCTTTTAAGTTATGTACCCAGTAGGTCCCTCAGGTCCTCTGGCACTGGCCTTTTAACTATCCCAAAGCCTAGGACCAAGAGGCATGGAGAGGCAGCCTTTAGTTATTATGCCCCCAGCCTCTGGAATAGCCTGCCAGAGAACCTGAGGGGGGCCGAAACTGTGGACATATTTAAAAGAGCTCTTAAAACGCATATTTTTAGCTTTGCTTTTCCTTGGGGTGCTTTTTAGTCGTTCAGTTTTTGTCATTCTTTTGTTTGTTGTGTAGTAAATATGTCAGCTTTTATTTTCATTATTTTGTATTTGGTTTTTTCCTGTGAAGCCCATTGCGTTGCATTCCATGTCTGAAATGCGCTGTATAAATAAAGCTTGATTTGATTTGATTTGATAAATAGTTAACTAAATAGCTAACAAAATGGCTACACAGACTGAGTTGACCCTTGTAATTTATTTTTATTGGCTACACACTCACGCACGCTATTTCTATAATTTGCTCACACACACATAATATGCACATACATTTATACTGACGCTACACACACACACACACACACACACACACACACACACACAATCATCATACATATGCTGCTGCTACTCTGTTTATCATATTTATCATATATCCTCATGCCTAGTCACCTTACCCCTATACATACAGTATCACTCCAGTATCCCTGCACATTGTAAATATAGTCCTGGAACTGACTGACCCTGTATATAGTATGCTTACTTACTTTCTCGTGTTCTTACATTGATATTGATTACTGCATTGTTGGGTTTATAGCTCGCAAGGAAGGCATTCATTTCACTGTACTTATGCATGAAACACACACACACACACAGACTTAAAAGTCATCTTTTGCCATATTAAGCTTGTCTTAGATAGAGAATATAATTAACTTCAGTGGATTAATGTAGAAAAATGTCAGGGATAAAATATATTAGCATGGTTTAGCAGACACTGTTAAGATGGAACATGTCCCCTTAACACATCATGTAATGAAGAGAGAGTACATGTGTGTGTGATCATCATATTTATGGCTACGTTCATTTACATTAACGTCAATTGGGCATCTAATTTCCCATCTAATTTTCCTTACTGGGCCTTGGCTTACAGTAGCTTCTGTGCTGTTTCTGACACAAACATACATGCACTAACGAAAGCAAGTGTATACACCAACCCTGCAGTACAGTATAGGATGTATTTTCCTGAGCGGCAGCTCTGATCTATGGAGTGTAATAGTGTTTAATAACTGGTCCATTACGTGTCTGGGTAATCCCACTCTCTCATGCATCAACACACAGCCAATTCTGTTTCCTCCGCCTCAGCTCTTTTCACTACGCTGTAAAGTTCATTTCAGAAAGGCTCGGCACAAAACAGCCCTCAAATATCAATTACCGCTTATGGGGAAAGGAGCTAATGGGTGTTACATTTCCAAATCCTTTAATATTATTCATTCCACTTTAATACGTTGTTTTTATAGGCTGTGATAACAGCGAATGGTGGCGTTGGAATTAATTCAGATTGAACCTAATAGGAATGTGTGTGTGTGTCTCAGTAGAGTCCTGTCCGTGCCAGCTGAACTGGGTGTGTGAAGGCTTCCTGTGGCTCTTTAATCATGTTGACCGCCAGCTCCCAAATTACAGCTGTCACCATCACAGCTGGACACACACACACACACACACACACAGCTGGACACTGGTGTGGTGTGCAATTTGGCTTGTTGCTACTAAATGCCCCTCAGTGAGAGGCCATCCTATCATACTCTGTCATAAGAATACTTTCAGGAGCACAGAGGAGAGAGGGGGAGAGGAGGAGGGGATAAGAGAGAGCGAGAGGATGGAGAGAGGGGTGGGGGGGCAGAGAGAGTGAGGGATGGAGAGGGGGGTGGTAATAGGGGTTGAGGTCATTCAGAAGTCATTACCATAGAATGACAACACCACGCAGAGCAAGCACTCATACAAGCATGCGCGCGCACACACACACACACACACACACACACACACACACACACACACACACACACACACACACACACACACACACACATACACACACACATACCTTACACACACACCTGCACAGCCAAAAGAAAATGGAAACTCTCAGGCAGTTTACTCGCCCTGCTTCCTCTCCCCCAGAAAGGCTTGTTGATGACGGATGGGGTGGGATGGGATAGGATTAGGTGGGATGGGATGGGGTGGGATAGGATGGGGTGGGATGGGATAGGATTAGGTGGGATGGGATGGGGTGGGATAGGATGGGGTGGGATGGGATAGGATTAGGTGGGATGGGATGGGGTGGGATGGGATAGGATTAGGTGGGATGGGATGGGGTGGGAAAGGATGGGGTGGGATGGGATAGGATTAGGTGGGACGGCATGGGATGGGGTGGGACGGCACGGGGAGGGATGGGATGGGGTGGGGTGGGATGGGATGGGGAGGGATGGGATCCACTCAGATTGGAGAGGTACTGCAGGAATGAGCTTCAACTGCAGAGCTAAACACACAGTAGTAAGGATCGCTGAAGATCAACGCTTGATACCTGATACTAGCATAGAATCACAAAGCCAACTTTCATTGGCCAACAAGTCATTCTGCAAGAAACAAGTCATTTTGCAAGAAACAAGTCATTCTGCAAGAAACAAGTCATTCTGCAAGAATCATAAGTTTCATTTCATCAGAACTTTTCCTTTTTGCTGAGTCAGTAGTTAGAGCTTCAGCTTCAGTCGTTCTGTGATGTGTCTGTGGCTATAGCTGTCAGTGGCTCTCACATCCACATAGTGATGAATAAAAACACGTCTTGTTATAAAGCTGCACCAAACTGGAATGGGAACACACTCACCCACACATCATAGAGGATGGAGAAACAGAAATACACACAGCAGTTGAGGTAGTTTGTGTGAAATGGCTCATCATCTCCACACATAAAGTTGTTTTATAAACTTTTTAATGAAGCAGATTGAAGCAGAGAATAAATGAGACGGGAAGTAAGAACACATCCAGTTCCTCTGACAGATCAGCCAATTAGCAGGTATGGCTGGGAGGGAGAGAAATGACAGAGAGGAGAGGAACACAGGAGGAGAGGAACAAACAGTGACAAGAGAGGAGGGAGGGATGGAGGGAAGGAGGAGGAGAGGAGAGGAGAGGAGAGAGGAGAGATGCAAACACACACACACACACACACACAAATAAACACACCTGTCTGGGAGTGTTCTATATAAATCCTCCCACTGATTCCTTCCCACTATAGATCAGACTCTAAGGCCAAACCTCCCATATCTCTCCAGTGTGTGTGTGTGTGTTTGTGTGTTTCCTCCCCCCCATCCTCTCCATCACACCACGCTCCTGTCCTATCCTTCTATTCCTCTATTCCTCCTCCACCCATCACAGAACATTACCTCATCCCTCTCTCTATATCCGGGAGAGAAAAGAGAAGAGAGAAAGAGTGATAACAGTCGATACTATAATAGATTCGTTCTGTAAAACATCAACACTCTCCGACAACGCAATCAGACTGCTATCACACAGACAAATCAGACAGGCTAGGGGCTGGATGCTGTTCAAATCCTCCTCACCTCCCCTACCCTCCCTAGACTGGGATGCTGTTTGTGAGAACATCTAATTGCCCTCTCTTTTCTTAAAATTGTATTTAACAAAGTAAAAAAATTATACATTTACTAACTGAGCCAGCATCCACATTAGATAATAAACCTAGAGAGAAAGAGTGAGAGAGTGAGAAAGAGCGAGAGAGAGAGAGAGAGAGAGAGAGAGAGAGCAGAGAGGCATTACTAGGATACATCGAATACATTTATGAATACAGAAGAATCGTACAAGCCACTGTATCAGTGTCAATATTGACCTATGGCGTAATGGTAAGGTTAACCATCCTCTACTGATTAATTCATAACATGTCTAAAAAATAAACCTTCAGTTTGCCTTAGAAACAGAGCTAAATCAAGACCTCACCAGAGAGCCAATACACAAACACACAGACACATGAAACAAAATGAACCCTTTTAAATCAACCTTTTATCACAGTGACTACATCGGAGAGGCCTCTGTGTGTGTGTGTCTGTGTGTGTGAGTGAGTGAGTGTGTGAGTGTGAGAGAGCGAGACAGACAGACTGACAGAGAAACAGTGAGAGAGAGAAAGAGAACTAGACACAGTTGCACAGGGTCTGGTCTGTGACTCTGTCAGGTGTGAGTGTGAGTGTGTGTGTGTGTGTGTGTGTGTGTGTGTGTGTGTGTGTGTGTGTGTGTGTGTGTGTGTGTTTGTGTGTGTGTGTGTGTGTGTGACAGCAGACAGACTTTTGTCTGGTAGTGAGGCCAGGGGCCAGCACCACCAGGCCCCCAACACGCTGTCCACACACATGTTGAGCTAATCACGTCCCTTAATGCTACATTATTCATAGCAGGGTCTCACAGGGTGACTGAGGGGAGAGACAGGGGTGAGAGAGGGACACCGTCAGAGAGAGGAAGGGAGGGAGAGAGGGAGAGAGAGAGAGAGGGAGAGACTGAGATGACAGGGCTCAGCTCTGAATAGGCGCGTCCACACTGCACCTTAGCCCAGGGCTAAGAGCCGCCTCAGCCCTGGGCTAAGGGAGATTTTAGCCCGGGGCTAAGCAAGTGTTCACACTTGCATATTCTAAAGTGGGCTAGCACCACCCTTATCCCAGGGCTAGCTGGCCCTGCTCCGGAGAAGCCCCAGAAACATGGTCCCAAAATAGCACATGTGAAACGGGGTCAAGAACAACGCCTAGAATTTTCACTGTCCAATTACAAAAGCTGCACTTCACTTAATTTGCATATGCTTGTGATGCCTGTGATGCATTCTGCACGCTATTTTAATAAGTAAATGTACACTATTTAATCCTTCCATCTGAGGACAAAAACCTGACAACAAAACAAAATACTTTAATTCCTGTGAAAATATTGGTTGCTATGGCTAACAAAAACAGTTGCTATTCAGGCTGGCTAATATCTTCTCACTTAGCTAGCCAACTAAAGCCACAAACTCTACATCTGGAAGGGCAGCAAACGCTCCAGTTGTATCTGTTTTCATAGCTTTTCTATTGACATTTAATTGGATAATAATATTGTTGCATGATTTTGCCTGCAGGGCCGGTCCTTGCCGATCTGCCACCCTACAGTCGTGGTCAAAAGTTTTGAGAATGACACAAGTATTGTTCTTCACAAAGTTCGCTGCTTCAGTGTTATGATATATTTTTGACAGATGTTACTATGGTATACTGAAGTATATTTACAAGCATTCCATAAGTGTCAAAGGCTTTTATTGACATTTACATTAAGTTTATGCAAAGAGTCAATATTTGCAGTGTTGACCCTTCTTTTTCAAGACCTCTGCAATCCACCCTGGCATGCTGTCAATTAACTTCTGGGCCACATCCTGACTGATGGCAGCCCATTCTTGCATAATCAATGCTTGGAGTTTGTCAGAATTTGTGGGTTTTTGTTTGTCCACCCGCCTCTTGAGGATCGACCACAAGTTCTCAATGGGATTAAGGTCTGGGGAGTTTCCTGGCCATGGACCAAACATTTCGATGTTTTGTTCCCCGAGCCACTTAGTTATCACTTTTGCCTTATGGCAAGGTGCTCCATCATGCTGGAAAAGGCATTGGTCGTCACCAAACTGTTCTTCAATGGTTGGGAGAAGTTGTTCTCTGAGGATGTGTTGGTACCATTCTTTATTCATGGCTGTGTTCTTAGGCAAAATTGTGAGTGAGCCCACTCCCTTGTCTGAGAAGCAACCCCACACATGAATGGTCTCAGGATGCTTTACTGTTGACATGACACAGGACTGATGGTAGCGCTCACCTTGTCTTCTCCAGACAAGGTGTTTTCCGGATGCCCCAAACAATCGGAAAGGGGAAATGACTTTACCCCAGTCCTCAGCAGTCCAATCCCTGTACCTTTTGCAGAATATCAGTCTGTCCCTGATGTTTTTCCAGGAGAGAAGTGGCTTCTTTGCTGCCCTTCTTGACACCAGGCCATCCTCCAAAAGTCTTCGCCTCACTGTGCGTGCAGATGCACTCACACCTGCCTGCTGCCATTCCTGAGCAAGCTCTGCACTGGTGGTGCCCCAATCCCGCAGCTGAATCAACTTTAGGAGACGTCCAGCTCCGGTCTGCAGCTCTACTCCAGAGCCAGAGCAGTCCGCTCCACCGGTGCCTATTCCAGCTCCGGTCAGCGGCTCCAGTCCCAGAGCAGTCCGCTCCACCGGTGCCTAGTCCAGCTCAGGTAAGCGGCTCCAGTCCGGAGCCAGAGCAGTCCGCTCCACCGGTGCCCAGTCCAGCTCCGGTCAGCGGCTCCAGTACAGACCCAGACGTCAGCCCCTCTCCAGGTTCGGGGTCTCCCACACCAGGGTCCAGACAGGGCTTGGTACATTGTGGGAGGAAGGAGAGGGGAAGCAGCGCGCCGAGGTCCAGACCAGACCAGGGGCGTAACGGGGAGGCTGAGAGAATGTGGTCGTCACGCCCGGAGCCGGATCTGCCTCCGAGGCGGAATGGCCACCCGGACCCTTCCCTGTTATGTCAGGTTGGTGTGGTCGGAGTCCGCACCTTTGGGGGGGGGGGGGGGGGGTTACATGACTTATGGGACTCTAGTATGTTGAGTCAGGGTGTGGAGTTCTATGTTGTATTTTCTATGTTCTCGTTCTAGGTGTTGTATTTCTATGTTTGGCCGGGTGTGATTCCCAATCAGAGACAGCTGTCCCTCATTGTCTCTGATTGGGGATCATACTTAGGCAGCCTATTGGCATTCATTAGTTGTGGGCTCTTGTTCCGTGTTAGAGGCTTGTATTGTGTTTAGCCTTCGGACTTCACATTACGTTGTTTTGTTCGTGTGTTTATCGTTGTAATAAACATGTATGCTTTTCACGCTCGCCTTGGTCTGACCCGTCCTTAAACGAACGAGACACATATTTTCCGGACATTGAAATCATGTTCATTTTCGGTGCTGAATGAAAGTTGAAAATACTTATTTTCCAGATGTTGAAAATACTTTTTTTCCAGACGTTGAAAATATGTATTTTCCGGATGTTGAAATCAAGCTCATTTTTGAAAGTTAAATAAAAGTTGAAAAGTCGTAATTTATAGACGTCTATGTTTGGGCCAAATCAAGGCTGAACAAAACATAGACATAGACCGAACCAAAAATCCATGTCCGTGGATGTTGAAATCAAGGCCGGTCTGGACCGCACCAAAAAAAGACGTCCAAAAGGTGTCGGCGTCGGTCCGTGCTTACTGAGGTGTAGCCTGCAGTGTTGCCTGAAATATAATTTTATGAATGCCCATCTATGTGGTAAGCCTACCGTTTGTAAAACATTTTTAAAAAGACATCCAAAAGACGTCGGCTCGTGCTTACTGGGCTGTAGCCTACCATGTCAGCCCGCAATGGAATTTTATGAATGCCCATCCATGTGGTAGGCCCACCATTTGTAAAACAGGCTGTTGCATTGGCTTTATTAGTCCTGGTTCCTGTGACTAATCAATTTGGCTATTTAAGCTCTGAATATCAGCTACCCAACATTATCAGAAGTTATTGTGAGCCTATTTGCAATGTGTTTACACATCGGGAAATGCAGAAGTATTATATTTTTCGCTATGATCAGCTTGTCAAAAATGTACAGATACAAACTTGAAACCACTGATCATTACAATGGAGTGAAACATGATTTATTTTAGATAATTTTTTTGACAGAACGTCGCAGCGTCTCTCCAACAGCACCCTGGAGAGGCACGCTGGGAATGGACAAGCAAAATATGTTGTTGTGGTGAATGATGGACGGAGTCAGGCGCAGGAGTAAAATAACCGTATGCAGATTTATTCCTTCCAGACATACAATGTGCCTACAACGGCAATCGAAACAGGTACAGGGGAAACAATCCTCCCTGACCAAACACAGTCTCAGAAAATACAATAAATGTAATGACACAGGGGAAAATCAACCCTGGCAAAATAAATGAGAGAGTATCTTAACCGAGCTACTCTCCTCCCACTCCCCCAATCACTCACAAAGACAAGAGGGCAGAGGGAACACTTATACACAGACTAATTAGGGGATGAGCACCAGGTGTGTGTGATTGACAAGACAAGACAAGTGGAGTGATGAGAATGGGAGCGGCAGTAGCTAGTAAGCCATTGACGACGAACGCCGAAACCTGCCCGAACAAGGAGGGGAGGCAGCCTCGGCGGAAGTCGTGACAGTCGTGATTTAGCCGCCTAATCCTGCCTAATGAGCGGGTCCGTGCACAGCATTCTCTGTACAGGGGTGAGATCGCATTTCAAAAGTGAAACATTGTTTCCGGGGTCGGCCAGGCAGACAGCAAGGTTTATACAAACCATCACTGTTGTAAAAAAATGCTAGGCTAGAAGCAAGAGGAAATAATGTTTTAATAAATGCCTTATTGCTTATAACATTGGTCTCTTGGCATAGATAGAATGTTGGTTGCATGTTCGTTTGTCCGTTCGTTTGTCCGTTTGCACGTTGGCAGCTGAGTGTGTCTGGAACCCGGAAGTGCTGTTCGACACGTTCCTACACAGAGTATCAGAGGAAGTAAAGGACGAGCTTGCAGCCCGGGAACTAACGACGGATCTCGACTCGCTCATCGCCTTAACCATTCGGATCGATGGGCGACTACAGGAATGTAGGAAGGAGAGGAAGTCTGATTCCACCTCGCCTCGGAGGCATCCCGGAAGTCCCCGACGGCTCCGTTGCCGAGAGAACCCGAGGCCACTCAAGTTCCCCAGAGAGTCTCCGAAGTCTGCCGATCCACCTCTTCCCGAGCCGTTGCAACTAGGCAGAGCTAGGCTGTCTCCAGTCAAACAGCAATACAGGCTTCACACGAAGAGCTGCTTGTATTGCGGGACTACTGGTCTTTTTGTGTCAACCTGTCCACTAAAAGACCAGGCTCACCGGTAGGAGCGAGTAATCTGGTGGGCAATACGGATAACTTTTCCTCTCCCATTACTCGCACCCCCTTTCATGCCATCTTGCTGTGGGGGAACCAGTCGAAATCTCTCTGGGTACTCATCGACTCTGGGGCCGATGAGAGCTTTATGGACGATACCCTGGCGTCCGAGCTGGGCATCCCCACTCAGCCCCTCTCCATTCCCATGGATGTTAGAGCGCTGGACAGGCGCTCTATAGGCCGGGTCACCCACAATACCACCCCCATCAACCTACGAGTATCAGGGAACCACAGCGAGACTATCCAATTCCTGCAAATTAAGTCTCCTCAGGTTCCCGTGGTATTGGGTTTCTCTTGGCTCAGATAACCGGATGTTTGTTCCTGACGCTGTCCGCTCCTCGGTCCTGGAGTGGGCCCACTCCTCCAGGCTTGCCTGCCACCCGGGCTCCCATCGGACCCTGGCCTTTGTGCGACAACGCTTTTGGTGGCCTACCATGGTTCCTGATGTCTCCGCATTCGTCGCCGCCTGCATGATCTGTGCGCAGAACAAAACTCCTCGGCAAGCTCCGGCTGGTCTCCTCCAACCTCTGCCTGTTCCTCACTGTCCCTGGTCTCACATATCCCTGGACTTTGTCACGGGTCTTCTCCCGTCTGATGGCAACACCGCCATCCTGACAGTTGTGGACCGGCTTTCCAAAGCCGCCCACTTCATTCCTCTCCCCAAGCTACCCTCCGCCAAAGAGACGGCCCAGCACATGGTGCAGCACGTCTTGCCCGCAACACCCTTCCCTGCTCTGCCATGGGTCTTTCGCCCTTTGAGGGTTCCTTGGGTTATCAGCCCCCGCTCTTCCCGGAGTAAGAGGAAGAGGTCGGCATACCCTCAGCCCAGATGTTTGTCCGCTGCTGTCGTTATACCTGGAGGAGAGCCCGGTCGGCTCTTCTCAAGATCACCTCCAGGTATCGACGACAAGCGGACCGCCACCGGACCCCGGCTCCCCGGTATCGTCTAGGGCAGAAGGTATGGCTGTCCACCTGAGATCTGCCCCTCCAGGTGGAGTCCCGCAAACTTTCCCCCCGGTTTATCGGCCCTTTCCCCATCTCCAAGATCATTAGCCCCTCTGCTGTTCGTCTTCTGTTGCCCCATACCCTCCTTCTGCATCCCACTTTTCATGTGTCTAGGATCAAACCCATGTCTCACAGCCCTTTGTCTCCTGTTCCAGGGCCAAACAAGTCTGGGGTTAAGCTAGCCCAGGGCCAGACTAGTCTGGGGTTAAGAACAATGCAGTGTGAAAAGATAGCCTGGGGCTAAGAACAATGCAGTGTGAAAAGGCCTATTGAAGACACTCTAAACAGATTTGGAGATCTTATTGCCTTCAATCAATCAGGCAATATCTCACTTTCTGTCTCTCTGTCTCTTTGTCTCTCTTTCTTTCTCTCATTCACTCTCTCTCTCTGCCTTGTCAATGAGCATATCAGTTGAATGGAAGTCCTGGGATTGGCTACCAAATAGCCACAGCTGTATAGGATAATGAACACACAGACACAGCACAATTCACATTCCATAATGGAGACTGATAGGACTTTAAACTCTCCACGCTCTGACAAGGCTCTCCATTCTACTGATTAGCCTTGCTAGCACAACAGAGTTAGAGTTTAGAAAAATGTGAAATTCAAACGACAGTGATGAGTCATTTTGTATCTTCTTAGTAATATGAACTCTGTTGCAGTGTACAGCTAAACCCCTGTCCTGCTCAACCCCATTATAGCTGACAATGTTATCCTGCATGTCCTACATAGCCAGTCCAGTCAATAGTTTCAACCCCCCTCTCTAAATCACATCCATACAGTTGTCAGCACAATTCACATGGATCCGGCCGAGCTGATTAAGAACCATTGTGTATAGCTGCTTCAGAGGGGTCAGTCAAAGTTCACAGTAAATCGACCCTGTAGGGGAGCACTTTCTGACACCATATATCCTGTTTCACTGACCCACTTACTGCTATCTGTAACTGCACTGAGCTGCTGGATTAGACCTAGCCACAGGATGCCCTGGGCGGGCGGGCGGTCTGTCTGTCTGTCTGTCTGTCTGTCTGTCTGTGTGTGTCTGTGTGTGTGTGTGTGTGAGGCCTATAACGAGCGTAACTAACAGGCTTGTCCAGGCAGTGAGGTCTGGACGGTCAGATTGAGGGACACCTACTGCTAATTAAACTCTGTCCTCCGGTCACTGTCTTCAACAGTGCTCAGCTATCAGTCAGCTAGAGAACTGGATGGAGGGAGGGAGGGAGAAAGGTAAGGGACAGAATAAGGTATAGCGGGGGAGGGAGGGAGGATCATGAAAAGGAGAGAGGGTTAAGAGCTGTCAGGAAATACAAAAAGTACAGTCTAGTTAAGTGATAATGCCAGAGAAGCCGGTGTTTGTTGGATATATTGGCACAGGTGTTGTTAGGCCCGGGACGAAGTTGAGGGCCGACAAACCATGCCAATATATCCAACAAACACCGGCTTCGAGGGCATTATCACTTTTATACAACGGGTCACCAACATATTGAAATAATGATTGACATATTTTCATTAAAAACGTAATTTTAATTAATTTATTCTTACTATTTAATCCTTCCACAAGATATAGTCCCAACACAAATCTAGGGTTGCTAGAAACGCGACCCAGTCGTTTGTTCTTTTTGTTCTGTATCTATGGTGGGCCATAATTGTAAATAAGAATTTGTTCTTAACTGACTTACCTAGTAAAAAAAAATAATACCAAAAATAATAATAATATGGACATGACCCAGTCGTTCAGTCTTTTTGTTCTGTATCTATAGACGCGACCCAGTCGTTCAGTCTTTTTGTTCTGTATCTATAGACGCGACCCAGTCGTTCAGTCTTTTTGTTCTGTATCTATAGACGCGACCCAGTCGTTCAGTCTTTTTGTTCTGTATCTATAGACGCGACCCAGTCGTTCAGTCTTTTTGTTCTGTATCTATAGACGCGACCCAGTCGTTCGTTCTAAATGTTCCATTGCCATACTGGCTGGCAACATTCTTATCCCTTGCTTGCTAGCTAGCCAACTACGGCTAACTTACAGCAAAGTAGCTGCATTTGCATTTGCATTTGTTAAAGCTGTTTTCTAGTGACATTTATTTGGATACATCCATAACAATGAGCTAATGAGGCGCGATTTCGCCTGGCATAGAGAATGTGCTCGTCAGGACACTGTTGTTCAGAGGAGCTAGCCAACAACACAGCTACACTAACACAATCACTTCACACTGAAGCTGGAAAGACCGCAAATTAGCAGCATTTCGTTGTACCTTTTTTCAATTGATTTTTTTTTGTATATACAGTGAGGGAAAAAAGTATTTGATCCCCTGCTGATTTTGTACGTTCGACCACTGACAAAGACATGATCAGTCTATACTTTTAATGGTAAGTTTATTTGAACAGTGAGAGACAGAATAACAACCAAAAAATCCAGAAAAACGCATGTCAAAAATGTTATAAATTGATTTGCATTTTAATGAGGGAAATAAGTATTTGACCCCTCTGCAAAACATGACTTAGTACTTGGTGGCAAAACCCTTGTTGGCAATCACAGAGGTCAGACGTTTCTTGTAGTTGGCCACCAGGTTTGCACACATCTCAGGAGGGATTTTGTCCCGCTCCTCTTTGCAGATCTTCTCCAAGTCATTAAGGTTTCGAGCCTGACGTTTGGCAACTCGAACCTTCAGCTCCCTCCACAGATTTTCTATGGGATTAAGGTCTGGAGACTGGCTAGGCCACTCCAGGACCTTAATGTGCTTCTTCTTGAGCCACTCCTTTGTTGCCTTGGCCGTGTGTTTTGGGTCATTGTCATGCTGGAATACCCATCCATGACCCATTTTCAAAGCCCTGGCTGAGGGAAGGAGGTTCTCACCCAAGATTTTACGGTACATGGCCCCGTCCATCGTCCCTTTGATGCGGTGAAGTTGTCCTGTCTCCATAGCAGAAAAACACCCCCAAAGCATAATGTTTCCACCTCCATGTTTGACGGTGGGGATGGTGTTCTTGAGGTCATAGGCAGCATTCCTCCTCCTCCAAACACGGCGAGTTGAGTTGATGCCAAAGAGCTCCATTTTGGTCTCATCTGACCACAACACTTTCACCCAGTTCTCCTCTGAATCATTCAGATGTTCATTGGCAAACTTCAGACGGCCCTGTATTTGTGCTTTCTTGAGCAGGGGGACCTTGCGGGCGCTGCAGGATTTCAGTCCTTCACGGCGTAGTGTGTTACCAATTGTTTTCTTGGTGACTATGGTCCCAGCTGCCTTGAGATCATTGACAAGATCCTCCCGTGTAGTTCTGGGCTGATTCCTCACCGTTCTCATGATCATTGCAACTCCACGAGGTGAGATCTTGCATGGAGCCCCAGGCCGAGGGAGATTGACAGGTCTTTTGTGTTTCTTCCATTTGCGAATAATCGCACCAACTGTTGTCACCTTCTCACCAAGCTGCTTGGCGATGGTCTTGTAGCCCATTCCAGCCTTGTGTAGGTCTATAATCTTGTCCCTGACATCCTTGGAGAGCTCTTTGGTCTTGGCCATGGTGGAGAGTTTGGAATCTGATTGATTGATTGCTTCTGTGGACAGGTGTCTTTTATACAGGTAACAAACTGAGATTAGGAGCACTCCCTTTAAGAGTGTGCTCCTAATCTCAGCTCGTTACCTGTATAAAAGACACCTGGGAGCCAGAAATCTTTCTGATTGAGAGGGGTTCAAATACTTATTTCCCTCATTAAAATGCAAATCAATTTATAACATTTTTGAAATGCGTTTTTCTGGACTTTTTTGTTGTTATTCCGTCTCTCTCTTTTCAAATAAACCTTCCACTAAAATTTTTGACTGATCATTTCTTTGTCAGTGGGCAAACGTACAAAATCAGCAGGGGATCAAATACTTTTTACCTTTACTGTATCCATAAAAATGATGCCAGCTGATTCATGATTTCGACCGGCTGAGAAACGCTGCCTGCCTTTCTGTCTCGTCCCGACTCCCGACATGTTCAATACTATGGGACAGCAGGAGATAGAATTTGAATATTGAAACAATGTTGCAAATGTCAGAGAGACAGACAGCAAGGTTTCTTTAATCTCCGCTGTTGAAAACTAAATGTTAGTCTAAAAGAAATGTGAGATAATGTCTAGATGCTTTTTATTGTGGAGATCAAGTTTATAAAGTGCCTGACTGGGTTGACGAGACAGTGGATTGCGCAGTCAGATGGAACAGTGTAAATAGGCATTTTAAACCCTTTTAGATTTAGCTGGTGGTAATTTGTGGAATAGACACCGGCTGGAATGCGGTTTTAACCAATCAGCATTCAGGATTAGACCCACCCGTTGTATAATCCAACCTAAAAACCTAGCATGAATCAGAATCACATGCTGAAGTCTGCTTCTAAAACTGGGATAATACAGTAGGCTATGTGTGAGTATTTACATGATTGGATATGAGGGTGTAAAAGCAGTGTGTCTAATGCTGAGGGACAAAACAAGCTATAAACAGTAACCTGTCACTAAGCAGGATATAGATACCATATACGTGGCCTGTCATTACAAACCCTGCGTGGGCCTTATTGTGTTAAATATCTGGTGACACAAATTGCAGTGTCTTTCTCCCTCTCGTCCCTATTCACCTTCTTCTGGAACGTCACAGTGTTCACGCCGAGTTAGTTGCAATTGTGTTTCTATTTCTGGCGACGCTAGCGCATGCAAAAGTGGTACTTTTAGTTGAGAGCTTGATAGTTATACACTGACAGAACCGCACAAAATCCTAAAATCGATCAACATGACAAGCATTATATGTTCAGTACGAGGCTGTCACAATAATTGGATGAAGAGGAGGCAGTTTTTACAACAGCAATGTTTTGAACACCAACCTCTACGTCGATCTGAATGTACCTGTGGAGCCCCATACGACCTGCATCCACCTCCTAAAGACGCAGAGTCTTTGTGGCTCTGGCTCAAAGCATTGAACATAAAGAAACCACCAACACGTCCCCTTGTGTGCTCCTACCACTTATTTGACAAGAAGCCTACAGTGGAGCATCCTTACCCAGAATCTCATATTTGGTTTCACAAATTGCTGTGTTTTCTCCCTCTCGTCCCTATAGGCACTCTTTCATTTATGACAACCTAGGTCTTCTTTCATACAGGCCTGTGATCTGTGTTTTCTAGGCCAGGCACACACGCACACACACACAAACGCACACATGCACACACGCACACACTCTTCTTTAATGACTTATTCAGTGTCACAGCTTACTTTCCAAAATAGAAACATAACCCACAAAATCAATTGAAATGTTTCCACGACTGACAGGACTTATATTGGTAAAATATAAAACGCATTAGAACCGGCACTGCCTTTGTTCAGTGAACACAGCACGGCGCGGAGTGGCTCGGTATGATGGAGGCTGTGTTTGCAAGCGCTGCGGTACATTAGGGGATATTTTTTCTCAGTCTTTGATCACTGTAGTCTTTGAAGTAACACTGGCAAATAAAAAAGGAGGCAGAAGTCACAGAGAGTTCACATCGCAAACTTGGCACTGTGTACGGCTCGCTGACAGTAATCTGCATAATATATTCTTTAGATTATCAGATGAAGATAACACCCAGTGGATTTCTAGATGCTGGATAAACCCCTCCCACACAGGCCTAATTAACAGGAGAAGACTAGCTGGATTTGTCCTCAATTACAGTTTAGAGAGTTTAGAGGGAGAAAACATGAGAGAACAAATGGTTGTTTGGGTTGTTTTGGATGATATAAGTGGCTTGAAGTGAGGGGGTGAGAGGGGGATGAGAGGGGGGTGAGAGAGGATGAGAGGTGAGCTGGCTGAGCATCAGAGAGGGGTAGGATAGAGTCATGACTGTTGTTTACTGCAGTTATAGAATTATTGTTATTGAAGATACCTCCAGCTGGATTGGACTGGAGATGTAAGGTCCTGAATTAGTTGAGTAGTATGGCGATGTATCAACACCTAACTGCATTTGTGTGGAACCTTTTTAGCTTTTTGTTCTTTTCATTTGGACTCTATGTGTGTGTGTTTGTGTGTGTGTTGATGTAAAACGTCCGTTACATGGAGCGCTGGGTAAACTGTCTACTTATTCTCTCCATGTCTGTAAATGTGTTAACTGAGGCGCTTAACTGGAGACAGAGAGACTAATGACAACTCAAGGGAGAGCGAAATTAGCATACAGTAAGCATTCAAAGAGACTTCCAATACATATGCAGAGATATTATACACATTCTTTATACAGTGCATTTGCAAAAGTATTCAGACCCCTTGACTTTTTCTACATATTGTTACGTTACAGACATATTCTAAAATTGATTACATTGTTTTTTCCCCTCATCAATCTACACACAATACCCCATAATGACAAAGAAAAAACAGGTTTTTAGAAATGTTTGGAACTGTATTAAAAATAAAAAACTGAAATATCACATCAGACCCTTTACTAAGTACTTTGTTGAAGCACCTTTGGCAGCGATTAGAACTTCAAGTTGTCTTGGGTATGACGCTTCAAGCTTGGCACACCTGTATTTGGGGAGTTTCTCCCATTCTTCTCTGCAGATCCTCTCAAGCTCTGTCGGGTTGGATGGGGAGCGTCGCTGCACAGCTATTTTCAGGTCTCTCCAGAGATGTTCGATCGGGTTCAAGTCCGGGCTCTGGCTGAGCCACTCAAGGACATTCAGAGACTTGTCCCGAAGCCACTCCTGTGTTGTCTTGGCTGTGTGCTTAGGGTCGCTTAGGTTTTCATCAAAGATCTCTCTGTACTTTGCTCCGTTCATCTTTCCCTCGATCCTGACTAATATCCCAGTCCCTGCCGCTGAAAAACATCCCCACAGCATGATGCTACCACCACCATGCTTCACCGTAGGGATGGTGCCAGGTTTCCTCCAGACGTGACGCTTGGCATTCAGGCCAAAGAGTTCAATCTTGGTTTCATCAGACCAGAGAATCTTGTTTCTCATGGACTGAGAGTTTTTAGGTGACTTTTGGCAAACTCCAAGTGGGCTGTCATGTGCCTTTTACTGAGGAGTGGCTTCCTTCTGGCCACTCTACCATAAAGGCCTGATTGGTGGAGTGCTGCAGAGATGGTTGTCCTTCTGGAAGGTTCTCCCATCTCCACAGAGGAACTCTGGAGCTCTGTCAGAGTGACCATCGGGTTCTTGGTCACCTCCCTGACCAATGCCCTTTACCCCAATAGGAAGAGTCTTGGTTGTTCTGAACTTCTTCCATTTAAGAATGATGGAGGCCACCGTGTTCTTGGGGACCTTCAATGCTGCAGATATGTTTTGTTACCCTTCCCCAGATCTGTGCCTCGACACAATCCTGTCTCTGAGCTTTACGGAGAATTGTGTGTTCCTTTCCAAATCATGTCCAATCAATTGAATTTACCACAGGTGGACTACAATCTCAAGGATGATCAATGGAATCAAGATGCACCTGAACTCAATTTTGAGTCTCATAGCAAAGGGTCTGAATACTTATGTAAATAAGGTATTTCTGTTTTTTATTTGTAATACTTTGGCCAACATTTCTAAAAACCTGTATTCGCTTTGTCATTATGGGGTATTGTGTGTAGATTGATGAGGAATATAAAAAATAAAAAAAGTGGAATAAGGCTGTAACGTAACATTGTAGTCCACATTTTGTTACGTTACAGCCTTATTATAAAATGGATTTAAAAAATAATAATCCTCAGCAATCATAAGTATTCAGACCCTTTACTCAGTACTTTGTTGAAGCAGCTTTGGCAGCGATTACAGCATTGAGTCTTCTGAGCTCAGGTGCATCCTGTTTCTATTGGAATGGAATGCAGTGTTTGGTTTTCGCCAGACCATGTTGTCCAAAAAGTTCCTGGAAACTACTGGATAATCATCAAGACTCTTTGAAGAATGTTCTATGGACAGATGAGTCAAAGGTATAACTTTTTGGATGACATGGGTCCCATTATGCCTGGCGAAAACACTGCATTCCACAGTAAGAACCTCATACGAATGGTCAAGCATGGTGATGATAGTGTGATGGTTTGGGGATGCTTTGCTGCCTCAGGACATGGATGACTTTTCTTAATAGAAGAAACCATGAATTCTGCTCTGTATCAAAGAATTCTACAGCAACATATTTGAAGTTTTGGAATGGGCCTAGTCAAAGTCCAGACCTAATCCCAATTGAGATGTTGTGGCAGGACTTGAAACGAGCAGTTCATGCTTGAAAACCCACAAACGTTGCTGAGTTAAAGCAGTTCTGCATGGAAGAGTGGGCCAAAATTCCTCCACAGCGATGTGAGAGACTGATCAACAACTACAGGAAGTGTTTGGTTGGAGTAAGGGGGCAATTATTTTTTCACACATGGGCATCGGGTGTTGCATAACTTTGATTATGAAGTAAATTAAATAACTTTATAATTGTTGTATTATTTGTTCAATCAGGCTCCCTTTATCTAATATTAGGTTTTGGTTGAAGATCTGATAACGTTCAGTATCAAAAATATGCAAAAGTAGAGAAAGGGCGCAAACACTTTTTCACCGCACTGTATATATATATATATATATATATATATATATATATATATATATATATATATATATTCAGGGTTCGCACAATGTGCTCGAGGTGCTTAAAGTACTTGAATTTGGCACTGGAATACCTTGAAAATCATACTTTTTCTCAAGTTGGTACTGGAAAAGTGACTGATTTAAAATGAGAGGAGAGAAATGATCAAATATGTTAATATGAAAAATTTTAGAACAATTTATTGGTCCCAGTTATGTTGGTCCCATATTTCATGAGCTGAAATAAAAGATCCCAGAAATTTCCATATACACAAAAAGCTTATTTCTCTATGCACAAATGTGTTTACATCCCTGTTGTAAGCATTTTTCCTTCGCCAAGATAATCCATCCACCTGACAGGTGTGGCATATCAAGAAGATGATTAAACAGCATGATCATTACACAGGTGCACCTTGTGCTGGGGACAATGAAAGGCCACTCTAAAATGTGCAGTTTTGTCACACAACACAATGCCACAGATGTCTCAAGTTTTGAGGGAGCGTGCAATTGGCATGTGAGCTGTTGCCAGAGAATTGAATGTTCATTTCTCTACCATAAGCCGCCTCCAACGTCATTGTAGAGAATTTGGCAGTACGTCCAACCGGCCTCACAACCACAGACCACGTGTAACCACGCCAGCCAAGGACCTCCACATCCGGCTTCTTCACCTGCGGGATCGTCTGAGACCAGCCACCCGGACAGCTGATGAAACTGAGGAGTATTTCTGTCTGTAATAAAGCCCTTTTGTGGGGAAAAACTAATTCTGATTGGCTGGGCCAGACTCCCCAGTGGGTGAGCCTGGCTCCCAAGTGGGTGTGCCTATGCCCTCCCAAGCCCACCCATGGCTGCGCCCCTGCCCAATCATGTGAAATCCATAGATTAGGGCCTAATGAATTTATGTAAATTGATTGATTTCCTTATATGAACTGTAACTCAGTAAAATTGTTGAAATTGTTGCATGTTGCATTTATAATTTTGTTCAGTATAATTTCCAAGCAGACTACCAAGTTTTATTTCCTCACGTTTCGCGCTCTGGTTGCCAGGTGAGCTCGCTCATTCCACCCACACTGTCACAGCCAGGCAGGTACGCCAAACGTCACATCGATAGCTAAAATGCCGGGCAAAAGCCTGCCTGTCAGGATATTGATGTTTATGAATGGGTTTTGCCAGTCCCAACCAGGGATGTAGTGGAGGTTAAACGCTGTCTACGCACCTTTTTATCTGTGAAATAGAATTTACTCAACTTTTTTGTTGTTAATTGTATTTATCCACTTATTATTGCGTTCCCAGCATTGAACAATGCTCAGAAGGGTTATTGATCTGAGTTCTAATCGCGCCTACCTCTGCGAACGAGTGTAATCATGAATGATTAATGTATGCTTGTTATGTTCGTCTGCTCCCCCGGATTTGCGTTGTTAGCAAAGCATTCATTCACCACTCTGTCCAAAGGGAAACTCCGCCCACGACATAGGCCGAGAGGTGAAACGGACTACCTCAGCCTAGACCTACAGTGGCAAGTAGCAGAGAGACGCCGCTGACAGTGGGAATTCTTTTAACATCCCTCGACTCCTGCCGTGTCAACAGACATCCCCCCAACAAAACCCCTCAGACTATTGGAGAATGAGTGTACAACTGGTAAATAGTAGCTGATGTTTCAATCAGATGTCTGGGTAGCTTAAGGGCTCTGGCTGTTAGCCAGGTAGCTAGCTATAACTAGCTGGCTAGAAGGATGAAGTTAGAAGATAACGTTGAAACGAGCCTGACCTCAGCAGGAGCAGTTGAATGAAATTAAGCTAGCTAAAATCAAAAGATGGGCTACTATAAGTTCTCATTACAAAATACCTTTCTTTACAGAGAGTAGTGAGACAGACATCGGTGAGTCAGGCTGTAATGAAGCAGGCAAAGGAGATACACAGAGAGAGGAAGCATTGAAGCAAGCAGGGAGAGAGGTTCGAAGTATAGTGGTTCCCATGTGGGGTCCCCTAAAATGTAAATAGTGTCCCCTGAAAGAATCTTGAATCTTTAACTTGTTTCTCTTCAAATGGGCATAGAATACAACATTTTAAAGTCAACTAAGGGCCTTTTCACTGTTGGAATTCACTTTCATGTCATTATGTGTTGGGACAGCCTGTGGGACCTAACATTTAGTGAAATATAAAGACAATTTAAATATAAAGACAATTTAATATTATTATCATGTAGCAAAATTAGAAATTGTGTTTTTTACATTGGATAAAAGTAGAGACTCAGAGCTAGAAAATTGTATATCATACACTACAGTTGAGGAGCAATGGGAAAGTAATTCTGCTTTGAAAGTTGATTAACTTGTAACCTCACATTTGAGAAAATGGTCTTTGAATGTTTTGGTAAACCTACTGGAGAGCTCTTCTTTGTCTACACCCATTCAGTATCGTTCACACCCTCTTAAGCCTTAGCCCCACCCATCTCTTTAAGGATTCACATGTGAGGCCATGTACTAAACAACCAAAGATTTCAAGACTAAAGGCTGGTTTATAGTACGTCTATCGACTTTTGTCACAGTGACATCATGAACATTCTGTTGTCGTCGACATCAAACTTGTCATTGTCGTTATGAAAAAGTATAAACAGAAAAACCCACCCCTTTAAAAATGAATTTAGTATATGTCAATCTAGCAAACCAGGCAACTGAAAGCAACTTTATAAACAATGTTCTGGTTCGTTTCTAGCTTGTTAGCTAGCTAGCTAATTTTAAGTTAGCTGGCTAGCCAGTTCAAATAATGACCATATCATATAGCTGACAACGTCTTCACTTTAGCTCATTTGTCTTCATTAATACAGGAAAATAAACTCACAACAAGATCCTTATTTACAAGTTAATGGTGAGCCAATTGCAGAAAATATCTTACGGTTGTGAGTGTGATGAAATAAAAGCAGGACATTCTACTGGAGAATTTCTAGAACTTGGACACTATCTCATTAGCCTAACGTTATATCCTAATTTGACTTTAGTGCGGGTCATGTTCTTCACGTTATCGTCTCTGGTAAACACATACTATATCAAATAAAATCAACGTTTATTTGTCACATGCACAGGATACAGAAGGTGTAGTGAAATGGTTACTTGCATAGTGGAGTCTTTTGTTTAGACATGTAGCTAGCTAGCATAATCCCAACTCATAACATTACTACCCTGCATGAATCTGCAGGTAGCTAACCAACCAGGTTCAATGTTAGCTAGCTAGCATTAGGCTATAACTAGCAATGCCAATGGCTCTGAGATACGAATAATATTACTCCACAGATCATACATGTAACGTTAGCTAGCGAGCCAACAGTATGCTTTAACTAGAAATGAAAACGACTTACTGACAAAATTAGAAACGTGTAATATCTGAAAATGTAGCTAGCTAGACTATCTTACCCGTATACATGGATGGATGCTTCTCCCTCTCTGTCACGGATGCCATTGTTGCCCTTTGTTTGAAGATGTAATCCGGATAGGTGTTTTATACAACAGCCTTCTCTGTGTTCTCTTTTCGACTGCCTCTGCATATTTGCAATCAAACGGCAGAATTTTCTCCTTCTCCTTAACTATCATACTGTAATTCCACCGGGCATCCCACTGATTTCAAAACTCGGTCCTCCAGAAAGTGGAGAGCAACACTTTTGCAGTTCTACTAAGTGATATATTTAAAAAAAAAGCAGTGTTAGAAAGGATTACCTACACATACTGACCAGCTCATGTTATAGACAGAAGCGTGTTACATGGCAGACCAATCTGAACTCATCTCTCGGCTAGTCCAGCCCATCCATTATCTCAGCTAATCATGGCTAGCAGGAAGGTTCCTCTCTTTCTCCGTGGCTAAACCAACTAGGCACGTAATTTAACAATTGTATTCGTATTTACAGATGGCATACAAGTTTGTTATTAAGGAAGGCATTTCTGCCAAAAAAGTAATTTTGATTTAAAAAAATGATTACATTCAAATGCCTCTCCTGTGAAGTAGTGATGCGCGACATAAGCCTAGTTTCCTGAAACGAGTCACAAATATAAATGCAACATGTAACAATTTAAAAGATTTTGCTGAGTTATAGTTAATTTAAGGAAATCAGTCAGCATCATCAGTACTGACTTACCACTCATGTATGTAGTAAATAAGCAGTGAAACACGTATTATCGAGTAGAAATTGTAAAGTAGCGATGAATAATAAGTACGTTTTCTTTCATGAGGTTGTGGCGATATACTGCGAATGCTGACCTTCTAGGCAGAGTTGCAAAGAAAAAGCCATATCTCAGACTGCCCATCTTAATCTTTTATTTTTATTGGCCAGTCTGAGATATGGCCAGTTTGCGCTGCTCTGTGAATGGAGTAGTACACAGCGATGTACGAGATCTTCAGTTTCTAGCATGGAATAGCCTTCTTTTCTCAGAACAAGAATAGACTGACGAGTTTCAGAAGAAAGTTATTTGTTTCTGTCCATTTTGAGCCAGTAATTGAACCCACAATTGCTGATGCTCCAGATACTCAACTAGTCTCAAGGCGGCCAGTTGTATTGCTTCTTTAATCAGCACAACAGTTTTCAGCTGTGCTAACATAATTGCAAAAGGGTTTTCTAATGATCAATTAGCCTTTTAAAATGATAAACTTGGATTAGCAAACACAACGTGCCATTGGAACACAGGACTGATGGTTGCTGATAATGGGCCTCTGTACGCCTATGTAGATATTCCATTAGAAATCAGCCGTTTCCAGCTACAATGGCCATTTACAACATTAACAATGTCTACACTGTATTTCTGATCAATTTGATGTTATTATAATGGACAAAAAAATGGCTTTTCTTTCGAAAACAAGGACTTTTCTAAGTGACCCCAAACTTTTGAACGGTAGTGTATACATACATATACAGTGGGGAGAACAAGTATTTGATACACTGCAGATTTTGCAGGTTTTCCTACTTACAAAGCATGTAGAGGTCTGTAATTTTTATCATAGGTACACTTCAACTGTGAGATCTAATCTAAAACAAAAATCCAGAAAATCACATTGTATGATTTTTAAGTAATTAATTTGCATTTTATTGCATGACAGAAGTATTTGATCACCTACCAACCAGTAAGAATTCCGGCTCTCACAGACTTGTTAGTTTTTCTTTAAGAAGCCCTCCTGTTCTCCACTCATTACCTGTATTAACTGCACCTGTTTGAACTCGTTACCTGTATAAAAAACACCTGTCCACACACTCAATCAAACAGACTCCAACCTCTCCACAATGGCCAAGACCAGAGAGCTGTGTAAGGACATCAGGGATAAAATTGTAGACCTGCACAAGGCTGGGATGGGCTACAGGACAATAGGCAAGCAGCTTGGTGAGAAGGCAACAACTGTTGGCGCAATTATTAGAAAATGGAAGAAGTTAAGATGACGGTCAATCACCCTCGGTCTGGGGCTCCATGCAAGATCTCACCTCGTGGGGCATCAATGATCATGAGGAAGGTGAGGGATCAGCCCAGAACTACACGGCAGGACCTGGTCAATGACCTGAAGAGAGCTGGGACCACAGTCTCAAAGAAAACCATTAGTAACAAACTACGCCGTCATGGATTAAAATCCTGCAGCGCATGCAAGGTCCCCCTGCTCAAGCCAGCGCATGTCCAGGCCCGTCTGAAATTTGCCAATGACCATCTGGATGATCCAGAGGAGGAATGGGAGAAGGTCATGTGGTCTGATGAGACATAAATATAGCTTTTTGGTCTAAACTCCACTCACCGTGTTTGGAGGAAGAAGAAGGATGAGGACAACCCCAAGAACACCATCCCAACCGTGAAGCATGGAGGTGGAAACATCATTCTTTGGGGATGCTTTTCTGCAAAGGGGAAAGGACGACTGCACCGTATTGAGGGGAGGATGGATGGGGCCATGTTTCGCGAGATCTTGGCCAACAACCTCCTTCCCTCAGTAAGAGCATTGAAGATGGGTCGTGGCTGGGTCTTCCAGCATGACAACGACCCGAAACACACAGCCAGGGCAACTAAGGAGTGGCTCGGTAAGATGCATCTCAAGGTCCTGGAGTGGCCTAGCCAGTCTCCAGGCCTGAACCCAATAGAAAATCTTTGGAGGGAGCTGAAAGTCCGCATTGCCCAGCGACAGCCCCGAAACCTGAAGGATCTGGAGAAGGTCTGTATGGAGGAGTGGGCCAAAATCCCTGCTGCAGTGTGTGCAAACCTGGTCAAGACCTACAGGAAACGTATGATCTCTGTAATTGCAAACAAAGGTTTCTGTACCAAATATTAAGTTCTGCTTTTCTGATGTATCAAATACGTATGTCATGCAATAAAATGCAAATTCATTACTCAAAGATCATACAATGTGATTTTCTGGATTTTTGTGTTAGATTCCGTCTCTCACAGTTGAAGTGTACCTATGATAAAAATTACAGACCTCTACATGCTTTGTAAGTAGGAAAACCTGCAAAATCAGCAGTGTATCAAATACTTGTTCTCCCCACTGTATATTTAATCCAATGTTTATGATAAGAACAAAGACACAATATCCTTTCATTTTAGAACATATACACTTAACGCAGGCACATCCACATCTTCAAATACTCTCACACTCCAGTCATATCTGCTTCAGAACGCCAACATTCCATTTCCTCTGAGGTGTGTGTGTGTGTGTGTGTGTGTGTGTGTGTGTGTGAGTGAGTGACTGAGTGAGAGAGAGAGAGAGACACAGAAAGAGAGAGCGAGAGAGAGACACAGAAAGAGAGAGAGAGAGAGACAGAAAGAGAGAGAGAGCGCTCATGCATGATAAAGAGCAGTCCAAGCTCCTGTCTCTGATATATATCCAGTCTGTTCTTGGGATCTGAGATGTGTCCTTGAGAACTAGCCAGAGTGTGAGTGTGTGTATGTGTCTGTGTGTTCCTAAACACACAAGAGGTTTCTCAAGACTGGACCAATTAAGCGGCAGGCCAATGCTTGTTACACCACAACACTCCTTCTCTGAAATGTCACACCGCCACTCCTGCCATGTGTCCCTTCAGTTAGCTGCCCTGTTTGTGTGTGTGCATGCTTGCGTGCGTTTGCGTTTATGTGTGTGTTAGGACTGATGGCTGATATTAATTCAGGGTTCATCAACTCCTATAGTGTGAATGATGTTGTCATATAGGGTCAGTGGTGGGACATCGGTCCTTTCCATCACTACAGCCTCTGTCCCACACACACACACACACACACACACACACACACACACACACACACACACACACACACACACCCTCTCTATCCGTCTCTGTAAGGCTGAAGGGCTAATAGGAGGAGACAGGAAGACATGGTCTACTGATCCAACACACACACACAACCTTCCACAGGTCACACCCCCCTTGCGCTGACAACAAAGGAAAGCAGAGTATAACACAGCTCTAATAAATAAAACACCGTCAGAAAATACTTTGTAGTCACACTTCAAATGTGTGAAGGCTATGTTGACATCTTTAACTTTCCTCTACTAAACTTGCTGATAGTTGTGCGGGAAAAAAAAAAACATCTCCCGGCTATAACTCCATCTGCGCTCTGACAGCAAATAGTGTTGTTGTGATTTATACCTCAGATCAGCTGGATCAATGTGTGTTACAGAGACAGATAGAGACAGAGCTGTTATAAATGATGTCTCTCTTCCTGCAGCCATGCAGCCCAGGAAAGCTTTTTGCTGTAATGCAGCCACAGCTAATGTTTACAACCATTTGTAAAGCTTGAACTCAGTAAAGTTAAGCACTGTTTCGATAAAAACAACTTTGTGTTGAAAAACTTCAAGATCCCAATATAATGGAAGCGGAAAACCTCACATATTCAGATGGGAAATAATTTCCCCATAGAGGTTTACAAAGAGAGAGGGGAAGAGAACCGGTCCAGCTTAACTGAAAGAATGTTGCAGGGCTATATAAGCTGTCAGAACATTACTATTATTCCTTAAGCTTCCGTATCTGCCTCCACTTACAGGATTGTGGTCTTATGGTGGACTCGGAGTAGGAAGTTGTCCTTTGACACTGATCTCCAGTCAGTTTTGTGAGGTTAAGATTGGGGGAGTTTAAGCTGTTTACCTTTTTTTTAACACAGATTCAAAGAGCACATCATTTAAAAAAATCTAATTGTTGGCCCTACAGCTATGGAATTACTTTTGTGCCTTTAACATCAAGCAAACCTTTTGAAGTCGAGAACAAAATTCTTAGTATTGCAAACAAAAATAATGATATTGAAAGCAAAACATTAACCCAAAAGTTTTCAGAGCAAAATAAATAATATTGCAAGGAAATAATTTTGAAAGGCAAGAACAAGTGAATTGTAAATGAATGCAAAAAAAATATCTGTGAAACCTTTTCAATGATAGCACAATTGCAATTAAACACTTCCCTCTTTGCCTGAAATGTTTTCTATCTTTGGTTACATTAACCTGCACTTTGCTTTCTTTGCACTTTTATGCGGTTGCAAAGTTTTGGCGAGCATTCATTCCATGTAGGTGGGGTTATTATAAGGGAGCCTAAGATCATACATCTCTATTGGTCAACCGGTTTTGGCGTGACAGGTCAGCCTCACCCAATGATCCAGTTTGTTTACATCCTAGCTACATGTAGGTATGTTAGATAGGCTACCGTGCGCATGGATAACTTGCTAGCAACTTGTTTGCTTGATTGCTAATTCCAGAAGTTAGATGTGTCGCTTGTAACCCCTGAACTATTATCTTCAGCACATAACTATGTTTCCTAGCTAACAGACTAAGAAGCTAGCTAGCAAGTTGAGTCACACCAATGACTGTGATCATTTCTAGATAGCTACTCTGCAACATAACTAAAACCTATTTTTTCTAAACACATCCATCTATGCATATATGGCCAGTAACATTAGCTCCAAGTTATGTGTATTTGTCAAAATTGAAGAGTGAGTAGATGGGCATAACCTTAACATTCTTTGAGTTAGTCCTTGGTGAGACAGTTGACAAAGCTGTTGCTTGACTCAATACTGTTAAAGCTGCAAGACATGGGCATTACTGCATATAGAGTTTTTCCTTGCTAATGTCGACTGGAAAATCAGGGGCATAAAGCAGATAAATAACAGTGTTTAATTAGTTCATTGATTTGTCATGGCCAGGCCATAGCAATGAGTCTGCACAATTAACCATCACAAATTATTTTATTACAGGTACAGGTAACAGTTATTATTGTCATTGGTGTTCAAGAAACAGGTTACAATTTCCACAAAGTGTTCAACTCATTTTCCTTGATAATGGTTTCCAACATAAGATTGGCAGAACTTCACTAAAGAGCAAGAACATTTCTGTATTGTAATTCTACGTGCAGAATAGCTTATTGACCATGTGACTGAACACAGTTCAGCGACAATGGATAAGTCTGCCCTCCTCTTTCTCATCGATACAGTTAGAAATATTATTTGTATTTATATTTGTATTTATTATGGATCCCCATTAGCTGCTAAGAAGTGTTATTGGGGACGAAGTGATATTCCTCCTTGGCTTCTCTCAGCTATGGAGACAGGTCATCAGCTAGAACTGCCTGTGAAAAAGGAGCACAAATTATGCAAAAAGGTTAACATACAGTAGGTGGAAACCTAACACAGATTATCAATGTACAATAACGTTAAGTGCACTAGTCACAATTTAATTACTGTTTTTTATTATTCACGATAAAGGTATGCTCCGGTTTAGTCCATGTTGTCACAACCAACCATTAATTCACTCAATTTACAAAAGTATGGTCTTATTGTAGTTCAATTAGGTGTTATAGCACAGGTAGGGATGACAATTTATACACTGCATGAGGAACACTGAACTAGTGCACACTTAGGGAGGAAAGTTGAAGAATCAGGACACAAGCCGACCCTCTACCCCTAAGCCGAAGTATGCATTCATACAATCCCCCTTATGGGCTTAAAAGGAATTAATTGGTGGTGTAGGGAATATGGCGGAACTCCCCCCAACCATGGTTGTAGCAAACCATTGCCTTAAATCCATGAAGGGGAGTTAACAAGTGCAGATCATTGGAAGAAGGGAGAGCATCCACATGGCTGATGGAGGGCAGCTTGGTCAGCAGCATCTGGAAGACAGAAGGGGGCCGTCTGCTGGAGGAGCTGCTGGTTTTTCCTGCACACAGCAATGACGTTAGTCAGCTGAACCACTCCCTTGTCATAGTTTCCTAAGGGTTGGAACACAAAATAGATTAGTTGAAAGGCAATGTCAGGTCTGGACTGGAGCAAATAAGCTAATATAGAAAAGGCTTTTCTTCCAATAATATTTTTTGTACCTTTCAGACAACAGGAACTCAGAAGAATCAGATTTACTCCAGCCCTTACAAAAATGAATTTGTTGCGTCAAACTTTCCGCAATTTGAATCTGTGGCAAACCTGTGGCAACAAGTTCCAAGACCAGTAACCGTTGATGACCAAATCAGGGGGATTAGAAACATCTGTTGGAAAATGGAAACCAAGCTATCTAGCTAGCTACCTACCAAAGTTGTCTAACTTATTCATTAAACTTTCTAATAAACTTTAAAATTGTATTAGCTAAATGATGCCTAGTTAGCAATGTCATGTTTTATGGGATAGAGTGAAACACATTTTGTTGATACCAATTTCAATCTGTCAGAGCTACTGACTGGCTAGCGCTTAGCTAGCTAACGTTAGCTATCATATTTTTGCACAATTAATGTGATAGGTAGCTAGCTAACTAATGATTTGCCAAACACATTTTTTGGTGAATATGTTGCTGTCTTAATACCAATATGCACGTCAATATGCTAGTGTCACGGTTCAGTAGCATGTTAGCTAGCACAACAGCTAAGGTAGCAACAATATGAGTTGACTTGACATCAAAGCAAAACGTCCCTTTTGCAGATGGATACCCTACCCGAGGTGTTGGAAGAGGCTGGGAGGAGGGTGCATCAACACCCTAGAAATATGTTTGTGGTGCAATCACTCATAAAACTTTTTTTGTGTGTTACATGAGTGTATTGTCTTCAAGATTGATAAGGTAAGCAAATGCATGTATTCTCAAATGTAGCCCATACATTAATTATTTGTAACAATTAGATCTTTCATTGCTTTAAACTAGTAGTAGCTAGCTCATCTTGATCAATTTCCTACTTCTCTTGTTCTAGAAGCAATCAGTTACAAGGCAAAAATACTGATTGAGGCCTTTTACACCAGACAGGTCAAGGCTTCTTGAATGCATGACATTGAGATGTAAGTTACACTCAAAAAATAATCCTGGGTTGTTTGGATGACCCAATTGCTGGATTGTTTGCCTTTAGTTCAACTACTGTTGCACATACATCTTTATATATTTGTATGATTAATATAAAAATAAAATTGTTGTTCAAACTGGGCTGAAGCACATTCCACTATGCTTTCATTCTATCACAACAATGTATTTTAAATACAAATGTTACATTATGGGAATTGTGAAAAGTGCTTTATGAGTGAAATGCAGTTATTACTTAAGTAATGACAGTCATTAGTCCATGTCCTTAGTAGAGTGACCTTCAAATGTAATATATTACACTTGTTCTCTGTGTAACAATGTTTTGACTCGACCCAAATGTAAAACATTATTGTATGGCAAAACAGCATGATGTGTGTGTGTGTGCTGTCACCTAAGATAGCCTAAGATAGCTGAAGTGTGTCAGTGAATGTGAATATCTATTGATTTGCTCTGGCACTGTCTGATAGACAGTTCTGTGTTAATACCACTTAAGACAGTGTCACATGCATGCTTTGTTTTTATCAGATTGCAATCTGAGTGTTCATCAAGGCTTTAGTCAGATGTTTGGACTGTTTGGTTCATAAAATCATTTAAATCAATTTTAAGATTTCATAAGATAGGATTGATTATTATCTTATGAAATAACACATACTTAGACAATAGGGCTTTGTTTCAATGTGATATTTAAAAATATATATATATTATTGTACATTGTGGACAATTCTATGACGTGATGTATGTTCTGAAATGCTGGCAATACAAATGAATTATTTGAAATTCAACATTGTATCTTGATTGTGTGTAGGAAAGGGAAGGTAGAAAGGCAAATATATATAAGCAAAATTTAAATTATGTGCTGGGTTTATGTCACAACCCAACACACTGGGTTGTTTAAACCCAGCAATACAGTGTGATTTACCCAGCAGCCTAAGGTGCTGGGTTAGAAGCACAACCCAACCCCACTGGGTTGAATTAACCCAATGCTGTGTTTGTGCAATATTGACCCAGCACTGGGTTGCCAAAATGACCCAAATTGGGTTATTTTTAACCCAGCATTTTCTTGTGTAACAAATTCATTTTGGCAAAATTGTCACAACTTCCGCCAAAGTTGGTGCCTCTCCTTGTGCGGGAGGCTATCGGCGGTCGTCGTCACCGGCTTTCTAGCTGCCACGATCTACGTTTCTGTTTTCCATTTGTTTTGTCTGTATTGTACACACCTGGTTCCCATCACGTTAATTTGTTTCCCTATTTAACCCTCTGGTTCCCTCATGGTGTTGTGCGTGATTGTTCTTTGTTTGGTGTTGTATTCTGCTGTGAGCTGTTGTATTTCCCTACGTGGAAATTAGATTTGTTGTTTTCAGAGTAAAGTTCGTTATTTACTCAGTTCTGTGTCCTGCGCCTGACTCCGTCCTACCGCTGCACACTGACACCTGACAGAATCACGCACCACCTAAGGAGTCAGCAGGTGCACCCAGTCCTCCGTTACCGGTGGAGGAGCGCGTCCAGCAGCACGCGACGATGCTCCACAATCTGGGCACAGCCATGGATTGCGTGCTGCACACCATGGAGCGATGGAAGAGAGAGGGTTTTCCCACAACCCCATCAACTTCACCTCAACCCACAACGCTGTCCACCCCTCCGTCACCTGGACCCAGTGGGATTCGGCTCTCGCTCTCAAAGGCCTATGATGGGATGGCTGCCGGGTGCCAGGGGTTCCTGCTCCAGGTGGAGCTCTACCTGGCGACCATCCACCTGGCTCCCTCGGGTTACGAGAGAGTGTCCGCCCTCATCTCCTGTTTGTCGGGGAAAGCGCTGGAGTGGGCCAACGCCGAATGGGGAGGGATAGACGCTACGTTGGTTCGCTACGAGGATTTCACCCGCCGTTTCCGGGCGGTCTTTGATCATCCGCCTGAGGGGAGAGCGGCGGGGGAACGCTTGTTCCATCTCAGACAGGGCAAGAGGAGTGCACAAGACTTCGATCTGGACTTCAGGACCCTGGCTGCCAGCATGTGATGGAATGAGAGGGCCCTGATCGACCATTACCGGTGTAGTCTACGGGAGGACGTTCGTCAGGAGCTGGCCTGCAGGGACACCACCCTTACACTCCAGGATAACCTGTTGGCCACCCGCGGACGTCCGGATCAGGGTCCGTCCATTCCATCCCCCAGCACCTCCGACCCTACCCCTATGGAGCTCGGAGGTGCTGCTCTAAGGGTGACCGGAGGGGGGGCCGTTTCCTGCACCAAGTGTGGCCGCAGAGGGCACACTGCTGGTTGGTGCTGGGGAGGTTCCCCAGGGAGTCGAGGCAGCAGGCAGGGCACTGGTGGATCATCCCAGGTGAGTAGGCACCAGACTCACCCAGAGCTCCCTGTTGTGCACATGTATGTCTGTATAAAGTTTCCTGAGTTTTCCCCGCATTCCCAGCATAAGGCGATAGTAGATTCAGGCGTAGCTGGGAACTTTATTGACCGTGCATTTGCATTTAGATTAGGGATCCCTATTCTTCCTGTTGATGTGCCCTTTCCTGTACATGCCTTAGATAGTCGTCCTTCAGGATCGGGCCTGATTAGGGAGGTCACAGCTCCACTATGTATGATAACGCAGGAGGGTCATGAGGAGAGTCGATTCCTGATCGATTCTCCTGCGTTTCCTGTGGTGTTGGGGCTTCCCTGGTTGGCCCATCATGACCCCACTATTTCATGGCAACAGAGGGCTCTGAAGAGATGGTCACGTCAGTGCTCAGGGAGGTGTGTAAGTGTTTCCATAGGTGCAACTTCGGTGGAAAGTCCAAACCAGGTCTCCCCAATGCACATTCCCCCCGAATATGCCGATTTGGCTCTCGCCTTCTGTAAAAAGAAGGCGACTCAATTACCACCCCATCGACGGGGGGATTGTGCGATAAATCTCCAGGTAGACGCAGCACTTTCCAGGAGTCACGTGTATCCTCTGTCACAGGAGGAGACGGCAGCTATGGAAACATATGTCTCCGAATCTCTGGGACAGGGATACATTTGGCCTTCCACTTCACCTGCCTCCTCAAGTTTCTTTTTTGTGAAGAAGAAGGATGGAGGTTTACGCCCGTGCATTGACTATCGGGGTATAAATCAGATCACGGTGAAGTACAGTTACCCGTTGCCTCTCATAGCCAATGTGACCGAGTCATTGCACGGGGCACGCTTCTTCACAAAACTGGATCTCAGGAGCGCGTACAACCTGGTGCGTATCCGGGAGGGGGATGAGTGGAAGACGGCATTTAGTACCACCTCTGGGCACTATGAGTACCTCGTCATGCCGTACGGGTTGATGAATGCTCCATCAGTCTTCCAATCCTTTGTAGACGAGATCTTCAGGGACCTGCACGGGCAGGGTGTAGTGGTGTACAGTTTTGCCACCAAGTACTAAGTCATGTTTTGCAGAGGGGTCAAATACGTATTTCCCTCATTAAAATGCAAATCAATTTCAAAAAATTTTGACATGCGTTTTTCTGGATTTTTTTAGTTGTTATTCTGTCTCTCACTGTTCAAATAAACCTACCATTAAAATTATTGACTGATCATTTCTTTGTCAGTGGGCAAACGTACAAAATCAGCAGGGGATCAAATACTTTTTTCCCTCAGATGACATTCTCATATACTCCGCTACACGCGCCGAGCATGTGTCCCTGGTGTGCAAGATGCTTGGTCGACTGTTGGAGCATGACCTATAAGTCAAGGCTGAGAAATGTCTGTTCTTCCAACATTCTGTCTCCTTCCTAGGGTACCGCCTGTCCGCGTCAGGGGTGGAGATGGAGAATGACCGCATTTCAGCCGTGTGTAATTGGCCGACTCCAACCACGGTAAAAGAAGCGCAGCGGTTCTTAGGGTTTGCCAACTACTACCGGAGGTTTATCCGGGGCTTTGGGTAGCGGCTCAGGTAGCGGCTCCTCCTTGCTGAAGGGGGGACCGGTGCGACTACAGTGGTCAGCTGGGGCGGACAGGGTTTTTGGTCACCTGAAGGCTCTGTTTACCTCGGCTCCCGTGCTGGCTCATCCGGATCCCTCCTTAGCATTCATAGTAGAGGTGGACGCGTCCGAGGCTGGGATAGGAGCTGTGCTGTCTCAGCGCTCGGGTACGCCACCAAAGCTCCGCCCCTATGCTTTCTTTTCGAAGAAGCTCAGCCCGGCGGAGCGAAACTATGATGCGGGGGACCGGGAGCTGTTAGCTGTTGTCAAGGCTCTCAAGGCGTGTAGACATTGGCTTGAGGGGGCTAAACACCCTTTCCTTCCATGCTGTCACAGTCACTAGCCCATTCAAGCTTAACATCCTTGTTAAGTTCCCTTGGAGAGTTCATCAATGAGCTTGACGCCTTGATAAGTTCCTTTCCTGAGGATGGCTCACCCCTCACAGTTCTGGGTGACTTTAACCTCCCTACGTCTGCCTTTGACTCATTTCTCTCTGCCTCCTTCTTTCCACTCCTTTCCTCTTTTGACCTCACCCTCTCACCGTTCCCCCCTACCCACAAGGCAGGCAATACGCTTGACCTCATCATTACTAAATGCTGTTCTTCTACTAATCTCACTGCAACTCCCCTCCAAGTCTCCGACCACTACTTTGTATCCTTTTCTCTCTCGCTCTCCTCCAACACTACTCACTCTGCCCCTACTCTGATGGTAATTTGCCGTCGCAACCTTCGCTCTCTCTCTCCCGCTATTCTCTCCTCTTCCATCCTATCATCTCTTCCCTCTGCTAAATCCTTCTCCCTCCGATCTCCTGATTCTGCCTCCTCAACCCTCCTCCCTTTCTGCATCTTTTGACTCTCTATGTCCCCTATCCTCCCGGCCGGCTCGGTCCTCCCCTCCTGCTCCGTGGCTTGATGACTCATTGCGAGCTCACAGAAGAGGACAGGGCAGCCGAGCGGGAATGGAGGAAAACTAGACTCCCTGCAGACCTGTCATCTTTTCACTCCCTCCTCTCTACATTCTCTTCCTCTGTTTCCGCTGCTAAAGCCACTTTCTACCACTCTAAATTTCAAGCCTCTGCCTCTAACCCTAGGAAGCTCTTTGCCACATTCTCCTCCCTGCTGAATCCTCCTCCTCCTTCCCCTCCCTCCTCCCTCTCTGTGGATGACTTCGTCAACCATTTTGAAAAGAAGGTTGACGACATCCGATCCTCATTTATTAAGTCAAATGACACCGCTGGTCCTGCTCACACTGCCCTACCCTATGCTTTGACTTCTTTCTCCCCTCTCTCTCCAGATGAAATCTTGCGACTTGTGACGACCGGCCGCCCAACAACCTGCCCGCTTGACCCTATCCCCTCCTCTCTTCTCTGTTTCCGGAGACCTTTTCCTTACCTCACCTCGCTCATCAACTCATCCTTGACCGCTGGCCATGTCCCTTCCGTCTTCAAGAGAGCGAGAGTTGCACCCCTCCTCAAAAAACCTACACTCGATCCCTCCGATGTCAACAACTACAGACCAGTATCCCTTCTTTCTTTTCTCTCCAAAACTCTTGAGGGTGCCGTCTCTAGCCAACTCTCCTGCTATCTCTCTCAGAATGACCTTCTTGATCCAAACCAGTCAGGTTTCAAGACTGGTCATTCACTCTTCTCTGTGACACGTAGGCTCTCTGCACTGCTAAAGCTAACTCTCTCTCCTCTGCTCTTATCCTTCTAGACCTATCCGCTGCCTTTGATACTGTGAACCATCAGATCCTCCTCTCCACCCTCTCCGAGTTGGGCATCTCCGGCGCTGCTCACTCTTGGATTGCGTCCTACCTGACAGGTCGCTCCTACCAGGTGACGTGGCGAGAATCTGTCTGCGCACCACATGCTCTCACCACTGGTGTCCCTGATGGTTCAGTTCTAGGCCCTCTCCTATTCTCTCTACACACCAAGTCACTTGGCTCTGTCATATCCTCACATGGTCTCTCCTATCATTGCTACGCAGACGACACACAATTAATTTTCTCCTTTCCCCCTTCTGATAACCAGGTGGTGAATCGCATCTCTGCATGTCTGGCAGACATATCAGTGTGGATGTCGGATCACCACCTCAAGCTGAACCTCGGCAAGACTGAGCTGCTCTTCCTCCCGGGGAAGGACTGCCCGCTCCATGATCTCGTCATCATGGTTGACAACTCCTTTGTGTCCTCCTCCCAGAGTGCAAAAACCTTGGCGTGACCCTGGACAACACCCTGTCGTTCTCCGCTAACATCAAAGCGGTGACCCGATCCTGCTCTACAACATTCGCAGAGTACGACCCTACCTTACACAGAAAGCGGCACACGCACATGTCATCTCCCATCTGGATTACTGCAACTCGCTGTTGGCTGGGCTCCCTGCCTGTGCCATTAAACCCCTACAACTTATCCAGAACGCTGCAGCCCGTCTGGGGTTCAACCTTCCCAAGTTCTCTCATGTCACCCCGCTCCTCCGCACACTCCACTGGCTTCCAGTTGAGGCTCGCATCTACTACAAGACCATGGTGCTTGCCTACGGAGCTGTGAGGGGAACGGCACCTCCTTACCTTCAGGCTCTGATCAGACCCTACACCCAAACGAGGACACTACGTTCATCCACCTCTGGCCTGCTAGCTCCCCTACCTCTACGGAAGCACAGTTCCCGTTCAGCCCAGTCAAAGCTATTCGTTGCTCTGGCACTCCAATGGTGGAACAAGCTCCCCCACGACGCCAGGACAGCGGAGTCACTGACCACCTTCCGGAGACACTTGAAACCCTACCTCTTTAAGGAATACCTGGAACAGTATAAAGTAATCCTTCTTCCCTCACCCCCCATATATATATATTTTTTTAAAGTGGTTGTCCCACTGGCTATCATAAGTTGAATGAACCAATTTGTAAGTCGCTCTGGATAAGAGCGTCTGCTAAATGATGTAAATGTAAATTTGGACTGACCACCGCAATCTGGAGTACATCCGGGCGGCGAGGAGAAGGTGTTTTTCACCCGTTTTGCTTTCACCCTATCCTACAGACCAGGTTCCCAGAACACTAAGGCAGACGCTCTGTCCCGGATGTATGACTCAGAGGAGCGGTCTACGGATCCCACTCCCATACTTCTGGCTTCTTGCCTGGTGGCACCGGTGGTATGGGAGGTTGATGCGGACATCAAGCGGGCGTTACGTACGGAGCCCACTCCCACCCAGTCTCCGGTTGGGTGTCTGTACGTTCCTTTTGATGTCCACGATCGATTGATCTGTTGGGCCCACATGTCACCCTCCTCTGGTCATCCTGGCATCGGTCGGACAGTGCGCTGTCTTAGTGGGAAGTACTGGTGGCCCACTTTAGCTAAGGACGTGAGGGTTTATGTTTCCTCCTGCTCGGTGTGCGCCCAGTGCAAGGCACCTAGACACCTGCCCAGAGGGAAATTACAACCCCTACCCGTTCCACAACGGCCGTGGTCACAACTGTTTGCCAGAAGCCTGTTTTTTTGGTAAGGGAGTCCATATCATAGATATCAGCCCCCTTACAGAGTCTCTGGTACTGTCCCCTGCCGGATATAATAACTCACTACTGTAGCATTGACAATTGACAATATTTACTAATGTATGCAAACAGAAACATGCCTTGCAACAAAATGTAACTTAGTGGTGAACTCAGTGGTGGAGGATGGGACTACAATAAGAACAACACTGAGTGCACAAAACATTAGGCACACTCTTCCATGACATAGACTGACCAGGTGAGCTATGATCCCTTATTGATGTTACTTGTTAAATCTACTTAAATCAGTGTAGATTAAGGGGAGAAGACAGGTTAAAGAAGGATTTATAAGCCTTGAGACAATTGAAACAGGGATTGTGTATGTGTGCCATTCAGAGAGTGAATGGGCAAGACAAAATATTTAAGTGCCTTTGAATGGGGTATGGTAGTAGGTGCCAGGCGCACCGGTTTGAGTGTGTCAAGAACTGCAGCGCTGTTGGGTTTTTCACGCTCAACAGTTTCCTGTGTGTATCAAGAATGGTCCACCACCCAAAGGACATCCAGCCAACTTGACACAACTGAGGGAAGCATTGGCGTCAACATTGGCCAGCATCCCTGTGGAACGCTTTCGACACCTTGTCCATGCCCTGACGTCCATCCCACTTCTCCACCCTTCTCTTGAAGTGTGCACTTGCACACTCCTCGTCATGGATTTAAAAGCATAGGATGGGGGTGTAAGCATTGGCAGGAGGGAGTTTCCAGCATTGATACATCCATGCAAGAAAGTGTGGAAGTGCACACTGGGAGAAGGTTGGAGAATCGGGATGCAACTCACACGGTAACATGACTTTTAGGTCAAACTCATAATGGTACTGTCTATGAGGAGAATCAGTACCAAGTAATGACTTGTAATGACTTGCAACCATAGAGTTAGATACTGTAGACATGATCTATCTCTATGCTTGCAACCTCCACCTCCTATCTATCAAAGTAGTAGTAGGCCTACCTAATATAGGATACCTACTATCAGCTGGTATAGATGAACTCCATGAGGATGTGCTCCTCCTACATGTGCTCACTACTCAGTGAAGATGCCAGACAGAGAGACAGACAGGCAGGCAGGCAGACAGGACAGGCAGGTGGACACACACACACACACACACACACACACACACACACACACACACACACACACACAGCCAGTGTGAGAGCCAGGTCACAAAAAAAGAAATAAATGCAAAACAAAGTTGTCTATAGTACATGCACACGCTAATGTGTCCTCTAATGAAAAGCTTTCAGATAGTAGTACCCTAGCTCTCATGAACCCAAGGCCATACAGCACTGGAGTCATGAGAAGGGCTAGTAGTGCACTTCTTCAGAGTAACTTCAGTGCATCATATCTTGCTTTCTGGCTGTGACAGATAATTATATAACCATGCTAGTTAGCTAGATAATTGTTTTATTGCATCTTTTAAATGTGAAATTACAAGACACAAAAGACACTTACCTAAGGGTGTTTCCCAATGGCCTCCTTGTTGGAAAGGTAATGTGGGCTAGCTAGCTAGAAGCCACTAGCCACTGAGCCCTTTTTATCCGAAATGGAAAAGTAAAAAAACAAAAAAACAATCAAGATTTTTTATACACTAGCTGGCTAGTTAGCATAAAACACTGTTGCCTCTCAGCATTGCCAGCTAGTTACAGTGGGGAAAAAAGGATTTAGTCAGCCACCAATTGTGCAAGTTCTCCCACTTAAAAAGATGAGAGAGGCCTGTAATTTTCATCATAGGTACACGTCAACTATGACAGACAAAATGAGAAAAAAAAATCCAGAAAATCACATTGTAGGATTTTTTATGAATTTATTTGCAAGTTATGGTGGAAAATAAGTATTTGGTCAATAACAAAAGTTTCTCAATACTTTGTTATATACCCTTTGTTGGCAATGACACAGATCAAACGTTTTCTGTAAGTCTTCACAAGGTTTTCACACACTGTTGCTGGTATTTTGGCCCATTCCTCCATGCAGATCTCCTCTAGAGCAGTGATGTTTTGGGGCTGTCGCTGGGCAACACGGACTTTCAACTCCCTCCAAAGATTTTCTATGGGGTTGAGATCTGGAGACTGGCTAGGCCACTCCAGGACCTTGAAATGCTTCTTACGAAGCCACTCCTTCGTTGCCCGGGCGGTGTGTTTGGGATCATTGTCATGCTGAAAGACCCAGCCACGTTTCATCTTCAATGCCCTTGCTGATGGAAGGAGGTTTTCACTCAAAATCTCACGATACATGGCCCCATTCATTCTTTCCTTTACACGGATCAGTCGTCCTGGTCCCTTTGCAGAAAAACAGCCCCAAAGCATGATGTTTCCACCCCCATGCTTCACAGTAGGTATGGTGTTCTTTGGATGCAACTCAGCATTCTTTGTCCTCCAAACACGACGAGTTGAGTTTGGGTGAAATACGTATTGACTCAAGACATTTCAGCTTCAATTTTTTATTAATTTCGAAAATGTTCTACAAACAAAATTCCACTTTGACATTATGGGGTATTGTGTGTAGATCAGGTGACACAAAATCTCAATTTAATCAATTTTAAAATCAGGCTGTAACACAACAACATTTGGAAAAAGTAAAGGGGTGTGAATACTTTCTGAAGGCACTGTATCTTGTTTTGTCTATATTGGTTAAAGGTAATGCAGTAGCATGGGAGTGTGCAGTGCTTCTCAAATGTACATTTGTATGCGTTCTCCACAGTCCTGTCCTCACAAGAACGTACTCAAGAGAACGTCCTCGGAGAACGAACTCGGAGAATGAGAGTGTGGAGCGCGGTAGTATGCATACTGAGAAACACCCCTTGTGTTCAGAAGAAGGTTCTAACTACAGTTAATAAGAGGCAGTGTAGCTGTGTTGAGGTCAGGTGATCTGGGACTGAGGTATTATCGTCTGCTCCCCCTGACGCCCTGGACTCCCCACGGCTGACCGGGCAGTGTGGAGGTTTAATAACTACTGTGTGACTGCTGGAACAATGAGCAGGCCCTAGTTTAGGGCTGACACAGCATTATAATGGCTACACATCACCAAGACAAACCCAACTGTGAAATCTACTACAGAGAGAGGAAAAGAGGAAGGAAGGCATGGAGAGAGGGGGAGAGAGGGGGAACGTATACTGTAGGTGTTCTAGGTGTGAACACAAAGGCATTTAATGCCAGAGAGAGAGAGAGATTAATGTGTCAGGTAAGGTGCTCGAACATTAGCATAAACATATCTCCTCCACCCTTAATATAATGGATGAACAGAGTTTAAACCAGAGCCAGGGGGACCAGAGTAATGCGTCTCTGTCTTCCTCTTAGTAAACTCTTACTTGTGGGTCGCATCAGGATAGCAGTCAACTGGGACCTCAGTAATTCTTCAGACAAGCAGCGCTCCCTGAAATGCCAGAGTCGGCGGGAACCCAGACAGACACAGTTTAAAGGGTACACTGTACACGACAGCAGAAACAGCAAAGGTGCTGCATTAGCAACATCTACAGGGAACCATACTCTCAGATTTGACAAATAAATAGAAACAAAAACAAACCAAAGGTTTCCGATATGGTCCTGGATGCCTATACTGTCTGCAGTTTAACTTTTCTGGCACGCCAAGTTACAATAGACTATATATATAAAGAATTGGGGAAAGTTGGAAGAATAATTAATTTCTAGTGTTGTTCTGATCACAGCTGTAGTGTGATGTTATCTGGCTGATTGCTGAGCAGCTGCGGATGCAGCTGTGAACCTCTCAGGCCTGCACCACAGATAAATCATCATCAACTACTACTGAATGACAACCCCAAGCTGCATGGACTGACGACATCTGAACATAGAGTGGGTGAGAGACTGAGGGAAGATTTCATAATGGGACATATCCATGTGCTTCATAGAACGGTGATGTATGAAAAGAACGTTCGTCTATATGCTTTATAGATGGCCGTATTGCTTAGCTGACCCTGTAAAGAGTGAGCACTATCCAGTCAGGGTCCAGTATCTGAGGAAGGGAACACTGGAGAGGTAGAGAGAGCAGAGCCTGCTTGCTGCCTGCTTCCTCAGGTGTGAAAGGTTAATATTCCTCTAGTTGACTACAGAGGGGACATTGACCTTCTCTCTCCCCAAGGGTGACAGCTCTGGGTAGTGTGGACCTGACCCACACTACATTACCAAAAGTATGTGGACACCTGCTCGTCGAACATCTCATTCCAAAATCATGGGCCTTAAAATAGAGTTGGTCTCCCCTTTGCTGCTATAACAGCCTCCACTCTTCTGGGAAGGCTTTCCACTAGACTTTGGAACATTGTTGCGGGGACTAAAAGCATTAGTGAGGTCGGGCACTGATGTTGGGCGATTAGGCCTGGCTCGCAGTCGCCGTTCCAATTCATCCCAAAGGTGTTTGATTGGGTTGAGGTCAGGGCTCTGTGCAGGCCAGTCAAGTTCTTACACACTGATCTCGAAAAACCTGTATGGACCTCGCTTTGTGCACGGGGCATTGTCATTCTGAAACAGGAAAGGGCCTTCCCCAAACTGTTGCCACAAAGTTGGAAGCACAGAATTGTCTAGCATGTCATTGTATGCTGTAGCATTAATATTTCCCTTCACTGGAACTAAGGGGCCTAGCCAGAACCATGAAAAATTGCCCCAGACCATTATTCCACCTCCACCAAACTTTACAGTTGGCACTATGCATTCGGGCAGGTAGCATTCTCCTGGCATCCACCAAACCCAGATTCGTCCGTTGGACTGCCAGATGGTGAAGCGTGATTCATCACTCCAGAGAACGCGTTTACACTGCTCCAGAGTCCAATGGCGGCGAGCTTTACAGCACTCCAGCCGACGCTTGGCATTGCGCATGGTGATCTTAGGCTTGTGTGCGGCTGCTCGGCCATGGAAACTCATTTCATGAAGCTCCCGACGACCAGTTCTTGTGCTGACGTTGCTTCCAGAGGCAGTTTGGAACTCGGTAGTGAGTGTTGCAACCGAGGACAGACAATTTTTACGTGCTACGCGCTTCAGCACTTGGTGGTCCCGTTCTGTGAGCTTGTGTGGCCTATCACTTTGCGGCTGAGCTGTTGTTGCTCCTAGATGTTTCCACTTCACAATAATAGCACTTACAGTTGACCGGGGCAGCTCTAACAGGGCAGAAATGTGATGAACTGACTTGTTGGAAAGGTGGCATCCTATGACGGTGCCACATTGAAAATCACTGAGCTCTTCGGTAAAGCCATTCTACTGCCAATGTTTGTCTATGGCGATTGCATGGCTGTGTGCTCGGTTTTATACACCTGTCAGCAACGGGTGTGGCTGAAATAGCCGAATCCACTAATTTGAAGGGGTGTCCACATACTTTTGTATATATAGTGTATCTCTCATTGTAGCTCTCCCCGACTTTCCCCCGGTCTCTCCACCTCTTTCCCCCGGTCTCTCCCCCTCCCTCTCAGCCCCAGGTGGCTTTGACCTCTCCCCCTCTCTCCCCATGTCTCTGACCCAACCTCTCCCCCACTGACAGGTCCAGAGTCTGGCTAAGCGTCAGTGACCTTTCCTCCCCCACACTAGGGGGGTGCTGTTCGTGGCCTTTACAGCAGGTTAAGAACAGACAGGGGGATCGGCATATACAGCAGGTTAGGAACAGAGGGGGAGAGAGGCCTTTACAGCAGGTTAGGAACAGACAGGGAGAGAGAAGGGAAGTGGTATATGGCAGAGAGGCATCATGTGGATATACAGTACCGTAAGAACATTATTTGAAATGTGTAAATACTAGGCAGATCCTCTTCTAAGCGATAGATAGAAACACTACTAAGCAGTGGCATAGCCCTGTACCAGTTCTGTTAGTGTCACCCCATGTCTCATAGAGTGGAGCCAGGCAGTGATAACCCTGAGCCACCACCAGACAGACAGAAAGATAGATAGACAGACTGTCCAGGGATCAAACCCCTGTCTGGCCAGCCTCACCAGATGTAATCTCTGACAGTGAGTTGCCCTGTCCCTTGCCTCAGATCACTGCAGGAAATGGACCCCCTGACTATACTGCCCTATAAAGGCAAAATGCAGTATCTACAGTATGTACATTCTTTCTGCCTTCTGTCCAGACAGACAGCAATTTTTGGTACTTCATGATATTCTGATTGTGTTTGTCATCAGGAAAATAAATACCACATGAATCAGTTATTACACCTGGCCATTACAACAGATCAAAGATTTTTGTAGTGCAGTATACTGGCCCCACCAATACATACATATGCATAAACACATAAAGCAGTGGGTTGGTAGCCAGGCAGGCTTTAAAGGGGCAGTTTTATTTTTTACAACCAAATCTCTATTTTTGATGTAAATGGCATGTTATAAAAGGGTCCAGACACCTTTTTTGTGATTATACTATATATATATATTTTTTACTTACCTTAAAGAGAAAATCACTTCCTTATCCTCTTTGTGTAGTATGGGACCCCTGAAAAATCATTAACAAAAGCTCAAAAAACACACAAATATGCCCTTTTAGAAACTGACACGCTCTCAGTATAGTGATGTAGGTCTTTAGATGTTGTACACATGAAATTGTGTCATTCCGAACTTTATGCACAACGTTATATTCCATTTTAGATACAAAGTATATTGAAAACATTACAATTTTTACATTTTAGTCACTTAGCAGATGCTCTTATCCAGAGCGACTTACAGTTAGTGAGTGCATACAGTGGGGAAAAAAGTATTTAGTCAGCCACCAATTGTGCAAGTTCTCCCACTTAAAAAGATGAGAGAGGCCTGTAATTTTCATCATAGGTACACGTCAACTATGACAGACAAAATGAGGAAAGAAAATCCAGAAAATCACATTGTAGGATTTTTAATGAATTTATTTGCAAATTATGGTGGAAAATAAGTATTTGGTCAATAATAAAAGTTTCTCAATACTTTGTTATATACCCTTTGTTGGCAATGACACAGGTCAAACGTTTTCTGTAAGTCTTCACAAGGTTTTCACACACTGTTGCTGGTATTTTGGCCCATTCCTCCATGCAGATCTCCTCTAGAGCAGTGATGTTTTGGGGCTGTCGCTGGGCAACACAGACTTTCAACTCCCTCCAAAGATTTTCTATGGGGTTGAGATCTGGAGACTGGCTAGGCCACTCCAGGACCTTGAAATGCTTCTTACGAAGCCACTCCTTCGTTGCCCGGGCGGTGTGTTTGGGATCATTGTCATGCTGAAAGACCCAGCCACGTTTCATCTTCAATGCCCTTGCTGATGGAAGCAGGTTTTCACTCAAAATCTCACGATACATGGCCCCATTCATTCTTTCCTTTACACGGATCAGTCGTCCTGGTGCCTTTGCAGAAAAACAGCCCCAAAGCATGATGTTTCCACCCCCATGCTTCACAGTAGGTATGGTGTTCTTTGGATGCAACTCAGCATTCTTTGTCCTCCAAACACGACGAGTTGAGTTTTTACCAAAAAGTTCTATTTTGGTTTCATCTGATCATATGACATTCTCCCAATCCTCTTCTGGATCATCCAAATGCACTCTAGCAAACTTCAGACGGGCCTGGACATGTACTGGCTTAAGCAGGGGGACACGTCTGGCACTGCAGGATTTGAGTCCCTGGCGGCGTAGTGTGTTACTGATGGTAGGCTTTGTTACTTTGGTCCCAGCTCTCTGCAGGTCATTCACTAGGTCCCCCCGTGTGGTTCTGGGATTTTTGCTCACCGTTCTTGTGATCATTTTGACCCCACGGGGTGAGATCTTGCGTGGAGCCCCAGATCGAGGGAGATTATCAGTAGTCTTGTATGTCTTCCATTTCCTAATAATTGCTCCCACAGTTGATTTCTTCAAACCAAGCTGCTTACCTATTGCAGATTCAGTCTTCCCAGCCTGGTGCAGGTCTACAATTTTGTTTCTGGTGTCCTTTGACAGCTCTTTGGTCTTGGCCATAGTGGAGTTTGGAGTGTGACTGTTTGAGGTTGTGGACAGGTGTCTTTTATACTGATAACACGTTCAAACAGGTGCCATTAATACAGGTAACGAGTGGAGGACAGAGGAGCCTCCTTAAAGAAGAAGTTACAGGTCTGTGAGAGCCAGAAATCTTGCTTGTTTGTAGGTGACCAAATACTTATTTTCCACCATAATTTGCAAATAAATTCATTAAAAATCCTACAATGTGATTTTCTGGATTTTTTTTTTGGCCGCCCACCAAAACTCACGGACCAGGCAAGGAGGGCATTAATCAGAGAGGCAACAAAGATACTAAAGATAACCCTGAAGGAGCTGCAAAGCTCCACAGCGGAGATTGGAGTATCTGTCCATAGGACCACTTTAAGCCATACACTCCACAGAGCTGGGCTTTACGGAAGAGTGGCCAGAAAAAAGCCATTGCATAAAGAAAGAAATAAGCAAACACGTTTGGTGTTCGCCAAAAGGCATGTGGGAGACTCCCCAAACATATGGAAGAAGGTACTCTGGTCAGATGAGACTAAAATTTAGCTTTTTGGCCATCAAGGAAAACGCTATGTCTGGCGCAAACCCAACACCTCTCATCACCCCGAGAACACCATCCCCACAGTGAAGCATGGTGGTGGCAGCATCATGCTTTGGGTATGTTTTTCATCGACAGGGACTGGGAAATTGGTCACAATTGAAGGATGGCGCTGAATACAGGGAAATTCTTTAGGGAAACCTGTTTCAGTCTTCCAGAGATTTGAGACTGGGACGGAGGTTCACCTTCCAGCAGGACAATGACCCTAAGCATACTGCTAAAGCAACACTCGAGTGGTTTAAGGGGAAAAATTTAAATGTCTTGGAATGGCCTAGTCAAAGCCCAGACCTCAATCCAATTGAGAATCTCTGGTATGACTTAAAGATTGCTGTACACCAGCAGAACCCATCCAACTTGAAGGAGCTGGATATGTTATGCACACTCAAGTTTTCTGTCTTTTTGTCTTAATTTTTGTTTGTTTCACAATAAAAAATATTTTGCATCTTCAAAGTGGTAGGCATGTTGTGTAAATCAAATGATACAAACCCCCCCAAAAAATCAAAAATAGGAAAAATGCCAAGGGGGGTGAATACTTTTGCAAGCCACTGTATATGGCAATGGTCTATTTGCATATAGGCCTACTGTAGCTCTGATTGGTTATGGCGCACTGGTCTGTGTAGAGTAGGGGCTGAGTGGTGCCTGTCAATGCAATATAATCCTACTCCGATGTGTAGAGTAGGGGCTGAGTGGTGCCTGTCAATGCAATAGAATCCTACTCTGATGCGTTCTGCCTACAACAAAATCTCATGCATAGTTAGTTTTGCATACTAAAGTCTTGCATAGTTCGTTTTGTTTCGGTATGTTGCATTGAAAGTGCCTAATATTGTGTTGATTCGATCACAGTTCCCACAGTAAAGGGAAATGTTGATAGTGTTAACTAAGGGGGAAAACTCTAGAAAGTTGAGTGAAGTTCAATCTTGTGCTTCTTCGCATGGGCTGAGCGGCAATCCCGGGGAGCTGTACGCCCGCACGCAGCTTAGAGGGAACATTGGTCTCGAGTCGCACAAAAGGGAAAATAACATTGCCGATAAAGTTCGGAATGACACAATTTCATGTGTACAACATCTAAAGACCTGCATCACCATACTTAGAGCTTTGACGTTTCTAAAAGGACGTACAGTATTTGGGTGTTTTTGGAGCGTTTGTTCATGTTTTTTCAGGAGCCCCATACTACACAACGAGGATGAGGAAGTGATTTGCTGTTTCGGGTAAGTTTCTCAAAAACAAGTGAAATCACAAAAAAAGGTGTCTGGACCCTTCTATAACATGCCATTTACAGTACATCAAAAATAGAGATCTGTTTGAAAAAAATAAAACTTGTCCTGTAGACCTTTCCTGCAGTCAATGACCAAAAGCACCCTCTTTGGCCTCATGGGTGGAATGTTATTAATATTGTTCATAATTTTATCATTAATAAAGATTTCCGACGAAAATCCGGTGTTTCTATGTCAAACAGTTTTGTTAAATGTCAGTCTGCTGTGATGTTTATAAAGTGTAATATTGGGATGCAAACTCAACATTGAATATATTTCAGCTCTATATCTGACATGGTACAGGTGTCCTCTTTTTTTAAAGCCCATAACCATGTGTGTGATCTGTGTGACCCTGATTTAGCTCACTGCAGTAAAAGGTTAAAGCAGCTTCAGAAGACAGACAGACAGATGGGTCTCCCTCCCCAATCAGTCCTATTCCAGCTGCTCAGCATGGCCACTGAGAGCAGCACTGACAGACAGCAGCATGACCACTGACAGCAGGCTGAGACTATAGACAGATCCCTAACACTGATGACAGCTGGAGGTAGAGCACACTCGAAAAGGACAGCACCCCTCACTCTCTATCCACAAATTCCCAAACATAGTGTTTGTATAATACATTAATGCTGTGCTCTTATCTGCAAAGAAAGAAAACCACAGGAGTTGCATATACTTTTTTGGGCCCAGCACCGGTGGATACATTTGTGGTGTGCATATCACAAACACTCTTTATCTGTGTTGTCATCTTTCACAGCCTCATATCCCTTATCGCAAATACAAACACAGCCTCTCTCATATCACACACATCCTCTCTCATATCAAACACATCCTCTCTCATATCAAACACAGCCTCTCTCATATCAGACACAGCCTCTCTCATATCAAACACAGCCTCTCTCATATCAGACACAGCCTCTTTCAGATCAGACACAGCCTCTCTCATATCAAACACATCCTCTCTCATATCAAACACAGCCTCTCTCATATCAGACACAGCCTCTCTCATATCAGACACAGCCTCTCTCAGATCAGACACAGCCTCTCAGATCAGACACAGCCTCTCTCAGATCAGACACAGCCTCTCTCATATCAGACACAGCCTCTCTCAGATCAGACACAGCCTCTCTCAGATCAGACACAGCCTCTCTCATATCACACCCAGCCTCTCTCATATCAAACACAGCCTCTCTCAGATCAGACACAGCCTCTCTCATATCACACCCAGCCTCTCTCATATCAAACACAGCCTCTCTTATATCACACACAGCCTCTCTTATATCAGACACAGCCTCTCTCATATCAGACACAGCCTCTCTTATATCAGACACAGCCTCTCTTATATCACACACAGCCTCTCTTATATCAGACACAGCCTCTCTTATATCAGACACAGCCTCTCTCAGATCAGACACAGCCTCTCTTATATCAGACACAGCCTCTCTCAGATCAGACACAGCCTCTCTTATATCACACACACATCGTCTTTCTCTCCTACTGTTCCACAGATCCAGCTGCAGCTTCAGTAACAATCAGCACCACACAGCCAGAGCCCCTCACATTACATCTCATCTGAATGGCAGAGTTGGGGGGCTGGTACAAAGGAGGAAAGGAGGAGGAGGAGAGGAGACAGGAGAGAAGAAGGGATGAAGGAGGAATGACAGGAGGTAGATAATGAAGGATAGGGGATGACACATCTGGCTTTGTGAAAATGCATGGGGCTCTGCCTATCTGCACCGCACCTATACTGCAGGACGACAAATAAAAGAGAGGGATGGAGATGGGGTGAGGGAGGGAGGGAGGGGTGAGGGAAGGAGATAGAGGGGGGGGGAAGAGAGAGAGAGGGGGATGAGATTTAGAGAGAGAAAAGATGAGGGAAAAAGAGACCTATCTGGATCCAGGTCAGTGAATAAAGCTGCTGTGGTTCAAACACCTGACACTCTTCATTGTGTAGTCAGACACCTTGGCCCATACATAATCCATAAATAATCCCCCCTGCAGGCCAGGACTGGTGATATGTAGCCTACAGATGGGTTATTCCACCAATTCGGTGCCTTTTGAGAAATGTAACTTGGTCCAAAAAAACGTTTGATTTCACCTAATTTTAACATTCTGTCATAAAAAGCATGTGTTCAACTTAATAAAAAAACATGTTTTCCCATCTCGAAATTACTATAGTAAGTGCCTATTAAGTGCCAAATAAAGTAACAGGTTTGACCGATTTAATCTTAAATCAGCCTTAAATCTCCCTGTGACGGGGGAATGGAAGCTTGTTGTGTGCAATAGGGAGGGGCAATTGAATGAAAATAATAATATAAATAGTTAAAACTATTCTAGCCTGTCTATCTATGGGTAACAGGGTTGACGTGTTATGCTTGACCCGCTCAGTTTTCCACCACCAAATGGCCAGAAAGAGTCAAACCAGCTTACCTGCTTATACACTATAATTTGACTATTAGATGTTCAATGTTACTTTTGAAAAAAATATTTTAAAAGGAATAGTTTCACCATATTCAAACGAGAGTTCAGATCACGTAACAGAGTTGAACTTAAAATGAGGGACAGACTAATCACTAATCACATGAAATAAATAATAATATTCAGAAATGACTAGGGCTTTACAATGATGGTGAAACTTTGAGAAATGTTGGGGTTAAGTGGATTAAAATCTTCCTAAAAGTGACACAGGGTTGACTGAGGGACATCATTTAACAAGTCTTTATTCATATTAAAAATATGATGTATTGAATTCCTACATTAAAGGGCACTTCATTTAATATAACAGGCTTTTAAAATTCCATATTGGTGCACAATTTCTACTTAAAATATCAAAGGGACGCACGCAAAAGGGACTAATTTCGTGGAACGACCCAGATACTGATACTCTATCAAACCTCATGTTTACTGCTAGGCTGTATTCATATCATACAGCTTCAGGAGATGATTCAGATTAATACAAAGATATACTCTAAGTACATGGAAGGAGAGGGTTTGAAAGAGGGTTTGAAAGAGAGAGGGTGAGGGGCTACTGAAATGGAGAGAGAGAATGAAAGGGAGGGAAAGACAAAGACAGAGAGGAAGACACAGAGAGAGAGAGAGAGGTAGCGAGAGGTAGAGAGAGAGAGAGAGAGAGGTAGCGAGAGAGAGGTAGCGAGTGAGAGGTGGACAGATCCAGTCAGAACAGAAGTCATGTGACTCACCGAGACATGCCCCATCCATCTCTTCGTAGCCCAGGCTACAGACACACTTCCCCAACGGCACCAGCCAGTCACCGTCGGCGCCGCAGTACAGTTTGGGCGTGTCCCTCTCCTCGGCGTGCTCCACACACGCTCCCCTGACCTCCACCAGGGAGGATGAGTCGACCCGGGGCACGGTGTCGGGGAAGGAGGCCAGGTTCCTCAGGGTGAAGGGACACTTCTTATAGTACACCCTGACAGAGACCAGGGCAATGCACGCCCCAATGTCCTGGAACGCCAGGTAGAAACCCTTCCTGGAGATAGGACCCACTTCCCGTACCTATAGAAAACATTGACATGGTCAATGATTGCCCATTGGGGATCAATAAAGTTAATTGAATTGAAATTGATTAAATGGATTTTCGCATGTATTTCACAACAACATGTCCCTAGTATGCAGTGCCTACACAATTGCCCCTAAATCAAGTAGCATGGGCACCATTCTGTTTCTGCTGTCTTGCCAACTCCTTATGGAATTGCCATGCCAAAAAATAGGAGTTGGCAAGAGGGCAGAAACAGACTGGCACTCAGGCTATAAGTCACATATTATTTTTATTGAGTTAATTGAGGTGATGGACCTCCGTGTTGAGCTTGAGGATGCGGTCTCCCAGGTCCATCTGGGTGAAGCTCTCGTCGGCTGCGATGGTGTCGATCTTGGTGTACTGGGCGGGTTTGAACTTGACCCCGTGGGACTCGTCTGTCTCATAGTAGAAGAGGTTGAAGGTCTCCTTGCAGGTCCCAGACACCCAGGGGATGGAGTTACAGTCTCTCAGAGTAAACCGCAGCTCCACATACACCTTGGATAAATAATAAACACAGTAAAGTTGCTGATGTTTTATTCAAAGCCACTTACAGGAAATACAATTGGTTAGTATGTGGCCCATGTGGGAATTGAACCCGCAACCTAGGTGTTACCAGCACCATGTTCCAACCCATGCTCAGAACCACTACACACCTTCTGTGCGGCCTGGCGGAAGATCCAGTTGGAGCGTAGCCAGTTGTTCTGGTTGGGTTCCATCACGTGACACACCTGGAAGGTATGGATGGGACGGTTGTGTTCATCCATCTCTGTTATAGCATCCCACTGGAGAGGAGAGGAGGAGGGGAGGAGGAGAGAGGAGAGGAGAGGAGGAGGGGAGGACGGGAGGACGGGAGGAGAGTAAGAAAGGAAAAAATGAATGTTAGTGAGCTGTTAAAATACTAAAACCTATAGATACACCATATATACAAAAGTATGTGGATACCCCTTCAAATTAGTGGATTCGGCTATTTCAGCCACACCCTTTGCTGACAGGCGTATAAAATCGAGCACACCGCCATGCAATCTCCATAGACATACATTGGCAGTAGAATGGCCTCACTGAAGAGCTCAGTGACTTTCAACGTGGCACCGTCATAGGATGCCACTTTTACAACAAGTACAGTGCCTTCGGAAAGTATTCAGACCCCTTGACTTTTTCCACATTTTGTAAGGTTACAGCCTTATTCTAAAATGTATTAAATTGTTTTTTTTCCCTCATCAATCTACACACAATACCCCATAAAGATGAAGCAAAAACAGGTTTTTAGAAATGTTTGCAAATGTATTATGAATAGAAAATGGAAATTTACATAAGTATTCAGACCCTTTACTCAGTACTTTGTTGAAGCACCTTTGGCAGCAATTACAGCATCGAGTCTTCTTGGGTATGACGCTACAAGCTTGGCACACCTGTATTTGGGGAGTTTCTCCCATTCTTCTCTGCAGCTTGGATGGGGAGCTTTGCTGCACAGCTATTTTCAGGTCTCTCCAGAGATGTTCGATCAGGTTCAAGTCCAGGCTCTGGCTGGGCCACAAGTCTCTGAATGTCCTTGAGTGGCCCAGCCAGAGCCTGGACTTGAACCTGATCGAACATCTCTGGAGAGACCTGAAAATAGCTGTGATGTTCCAACATCTAGCATCAAACGGGGGACCAACTCCATATTAATGCCCATGATTTTGGAATGAGATGTTCGACATGCAGTTGTCCAATACTTTTGGTAATGTAGTGTATAAGGCTAAAAGCAGTCCAACGTTAGAAAATAAAAGAGAGGAGCAGGGCCGTTACTAAACAGTTCAAACCTCACTTGAACCCATCACTAACCACCTGTACCCCAGCTCTGTGACTCCCACGTCATGTGACGAGGGTGACAGCCCTGTAAGTGCTTCATGAGGTCAGCAGGTCACCTGCCTCTGTGTTGTTGGAATAGAAGTCTATTGGAGGTGTTTAGCCCCGACCTCTGGCTCTACCCTCTATTACACTGACACGCACACACAGGGAGGGTGTGTGTGTGTGTGTGACGGCTGTAGAGTGACCAAGGACCATCTAACACCAAGCTCCCTGAATCAAATTACCTGCTGAGGAAAATGGTTTTAAATCAGCTCAACAACAACACAATACCTGCCCTTCAGTCTAGACACATCAATCAACAATATGACTCTGACTTCTGTATGCACTTTGACCTCCACATACCCTTTGTCCTTGGGCAGTTTGTCTTACTCAAGAGTGTTGCATTAAAATAAGTAGTATTTGCAAGGAATAGATGGTCTATTGTCACTCCCAGCCCTGTCTCCTCAACCAACAAAAGCCTTTAATTGGTGTCTGTCTAATAAATTCAAAACACAGCAGTACCAAATATAGAGAAGAAAAACACCCCCTTTTTCTCTCCCCACCTCTCTTCTCTCTTCCCCATCTCCACCTCTCTTCTCTCTTCCCCATCTCCACCTCTTTCTTCCCTCCCCTCCTCTGACTTGCTACCAGTCTAATTAATAAGTGGGAAGAACAGAAGCTCTTTATTAGCAAACAGACTATGGAGAGTTGGGGAAAGAAGATGCTAATTTGAGCCAATTATTTCAGTGATAATAAGTAGTTTTGTACATATCTAAATACTACCTCCCAACACGAGAACAGCAATCAAATCCTAATGTTTGGTTTCACAGACTCATTATCCTTTTTAATGACATGTTTTAATTAAATAAAAAAGACAACACGTTTTAATCTATTTCTCCCTCAAGGTGTCACAGTAACAATAATGTAATTAAAACAAATTGATTTTGATTAAGTATTATATTGCCTAATATGCTTCATGTGGTATTGCTTTGCTGTGAATTCTAAAAGGATCCCAACACACCCATCTCAACTCTGTGGGTTTGTGTCAGCCAGATTGTACATACAGGTCTCAAAATATCAAATATTATTACATCAGTGATATAAATGGACTGACATGTCTTTGTACTTATCCCTCTAAATGTATTAAATCAAATAAAGAGATACAGTCAGTAAGCATAAAAGCTGTGACACACTTCTTGATCATGCATTGGAGTTTTCCTACACCGCCACATATGCCGAGTCAGGTATGAAAATGCTTTATATCCTGGCCAGTTGTATAGTGGACAGGTACAGTAGCTACAGTGCCTTCAGAAAGTATTCATACCCCTTGACTTATTCCACATTTTGTTGTGTTACAGCCTGAATTCGAAATGAATTAAATATATATTTTTTCACATTTATTAATAACGAAATACAGAAATCTCTCATTTACATAAGTATTCACACCCCTGTGTCAATACATGTTGGAATCACCTTTGGCAGCGATTACAGCTGTGAGTCTTTCTGGGTAAATCTCTAAGAGCTTTGGACACCTGGATTGTACAATATTTGCACATTATTATTATTACATTTTTCAAGCTCTGTCAAGTTGGTTGTTGATCATTGCTAGACAGCCATTTTCAAGTCTTGCCATAGATCTTCAAGTCGATTTATGTCAAAACTGTAACTAGGGCACTCAGGAACATTCAATGTCATCTTGGTAAGCAACTCCAGTGTAGATTTGGCCTTGCATTTTAGGCTATTGTCTTGCTGAAAGGTGAATTTGTCTCCCAGTGTCTGTTGGAAAGCAGACTGAACCAGATTTTCCACTAGGATTTTGCCTGTGATTAACTGTATTCTGTTTCTTTTTATCCTAAAAAAAAACTCTCTAATCCTTGCCGATGACAAGCATACCCATAACATGATGCAGCCACCACCATGCTTGAAAATATGAAGAGTGGTACTCAGTGATGTGTTGGATTTTCCCCAAACATAACGCTTTGTATTCAGGACATAAAGTCAATTTCTTTGCCACATGCTTTGCAGATTTACTTTACTGCCTTATTGGGCGGCAGGTAGCCTAGAGGTTAAGATCGTTGGGCCAGTAACTGAAACGGCGCTGGTTCGAATTGTGGAGTAACTACAATATTGTTGAGCCATCCTCAGTTTTCTCCTATCACAGCCATTAAACTCTGTAACTGTTTTAAAGTTACCATTGGCCTCATGGTGAAATCCCTAAGTGGTTTCCTTCCTCTCCGGCAACAGAGTTAGGAAGGACGCCTGCATCTTTGTAGTGACTGGGTGTATTGATATACCATCCAAAGTGTAATTAATAACTTCACCATGCTCAAAGAAATATTCAATGTCTGCTTTTTTATTTTTACCCATCTACCAATTGGTGCCCTGAATCTGTGTTCATTCACGGCTCGACTGAAGGAACTTACAGATAATTGTATGTGTGGGGTACAGAGATGAGGTAGTCATTCAAAAATCATGTTAAACACTATTATTGCACAAAGAGTGAGTGACTTAAGCACATTTTTACTCCTGAACTTATTTAGGCTTGCCATAACAAAGGGGTTGAATACTTATTGACTCAAGACATTTCAGCTTTTGATTTTTAATTAATTTGTAAAAATGTATAAAAACATAATTCCACTTCGATATTATGGGGTATTGTGTGTAGGCCAGTGACATAAAATCTTAATTTAATCCATTTTAAATTCAGGCTGTTACCAGGGACGGCTTGTTCAATAGGGCGATATGGGCGACGCACTGCCAAACGGGAAAAGGAAGGGATTTTTTTTCTAATCAATTATATCACGGCAACAGCAGTTATCAGTGTTCACGTCTGATCTGCCAGCCACTAAATGTCAAATCAGGCTAAAGTCGTGCTTCAAATGGCCCCGCCCGTTTTTTGGGCGATTTCAGTCAGGTTGAAAATCGCCCAGAAGTCTCTCATAGCCTGTCATGTAAAATCTATTTTTTTCACATTTCAAAGCTTTCAATACATTCTCTATGGGTGTCTGTGGGCATGCACTTACGCGCTTTCGTCATACGTGACGTAACGTTGAACGTAACTAAGACAATGGCGGCTAGCAGCGTCTATGTTGCGACCTGCAGTGTGGCGTTATTTTATGTTTTTAATTTGTAGACTTAGTTTACAAACATTCTGCAAACATTCTGCTTTGGACTGATCTTCGGTTTTGGACTGATCTTGTTGATCGTGTACATACCCGCTACGAACGGACTAAATAATGAAAACGCTGCTGGCAGCGGAATCCCAATACAGCTGGGAGACTTGGCTGGATGACAGAGTCCCGGACAGAGAGGTGGAGCCGGCCGGCTTCACCCTGGTCAGAGCGGACCGCGATCCTGGTAAGAGAGCGACTCTGTACCCCGACATTGAACTGCTTTCTGTGTCATTGAACCTTACTATTGTTGATAAAACAAGTTTACTGGAGAACGGAGACCAAGTAGAGACTTTTGGACAAGGTGGATAATTGTATAATATAAGGCAGTTTATTCAGAGGTAAAGATATCTGGAATCGCGTGCACGGACCCGTTCGTCAAACTCGTAGGGAGTTTATCAGAAGAGCCCCTAAACATTGTGTGCTGACATTTTATACAATAAAATGAAGTAGGTTGAATCTAGTAGTTCTGATCTTCTGATTGGTCCTGATGAGTTGGGCGAGGTCACCTCCAGGCTAGTGTCACTGTTGCATTGGCTCTGAGTCGGGTTCTCTGTCTTCAGATGTTCAGCCTAAGAGAAGAGGATTTGTGTGTGTGTGTGTGTGTGTTTGTTATCAGTGTGTGTGTGTGTGTGTGTGTGTGTGTGTTTGTTATCAGTGATGATGTGTGTGTGTGTGTGTGTGTGTTTATCAGTGATGATGTGTGTGTGTGTGTGTGTGTGTGTGTGTGTGTGTGTGTGTGTGTGTGGGTGTGTGTGTGTGTGTCCTCAGGGCAAGAACTCGTGAGTTGGAAGAACTGAGAGACCTATGGCGTGGGTGTTATCCTTAGCCACCTGCTGACAAGGCTGACAAGATAGGACTCTTGTTCATTGTATTGAATACAAAGGCCCAACACAAAATGGGTCATGCACAAGATTTTAGTCAGACCAAGCTATAACATTATATATTTACTACGACAGTACATTCAACCAAAAGCTAATATAACAAAGGCATCAGAGATTATTTATAATCTGTCACAGAAACTGGAATCCATCTCCCCAGATCAGTCAATAAATGCTTCTGGTATTGACTTATATGCTGCCCCTGTCTTCATGTTGTTGCTGGACATATCTTTTTTAAAATGTGTGTAGGTCACCTAAATCATCAGAAAAATTGCCCCTCCTGAGAATTTTTTCAGGAGCCGCCACTGGCTGTTACACAACAAAATGTGAAAAAAGTCAAGGTGTCTGAATACTTTCTGAAGGCACTGTAAATGTAGGTGTAACCTTATCAGTCGATTCCTGTATCAGCAGCCTACTTTACAAGGCCTCCTCATCCCCCAAAGGTATCTCTTTAAAGACTTACATAAACTCCCTCTCTCCAGCTTAGAGAAACTAAAGGAGCTTGAGAGAGTTAGTCTCTGTAAGGCCAGAGATAGACACCCTGGGGTGGTCTTAGAATACAGCTCTCTACAGAGACACCAGTGTGTGTGTGTGTGTGTGTGTATGTGTGTGTGTGTGTGTGTGTGTGTGTGTGTGTGTGTGAGACTGCTTACGCGTTGATGGGGGATAGTGTGACAGGGACCGAATGATGCTGAGCCCTGTGGTGGTGGTGTATGGGAGCGTGTGTGTGTGTGCCTCATCCTGTCTATGCTCTGGGTGGTACCCCTGCCATCAGTTGAAGGAAGCATCAGGCCCCAGTGGCCCCTGCACAGCCCTCTATGGGGACCCTGTCTCTCATAGCGCAGCCCTTCCACACACAGCGCTTTGCTCAAAGAGTTCCTGTGTGGCCCTCCACACTCAACCCTGACACCTCAGAGACTCAGTTCAGTCTCTCAACACTGTGACTGGACCCAGTCAGGTGGGGAATGTTCACTTCAAACTAGCTACTTTTATTTCCCTGTTTCTAGGTGATAAACTTGATTTTGTCAGGCCGGGAAGCTGTGTTTGGGAGTGGACTGCTCAGAGCCCTTTTCAGCTGAGAGAGGGGAGACAGAGTAAAAAAATTGCATCTGTAATGGAGTGTGTAGTTCCAGGAAATTGGTCTGTGTAGCTGTGTGTTGTGAGACATAACCCCCAGCAAGGGCCTGAGCACGGGCAGGTTTTGTGCCAACCTTGAGGCAGACAGACTATAACATGGTTCCATTTAGCTATCAAAACATAGGCTGATTCAATACCTGTTAGATCTGCAAAAAAACCTAATGCTCTGGCTAAAATTGACACAGCGATGATGAAACCGAAGCGATGGTGTGATGTGTCCACCGGCCGAGGGAGGGAGGGAGATCGATAGAGATAGAGAGAGAGAGAGAGAGAGAGAGAGAGAGAGAGAGAGAGAGAGAGAGAGAGAGAGAGAGAGAGAGAGATGGCAGGTAAAGGGGAAGCTAGGGAGGCAGGGGGTGGATGTCAAATCCCATCAAAGAGATCCAAGAACTATGTAGGTATTCAGCGGTCTGCTGGTGTGTGTGTGTGTGTGATAAATGGTGACGGCGCTAAAGACAGGACCCCTGCGGACACAGTAACCTGTGAGGGATGAATCTAAAAGACCTTGCGCCAGACACACCAGAGAGAGAGAAAGAGGGAGAGAGAATAAGAGAGAGAAAGAGGAAAGGAGAATGATTTGTTTACAGCAAGAAACAGTGTGAAGAGAGAGATTACTATAGAGAGCCTATACACTCAGCTGGAACAGTAAGATAATACCAGAAACAGAAAATCTGAAGGAAATAGCTTTCCATCCTTCCCCTGAACCCTCTCTGAGCCCTGCTACACACCTTTAAAAAAGATGACAATCATATCAGTCCATCTCAGTCCATATACAGTCTGAAAAATACAAAAAGATAAAGTGTTTGAAAACTAAGAAAGATCTAAGTCTCTAAGGTCTTTGTATTTTATTAAACGTTGAAGAATGTTTAGTTTAACTCGTGTGTATGGTTCACTTGTTTGCTCCCTCTCGATTTAAGCACAATTAGACTCTTAGGTTCTGCATTTTAAGTGTCCAAAAAGCAGAGAAAAAGATCAGGCTCTAAAGAGAGTCTTTACATACATAATTGAAAACGATTCGTGAAGACTGGAGTATTGATTTCTCTGTGAGATTTAGCCCATTCCAGCCCCTCACAGAAAGAGAGCCAGTCCTTTACAGCCTTATTCCAGCTTGCCGCCCCAGGGATGAACTACTGCTTTTAAAGACCCTGTATTATATGTCTGACTGGGGCTCAGTGGGGCTAGAGAGAGAACTACTGTAGGTCTGACTGGGGCTCAGTGGGGCTAGAGAGAGAACTACTGTAGGTCTGACTGGGGCTCAGTGGGGCTTGAGAGAGAACTACTGTAGGTCTGACTGGGGCTCAGTGGGGCTTGAGAGAGAACTACTGTAGGTCTGACTGGGGCTCAGTGGGGCTAGAGAGAGAACTACTGTAGGTCTGACTGGGGCTCAGTGGGGCTAGAGAGAGAACTACTGTAGGTCTGACTGGGGCTCAGTGGGGCTAGAGAGAGAACTACTGTAGGTCTGACTGGGGCTCAGTGGGGCTAGAGAGAGAACTACTGTAGGTCTGACTGGGGCTCAGTGGGGCTAGAGAGAGAACTACTGTAGGTCTGACTGGGGCTCAGTGGGGCTAGAGAGAGAACTACTGTAGGTCTGACTGGGGCTCAGTGGGGCTTGAGAGATAACTACTGTAGGTCTGACTGGGGCTCAGTGGGGCTAGAGAGTGAACTACTGTAGGTCTGACTGGGGCTCAGTGGGGCTAGAGAGAGAACTACTGTAGGTCTGACTGGGGCTCAGTGGGGCTAGAGAGAGAACTACTGTAGGTCTGACTGGGGCTCAGTGGGGCTAGAGAGAGAACTACTGTAGGTCTGACTGGGGCTCAGTGGGGCTAGAGAGAGAACTACTGTAGGTCTGACTGGGGCTCAGTGGGGCTAGAGAGAGAACTACTGTAGGTCTGACTGGGGCTCAGTGGGGCTAGAGAGAGAACTACTGTAGGTCTGACTGGGGCTCAGTGGGGCTAGAGAGAGAACTACTGTAGGTCTGACTGGGGCTCAGTGGGGCTTGAGAGAGAACTACTGTAGGTCTGACTGGGGCTCAGTGGGGCTAGAGAGAGAACTACTTTTAACTGCTCTCTTCACCTGACTCTGGCACGGAGAATGGAAATTAAACATTTAGATTGTAACCCATCAGAGCAGGGGTTGTAATGTAGGAGTTTTATCTCCCATTTAAAAAGTTACGTCTTCTGTCTGGCTGAGTTAAAGAGGGTTGTCATTCCCTGTAAGAGGAGGTATTGGAACGATAGGGACAAGCGTATGTATGTGTTTGCCTCTCTTATAGGATTGTTGTCACACACACACACACCCACACTTCTCTGTATGGGAATTGGAGAGTGTGTGTGTGTGCGTGCGTCTGTTTGTGTGCGTGTGAAATATATAATCTATAGGCCTAATGGACGATCTGTCTGGACTGAATTAATCTATTGATAGACTCTTCCCAGTCATAAACAGACTGCTGTAACTTTTAAGTTTCACGTTTCAAGTTTTAATGTCACAGTTTTAATGCAAAGACCCATCGGGTTCTTGGTCATCGCCCTTCTCCCCCGATTGCTCAGTTTGGTCAGGCGGCCAGCTCTAGGAAGAGTCTTGGTGGTTCCAAACTTCTTCCATTTAAGAATGATGGAGGCCACTGTGTTCTTGGGGACCTTCAATGCTGCATAAATGTTTTGGTACCCTTCCCCAGATCTGTGCCTCGACACAATCCTGTCTCGGAGCTCTACGGACAATTCCTTCGACCTCATGGCTTGGTTTTTGCTCTGACATGCACTGTCAACTGTGGGACCTTACATAGACAGTGTGTGCCTTTCCAAATCATGTCCAATCAAGTTGTAGAAACATCTCAAGGATGATCAATGGAGACAGGATGCACCGGAGCTCAATTTCGAGTCTCATAGCAAAGGGTCTGAATACTTATGTAAATAAGGTATTTCTGTTTTTTATTTTTTATAAATTTGCAAACATTTCTAAAAACCTGTTTTCGCTTTGTCATTAGTCTTTAACGATTTTCCGGGCCTTCCTTTCACACCGCCTGATATAGAGGTCCTTGATAGCAGGGAGCTCGGCCCCAGTGATGTACTGGGCTGTCCACACCACCCTCTGTAGTGCCACTTTTTGAGGATTTGAGGGCCAATGCCAAACCTTTTCAACCTCCCGAGGGGGAAGAGGCGCTGTCGGGCCTTCTTCAAGACTGTGCGCGTGTGTGTGGACCGGCTGTCTCATCGTCGCCGGTGATCAGGCCTACCATTGTCGCGTCATCAGCAAACTTGATGATGGTGTTGGTGTCATGCGTGGCCACGCAGACGTGGGTGAACAGGGAGTACAGGAGGGGACTAAGAACATACCCCTGTGGGGCCCCCGTGTTGAGGGTTAGCGTGGCGGTGGTGATGTTGCCTACCCTCACCACCTGTTAGTTAACTAAACCATTACAGGCCACAGACTGCCTGGGATACAATACACATGCTGGCTGGCTGAGGAGAGGGTGAGAGGGCTGGCATTGAATAGACAGATAATACATTTACTATCCTATAGCCCGGTGTCTTCTCAAAGCTCATCCACTTTCAGTACATTTCTAAACGTACATTGCTATCAGGGTATAAGCTGATGGTTATACTGTAAAAGTTCAAAAGGCCATAGATTTTATAACTTTCTTGTGACCCACAAGATACATAACACCGATGTTTGTTGTTACAAGCCCTTCTCTCTAGCAATTTAGCATTTAGACCATTTAGTATTTAGTATTTTATGTAGTATTAAGGTGTCACGGTTTCGGCCGAGGCTGCCTCTCTCCCTTGTTCGGGCAGGCTTCGGCGTTCGTCGTCTCCGGAATTCTAGCTGCCACCGATTTATGTTTTCATGTTCGTTTGCTTTTGTCTGTTTGTTCACACCTGTTTCTGTTTTACGTGATTAGTATCCTATAAGTTTCTCGTTGTGTTTGTCTTGTGTTGTGTGTGATTGTTTTCGTCAGTGTTGTGTTTGCTCGGTTGAGCATATTTCTCTCCACTGCGCTGGAGCTCGTTTGCACTGGTTTCGTGCACTACATATTTTGTCGCACCTGTTTTGTGCGCATTTTGCCTACACGCCTTTGGCGTAGTTTAGCTGTTGGGCTTTGTTGCCCTGTTGCCTGTGTTTGGGTCGGAATACAGCTTTTGGAACCTACCGTCTGCGTCCTGCATCTGATTTCCTACACCACCTCTACACACGCCCTGACAGAATCACACACCACCCATGGAATCAGCAGGAGCAGAAGCAGCCCAGACAAGACTGGAAGCCCAGGTTCGGGATCAGCAGGAGCAACTCCTGCAGATGGGGAACGCCCTGCAGGAGGTTATTTCCACACTCCGAGGCTGGGGTTCGCCTCCACCACCGCCCGCCCAGCCAGCACCATCGGTCAGCCCGCCCGTTCCAGCACCGGAACATCGAGGAGTCCGTCTATCTCTCCCGAGGGCTTACGACGGGACAGCGGCTGGGTGTCAGGGGTTCTTGCTCCAGGTCGAGCTGTACCTGGCCACAGTCCATCCGGCACCTTCAGGGCATGAGAGCGTGTCCGCCCTAATCTCCTGCCTGGCCGGTAAAGCGTTGGAGTGGGCAAACGCAGAGTGGAGGAAGATCGACGCCACGACCATCACCTACACCGAGTTCTCCCGCCGCTTTAGGGCGGTGTTCGACCATCCCCCGGAGGGGAAAGCGGCGGGGGAGCGTCTGGTCTTCCTTAGGCAGGGGAGGAGGAGTGCCCAGGAATTCGCACTCGAATTCCGTACTCTAGCGGCAGATGCAGGGTGGAATGATCGGGCCCTCATCGATCTCTACCGATGTAGCCTCAGAGAGGACGTCCGTCGGGAGCTGGCCTGTCGGGACGCCAGTCTCACTTTCGACCAGCTGGTCGACATGTCAATTAGGTTGGATAACCTATTGGCTACCCGCGGACGTCCTGAGGGGGGTCCGTCCATTCCATCCTCCAGCGCACCCGAGCCGTGTCCTATGGAGCTCGGGGGCGCTGGCGCTAGAGGTAGGAGGAGTCGGCAGAGTGGGGGGTCCATCCACTGCACCAACTGTGGTCGGGGAGGACACACCGCGGCTAGGTGCTGGGGATGGCCTCCTCGGGGAGATGACGACAGGTCCCGCACTGGGGATTCCCTCCAGGTGAGTAGGCGCCCCACTCACCCAGAGCTCACTGTTGCCCATTTTTGTATGCCTGTGTGTTTTCCGCAGGTGGCACCTCATTCCCAGTGTAAGGCGCTGGTAGATTCAGGCGCGGCTGGGAATTTCATTGATAAGAAGTTTTGTTTAGAGTTAGGGTTTCCCCTTCTCCCTGTGGAAGTTCCTTTTCCCGTTCACGCCCTAGATAGTCGTCCGTTGGGTACGGGCTTAATCAGGGAGGTCACGGCGCCACTTAGGATGTGTGCGCAGGGGAGTCATCAGGAGATAATACAACTGTTTCTGATTGACTCTCCTGCGTATCCGGTGGTGCTGGGCATGCCCTGGTTAAGTACCCATAACCCCGTTATTTCGTGGCAGGAGAGGGCTCTGAAGGAGTGGTCTGCTCAGTGTGTGGGTAGATGTTTGGGCGTTTCCTTAGGGGCTACCTCGGTGGAAAGTCCAAACCAGGTGCCCGCATTGCACATTCCACCTGAGTATGGGGATCTGGCTATCGCGTTTAGTAAGGCGAGGGCGACGCGATTGCCACCCCATAGGCAGGGGGATTGTGCGATAGACCTTCAGGCAGGAGCTGCGCTCCCACGGAGTCATGTGTATCCTCTGTCTCAGGAGGAGAAGAAAGCTATGGAGGTTTACATAGACGAATCACTGAGACAAGGATACATACGGCCGTCCACTTCCCCCGCGTCCTCGAGTTTCTTTTTCGTGAAGAAGAAGGATGGGGGGTTGCGTCCGTGCATCGACTACCGTGGTCTCAATCAGATTACGGTGAAGTATAGTTATCCACTCCCGCTGATTGCGACCATGACTGAGTCGTTGCATGGGGCGCGTTTCTTCACGAAATTAGATCTCAGGAGCGCGTACAACTTGGTGCGCATCAGGAAGGATGATGAATGGAAAACAGCCTTTAGTACCACCTCGGGCCATTACGAGTATCTCGTCATGCCATACGGGTTGATGAATGCTCCGTCAGTGTTCCAATCATTCGTGGATGAGATCTTCAGGGACATGCAGGGACAGGGAGTGGTGGTGTACATAGATGACATCCTCGTGTACTCACCTACCCGTGTCGAGCATGTGGCCCTGGTGCGCAGAGTGTTGCGGAGGCTGGTGGAGCACGACCTGTATGTGAAGGCAGAGAAGTGTCTGTTTTTCCAGGAGTCGATTTCCTTCTTGGGGTATCAGTTGTCTGCGTCAGGGGTGGAGATGGAGGTAGACCGAGTGTCAGCCGTGAGTAATTGGCAAACACCAACCACTGTGAAAGAGGTGCAGCAGTTTTTGGGGTTTGCGAATTACTACCGGAGGTTTATCCGGGGTTTTGGGCAGGTGGCAGCTCCCATCACGTCTCTCTTAAAGGGGGGCCCGGTGCGTCTGCAGTGGTCAGTCGAGGCGGACAGGGCTTTTAAGAAGCTGAAGGACCTGTTCACCTCGGCTCCGGTGCTGGCGCATCCGGATCCCTCCTTACCATTTCAGGTAGAGGTGGACGCGTCTGAAGCCGGTATTGGCGCCGTGCTGTCCCAACGGTCAGGCGCGCCACCTAAACTCCGCCCCGTTGCCTTCTATTCCAAGAAGCTCAGCCCGGCGGAGCGAAATTATGACGTAGGGGACAGGGAGCTGTTAGCTGTGGTCCAAGCCCTTAAGGTGTGGAGGCACTGGCTTGAGGGGGCTCAACACCCTTTCCTCATTTTGACGGACCACCGTAACCTGGAGTACATCCGGGCAGCGAGGAGGCTGAACCCTCGACAGGCTAGATGGAGTATGTTTTTGACCCGTTTCTCTTTTAAGATCACCTACATCCCTGGGTCACAAAACGGTAAGGCAGATGCACTGTCTCGGCGGTATGACGGGGAGGAGAGGTCCGTGGAGCCCACTCCCATACTGCCGGAGTCGTGTCTAGTGGCACCGGTGGTGTGGGAGCTCGATTCTGAGCTCGAGCGGGCATTACGCACCGACCCTAGTCCACCACAATGCCCGGAGGGTCGGAAGTATGTTCCGCTCGAGTGTCGGGATCGATTGATCTATTGGGCTCACACGTCACCCTCCTCTGGACATCCGGGTATCGGCCGGACAGTGCACTGTCTTAGTGCCAAATATTGGTGGCCTACGTTGGCCAGGGATGTGAGGGTTTATGTTTCCTCCTGCTCGGTGTGCGCCCAGTGTAAGGCGCCTAGACATCTGCCTAGGGGTAAGTTACTACCCCTGCCCGTTCCACAACGACCATGGTCCCACCTCTCGGTGGATTTTATAACTGACCTTCCCCTCTCTCAAGGGAATACTACACTCCTGGTCGTTGTGGATCGGTTCTCCAAGGCCTGTCGTTTGCTCCCCATGCCGGGTCTTCCTACTGCCCTACAAACCGCCGAAGCACTATTCACTCATGTGTTCCGGCACTACGGGGTGCCCGAGGACATTGTGGCTGACCGGGGTCCCCAATTCACCTCCAGAGTCTGGAGAGCTTTTATGGAGCGGTTGGGGGTCTCGGTGAGTCTCACCTCGGGTTACCACCCGGAGAGTAATGGGCAGGTGGAACGCGTAAACCAGGATGTGGGCAGGTTTCTCAGAACATACTGCCGGGACCGGCCGGAGGAGTGGGCGAGATATGTGCCCTGGGCTGAGATGGCACAGAACTCTCTTCGCCACTCCTCCACCCAACTAACCCCTTTTCAGTGTGTTTTAGGGTACCAGCCGGTTCTGGCACCATGGCATGAGAGCCAGATCGAGGCCCCCGCTGTGGATGAGTGGGTGCGGCGCTCGGAGGAGACGTGGAACGCTGCACACGTCCATCTGCAGCGTGCCATACGTCGACAGAAGACGAGCGCCGACCTACACCGCAGTGAGGGGCCTGTGTACGCACCTGGAGATCGAGTCTGGCTCTCTGCCAGAAACCTGCCCCTCCGCCTGCCCTGTCGGAAACTGGGTCGGCGGTTTGTAGGGCCATTTAAAGTCCTGAGAAGGTTGAACGAGGTTTGTTATAGATTACAGTTGCCAGTGGAGTATAAATGTATTAACCCCTCGTTCCATGTGTCCCTTCTCAGGCCGGTGGTAGCAGGCCCGCTCCAAGAACATGAGATCTTGGAGACCCCCCCGCCCCCGTTGGACATCGAGGGGGCACCGGCGTACACCGTGAGATCCATCTTGGATTCTAGACGTCGGAGAGGGGGTCTTCAGTATCTAGTGGAGTGGGAGGGGTACGGTCCGGAGGAGCGGTGCTGGGTGCCGAGGAGAGACATCTTGGACCCGTCGCTCCTGACGGAATTCCATCGGGGGTATCCGACGCGCCCTGCGCCGCGGCCTCCGGGTCGTCCCCAAGGCCGGAGTCGGCGCGCGTCTGGAGCCGCGCGTCAAGGGGGGGGTACTGTCACGGTTTCGGCCGAGGCTGCCTCTCTCCCTTGTTCGGGCAGGCTTCGGCGTTCGTCGTCTCCGGAATTCTAGCTGCCACCGATTTATGTTTTCATGTTCGTTTGCTTTTGTCTGTTTGTTCACACCTGTTTCTGTTTTACGTGATTAGTATCCTATAAGTTTCTCGTTGTGTTTGTCTTGTGTTGTGTGTGATTGTTTTCGTCAGTGTTGTGTTTGCTCGGTTGAGCATATTTCTCTCCACTGCGCTGGAGCTCGTTTGCACTGGTTTCGTGCACTACATATTTTGTCGCACCTGTTTTGTGCGCATTTTGCCTACACGCCTTTGGCGTAGTTTAGCTGTTGGGCTTTGTTGCCCTGTTGCCTGTGTTTGGGTCGGAATACAGCTTTTGGAACCTACCGTCTGCGTCCTGCATCTGATTTCCTACACCACCTCTACACACGCCCTGACATAAGGACTCTAAAAGTTATCAGCAAAAACCTGGCAGTGTCTCTGGAATTCATGATCACTGCATTAAAGTGGATCCACATCTGACATCATTTGTTCCTTTATGTCTTCTGCTGCCCCATCTATAGGCTAACGTTCGTTTGTACGCACGCACACACACACACACACACACAAACTATGTCTTACTATACTTGTGAGGATTCCCATTCACAATCCTGTTTTCCCTAACCCCTAAACCTTAACCCTCACCCTAACCTTAACCCCTAACCCTAATTCTAACCCTAACCCCTAAGCCTAAAATAGCTTTTTTATAATGTCCTCACTTCTCTGAATTTTTGTTGGTTTACAATTCTTGTGAGGACTTCTGGTACTCACAAGTATAGTAAAATGTGTACACACACACACACACACACACAGACACACACACACACACACACACACACACACACACACACACACACACGCACTCAAACCACATAGCCACTACTTTTAGGTCTCTTTGATCCTCCAAAGACGTTGTGAGCTGAGAGACAGAGACTGTAGCCTTGTCACAGGAGAGTTGGCTCAGCACTTCACAGTTTGGCAGAGGACTGAAAGGAGTTGACGGAAAGTTGAGCCTCAAACTTCAGAATGGCTGGGAGGTGTGTGTGTGCGTATTTGTCTGTGTGTGTCTCTGTCGGTCTGTCTTTGTGGTGTGTGTGTGTGTGTACAGTAGTCAAAAGTTTGGACACACCTACTCATTCAAGGTTTTTTTTTTCTACAATGTAGAATAATAGTGTAGACATCAAAACTATGAAATAACACATATGGAATCATGTAGTAACCCAAAAAGTGTTAAACAAATCAAAATATTTTTTATATTTTAGATTCTTCGAATAGCCACCCTTTGCCTTGATGACAGCTTTGCACACTCTTGGCATTCTCTCAACCAGCTTCATGAGGAATGCTTTTCCAACAGTCCTGAAGGAGTTCCCACATATGCTGAGCACTTGTTGGCTGCATTTCCTTCACACTGCGGTCCAACTCATCCCAAAGCATTTCAATTGGGTTGAGGTCAGGTGATTGTAGAGGCCCGGACATCTGATGCAGCACTCCATCACTTCAGACCTTACACAGCCAGATGGGATGGCGTATCACTGCAGAATGCTGTGGTTGCCATGCTGGTTAAGTGTACCTTGAATTCTAAATAAATCACAGACAGTGTCACCAGCAAAGCACCCCCACACCATCACACCTCCTCCTCCATGCTTCACAGTGGGAACCACACATGCAGAGATCATCCGTTCACCTACTCTGAGTCTCACAAAGACACGGCGGTTGTAACCAAAAATCTCAAATATGGGACTCATCAGACCAAAGGACAGATTTCCACCGGTCTAATGTCCATTGCTCGTGTTTCTTGGCCCAAGCAAGTCTCTTCTTCTTATTGGTGTCCTTTAGAAGTGGTTTCTTTTCAACAATTTGGCCATGAAGGCCTGATTCACGCAGTCTCCTCTGAACAGTTGATGTTGAGATGTGTCTGTTACTTGAACTCTGTGAAGCATTTATTTGGCTGGTAACTCTAATGAACTTATCCTCTGCAGCAGAGGTAACTCTGGGTCTTCCATTCCGTGGTGGTCCTCATGAGAGCCAGTTTCATCATAGCGCTTGATGGTTTTTGCGACTGCACTTGAGGAAACTTTCAAAGTTCTTGACATTTCCCGGATTGACTGACCTTCATGTCTTAAAGTAATGATGGACTGTCGTTTCTCTTTGCTTATTTGACATTTTCTTGCCATAATATGTACTTGGTCTTTTACCAAATAGGGCTATCTTCTGTACACCACCCCTACCTCGTCACAACACAACTGATTGGCTCAAACGCATTAATAAATAAATAAATTCCACAAATTAACTTTTAACAAGGCACACCTGTCAATTGAAATGCATTCCAGTTGACTACCTCATGAAGATGGTTGAAATAATGCCAAGTGTTCAAAGCTGTCATCAAGGCAAAGGGTGGCTACTTTGAAGAATCTCAAATATAAAATATATTTTGATTTGTTTAACACTTTTTTTGTTACTACATGATTCCATATGTGTTATTTCATAGTTCTGATATCTTCACTATTATTCTAAAATGTAGAAAATAGTAAAAATAAAGAAAAACCCTGGAATGAGTAGGTGTGTCCAAACAAACTGCGTCTGGTCTGCTGTAATAGTGTCACGCTCGTCTACGAGAGAGGAGGACCAAGGCGCAGCGTTGAAAGCAAACATATTTATTATACGAATGATCACACGATCAAAACAACGAAACGTGACGTCCTTGGTTACATCAACAAACCTTAACGGAACAAGAAACCACAACACAAAGTGAAAAGCCAGACAGTTAAATATGGCTCCCAATCAGAGACAACCAGCTGACACTCGTTGCCTCTGATTGGGAGTCACTCAGGCCAACATAGATATACAAACATAGAATCACACACCCTGGCTCAACATAACATAGTCCCCAGAGCCAGGGCGTGACAGTACCCCCCCCCCAAAGGCGCGGACTCCGACCGCGCCAAACAACCACAACAGGGGAGGGACCGGGTGGGCACTCCGCCTCGGCGGCGGATCCGGCTCCGGACATGACCCAGGCACGGATTGTGCTGGACTGACGACGCGCACCCCTGGCTTGGTGCGTGGAGGAGGAACGGGCCTTACCAGGCTGACGACGCACACCGTAGGCTTGGTGCGTGGAGCAGGGACAGGCCGGACTGGGCTGACGAAACGCACCACAGACTTGGTGCGGGGAGCAGGAATGGGCCGGACTGGGCTGGCGACGCGCACCACAGACTTGGTGCGGAGAGCAGGAACGGGCCGGACAGGGCTGACGAAACGCACCACAGACTTGGTGCGGGGAGCAGGAATGGGCCGGACTGGGCTGGTGACGCGCACCACAGACTTGGTGCGGGGAGCTTGGATGGGCCGGACTGGGCTGGCGACGCGCACCACAGACTTGGTGGGAGTGGCAGGAACAGGCCGGACCGTACTGGGAACACACACCACTGGCCCTACGTGGGGATCAGGAACAGGCCGGACCGGACTGGCAACACACGCCAGTACCTCTCGCCGTGCCTCTACAACCTCCTTCCCCCTGGTGACCAGTGACTCCCGTAACCTGGCGGCCTCTTCTGCCAACCCGCTGGACCGCTCTATCGCGGCCTCCTGCTGCCCCGACGTCGTGAGCCCCCCCCTAAACATTTTCTGGGGGTCTCTCCTCCCCGTGGGCCAGGCCTCCATCGTTCTCGCCAGACTCTCACCCCACTGCTCCAAAGTCCAACCTCTCTCCTCTTCTCTTGGCTTGGCCCAGTCGAGACTCCTACTCCACTGCTCCCAAGTCCATCCTCTCTCTTCTTCACGCTGCTTGGTCCTGTTATGGTGGTTTCTTCTGTCACGCTCGTCTACGAGAGAGGAGGACCAAGGCGCAGCGTTGAAAGCAAACATATTTATTATACGAATGATCACACGATCAAAACAACGAAACGTGACGTCCTTGGTTACATCAACAAACCTTAACGGAACAAGAAACCACAACACAAAGTGAAAAGCCAGACAGTTAAATATGGCTCCCAATCAGAGACAACCAGCTGACACTCGTTGCCTCTGATTGGGAGTCACTCAGGCCAACATAGATATACAAACATAGAATCACACACCCTGGCTCAACATAACATAGTCCCCAGAGCCAGGGCGTGACAAATAGATTGATTTCTATCCAAACAACAACAACTCTGTAGAGTAATCTCTGCTTTTAATGACAGCTACTGGCCTCCGAACTGACTCTCTGTCTCTCTATCCCTTTCCGTTTTTAACCTCACCCCAGGTTTAAGAGGCAGGTCTCCCCCTCAGGCCCAGCCCTACAGACCTCCAGGCAGCCCTCTAACCGTCCTTTATATTTGTTTTTTTTCTACTCATCCCTCAGTTTCTCTGTTTTGGCCAGGTCAGGCCTGGAGGCTGATCATTCATCTTCCTCCCCATGCTGTCACATTAACACACAACTTCTCTGCTTCTAATCAGTCTGAATAACAACACTCATTGGGATGAACTAACATCGACCCTGCTAATGATGGCACACCTTTTTTAACAGTTTATCTGCATGTTAGGTGTGCATGCAAAGCAATGCACAACTGTCACGCTCGTCGTAAGGAGCAGACCAAGGCGCAGCGCGATATGCGTACATCTTTTAATGAGTACTTATACAATAACACAAAACAACAAAACGATACGTGAAGTCCTAAGGTTAACAAAACACAAACCTCTCCGAAACAAGATCCCACAAATGACAAGTGCAAAACAGGCTGCCTAAGTATGGTTCCCAATCAGAGACAACGAGCCACAGCTGTCTCTACAAAGAAACACATAGAAAACAAAACATAGACACTACACACCCTGGCTCAACATTTAAGAGTCCCCAGAGCCAGGGCGTGACAGTACCCCCCCCCCAAAGGCGCGGACTGCGACACAAACTCAAGACGGTAGGGGCTGGGTGGGCATTCCGCCTCGGAGGCGGATCCGGCTCCGGGCGTGACCACCACTCTCTAGCTACCCCCCCGTAGTGCCCCTGGTCTGGTCTGGCCCCGCTGGCTGGAGCTGGACTGAACATCGGTGGAGCGGATTGCTTAGGCTCCGGTGTGGAGCAGCTGACCGGTACCTGACCAGGCACCGGTGGAACAGGCACGGGCTGTGCCGGACTGACGACGCGCACCACTGGCTTGGTGCGGGGAGCAGGAATGGGCCGGACCGGGCTGACGACGCGCACCACAGGCTTGGTGCGGGGAGCAGGAACGGGCCAGACCGGGCTGACGACGCGCACCACTGGCTTGGTGCGGGGAGCAGGAACAGGCCGGACCGGGCTGGCGACGTGCACCACTGGCTTGGTGCGGGGAGCAGGAACAGGCCGGACCGGGCTGGCGACGCGGGGAGCAGGAACAGGCCGGACCGGGCTGGCGACGCGCACCACTGGCTTGGTGCGGGGAGCAGGAACAGGCCGGACCGGGCTGGCGACGCGCACCACTGGCTTGGTGCGAGTGGCAGGAACAGGCCGGGCCGGGCTGGGAACATGAACAACTAACTTAGTGCGGGGAGCGGGAACGGGTCGGGCCGGACTGGGAACACGCACCACTAACTTAGTGCGGGGAGCGGGAACGGGTCGGGCCGGACTGGGAACACGCACCACTAACTTAGTGCGGGGAGCGGGAACGGGTCGGGCCGGACTGGGAACACGCACCACTAACTTAGTGCGGGGAGAGGGAACGGGTCGGGCCGGACTGGGAACACGCACCACTAACTTAGTGCGGGGAGCAGGAACGGGTTGGGCCGGACTGGGAACACGCACCACTAACTTAGTGCGGGGAGCAGGAACGGGTCGGGCCGGACTGGGAACACGCACCACTAACTTAGTGCGGGGAGTGGGAACGGGTCGGGCCGGACTGGGAACACGCACCACTAACTTAGTGCGGGGAGCAGGAACGGGTTGGGCCGTACTGGGAACACGCACCACTAACTTAGTGCGGGGAGCAGGCACGGGCCTGACCGTACTGGGAACACACACCACTGGCCTTGTGCGGGAATCAGGAACGGGCCGGACCGGACTGGTGACACACACCACTTGCTTGGTGCGAGGAGCGGGTCTGGGTTTCCTCATAAACCTCCGCTCCCTCTGCTGCCTACTCAGTTCCTCTCGCCGTGCCTCCACACTCTCCTTCTCCCTCCTGACCAATGGCCCCCGTAACCTGGTGGCCTTCTCTCCTAGTCCACAAACTCGCCCTGTAGCTGCCTCCAGCAGCCCCGTCGTCCATGCCGTGTGCCCCCCCCAAAAAAATTATTGGGGTTGCCTCTCGCCTGTCCGACGACGGCCCGGTTGGCACCGCTTCTCCTCTCCTGCCTGGACATCCTCCCTCATCGCCCTCCGGTAGCGGACGGCCTCCTCCTCGGTGATCTTCCCCCAACCGAGGAGGACATCCACTAGCGTTACCTCCAGCGTTTGCTCCTGGACACGCTGCTTGGTCCTTAATTGGTGGGATCTTCTGTCACGCTCGTCGTAAGGAGCAGACCAAGGCGCAGCGCGATATGCGTACATCTTTTAATGAGTACTTATACAATAACAAAAAACAACAAAACGATACGTGAAGTCCTAAGGTTAACAAAACACAAACCTCTCCGGAACAAGATCCCACAAATGACAAGTGCAAAACAGGCTGCCTAAGTATGGTTCCCAATCAGAGACAACGAGCCACAGCTGTCTCTAATTGGGAACCACCCTGGCCAACATAGAAATAAACGATCTAGAAAGAAACACATAGAAAACAAAACATAGACACTACACACCCTGGCTCAACATTTAAGAGTCCCCAGAGCCAGGGCGTGACAACAACTCTAGATTTCTTACATACTCATATTATTATTATTTGATTTCTTCCGCTCACACTAGCGCTTAAACGACGTAAGCTATTAACTCAATTTGTAAGTCGCTCTGGATAAGAGTGTCTGCTAAATGACGAAAATGTAATGTAAATGTAACACAAAACCAACTTCCAAATGTGCAGACTGCCCCTACTTCGCACAGCCATTGAAGAGGAGTGGGAAAACATTCCACAGGCCACAATCAACAGCCTGATCAACTCTATGTGAAGAAGATGAGTCGCGCTGTATGAGGCAAATGGTGGTCACACCAGATACTGACTGGTTTTCTGATCCACGCCCCTACTTTTTTTTAAGGTATCTGTGACCAACAGATGCACATCTGTATTCCCAGTCATGTGAAATCCATAGATTAGAGCCTAATTTATTTATTTCAATTGACTGATTTCCTTATATGAACTGTAACTCAGTAAAATCTTTGAAATTGTTGCATGTTGCGTTTATATTTTCATTCAGTATAGATAGCTATTCATAATTTTTGAATTATAACCATTTGAAATGTTTATAAATTCACATGGGTTTGAATTAGAACCACAATAATACAGTGGTAGCTATTTAAATGGTCCTACTCCTTGGCCAATTAAGCTATAAGACCAACTTTAGGCTATCCTAACTTCAAATTCTTTAAGATCTTTATCAACTATATAAATTAGCATAAATTAGCATAGAATAATCACCAACAGTAACTGTTCAACTGTTCAAGCTAGAGACACCAAACTAACTTTCACACAGGCTATTCTAACTTCAAATTCTGAAATACTTTTAGCAACTATAATGATACAAATGTACCAACATTTGCATAAATAACTCACCAACAATTACTTTTGAACCGTTCAAGCTAGAGACACCAAACCAACTTTAACAGGTTCAGGCTATCCTATTCTATCAATCCATCAATCCTTCACAAGCTAGCATGCACACCACATTTTCTTCAGGAAATGTACTTTTCTAGTTCCATTTCATTTCTCTAAGTGTAACATTAAAATGCAAGGTTATATTGTTCCCTCTGTTTGCCATTACTGCTAGCAGTTTTCTCAGTAAACACTAGCTATGTAACTGTAATACCAATGTGTTCTTTATGCGTCAAGGAGACACATTCAGAGGAATATCAGATCAAAATACAAGGTGTTTTTTCTGATGTTTTTACAGTGTGATATAAGTCTGTCTGGTCGGTCTCCACCATGTTTCCCCACCCTGCCTCTCCTAAAACAAACACTTTCTGATAACACACTGTTGATTTACAAGAAATATCTGTGTGTGTGTGTGTGTTTATTGAGAGCAAATTTGATCCTGTTGTCCAAGGAACCAAACGAGGCGGTCTCAAGATGGCACAGATTAGCTCTACTGGGTCTGACACACTATTTTGTTGGCTGAGACTGAACACCGACTCCGAGTCAATGGAGCCTCACTGTACCAGGTGTGTTTTTACCTGCTCTCCTGAGTGTGCCCATCTTAATTAACTACAACAGAACAACCAGGGGAGAAGAAACATAATCAACGAGAACACTGAACATTACTCTGTTTATTATCTGCTCCGCTCCCTCTCTCTGTTCGCTCTCTCTGCTCTCGGTGCTCCCTCCCTCCCTCCCTCCCTCATTTTCCCTCCATGTAGGTAGCTAGTTAATGTGTGTTTCTGTCTCAGGGAGAGAGAGATTTCAGTTGCATTCCGGGCCTGACAGACAGCAGCAGACCTCTCTGTGAGGGGGGGGGGGGGATGAAAAGTCTTTGTACACTAGGGATCCTAAGGTCACCTTTGACAATGTGAAGAAAGGACAAATGCCAAGAAAAGATACAAAATACCAACTTTGCTTTGTGTGTTGGTGTGTGCATGCTTTTGTGAGTATGTATGTGTGTGTGAGTGAGAGTGTGTGTGTCTTAGACAGCAGGGTCCAGTCGATGATCTCCCAGAGGAGGATGTTTGGTATGCTGGCGGCACTGCTCTCTTCACAAGGCTCCGGCAGGGAAAGGCTGTTTCTGTGTGTTCCTAAATGGACATTTAAGCATAAATACTGAAGTCCTCCATGTGTGTTATATCCCCCTTTTTTAAATCCTACTGTTTAAGATCTTGCCGTTAATCAGATTGTAAAAAGATCCCTCTGTCTGCTCTGCTGTGTAGGGAGATATCCATCACATCAAAACAAATAGAAGGAATACACACTGGACCTCCATCCCCACAACCCCCCCACACACAGAACCCCCAGCTGCCAGATCGATAGGAGCCAGTGGCCAGCTGTGAGTGAATGGAATCTAAAGAGCCTCTCATCTCAGCATCCATCACAACCTATGAGGATCCAGAGGGGCGGGACTGAGGTCAATCAAATCAATCAAATGTATTTATAAAGCCATTTTTACATCAGCAGATGTCACAAAGTGCTTATACAGAACCCAGCCTAAAACCCCAAAGAGCAAGCAATGCAGGTCCCATCAATCATCCCTCCTGTCTCTCAGAAAGAAGCCCTATTGGCTGATGGCCACTTATCTTATTCCGTCCCCTTATACAGCCTCTCTGTGTTTGTCTGTATGCTCTGATTTAGGTCACTTTTGACTGAAAGCTTAGCATATCTGAAATGTGGATTGTGCACAATCTGTCTTCTTCTGTTTGGTCTCTTCTTCCTGCACCATACAGTATAATAATAACAACTTAATTTATATAGCGCTTTTCAATACAAGTAACACAATGCTATACATAAAATAATAAAATAAAAGCACTAACAAAGAAACAAAGACCGGCGGAAGGAGAATAAAAATATATAGCTAATTAAAATCATACATTGAAATCAAAAGCATCTTTATAAAAGTGTGGCTTCAGCAGGGATTTAAAAAGAGGCACTGAATATGCAAGCCTGATCTCTTCTGGCAGACCATTCCAAAATCTAGGGACCCTAATGGCAAATGCCCTGTCTCCTTTCGTTTTCAAACCTAGACTTTGGAATGAGATATAAATTAAATCAAATTTTATTTACACGTGTTTAGCAGATGTTATTGCGGGTGTAGCGAAATGCTTGTGACAAAATACCGCAAAGTTTCCTAAGAGCTAGTCGCTCTATATAGGACAGGGCTAAACCAAGCCTACTCTTAAATGTGATTAATAACATTTAAAAAGCTATTGTAAAAGTGAATGTTAGCCAGTGTAGAGAAGCTAAAATAGGTGTGATATGGTAACATTTTCTGGTGGCTGTTAAAAGCAGAGCTGCAGCCTTTGTAACTAACTATACTAAACAAAAATATAAACGTAACATGTAAAGTGTTGGTCCCATGTTTCATGAGCTGAAATGAAAGAGACCAGAAATGTTCCATAGGCACCCAAAAATTATTTCTCTCAATATTTGTGCACAAATTTGTTTACTGAGCATTTTGCCTTTGCCTAGATAATCCGTCCACCTGACAGGTGTGGCATATCAAGAAGCTGAATAAACAGCATGATCATTACACAGGTGCACCTTGTGCTGGGGACAATAAAAGGCCACTCTAAAATGTGCAGTTTTGTCACACAACACAATGCCACAGCATGCAATTGGCATGCTGACTGCAGGGATGTCGAACAGAGCTGTTGCCAGATAATTGAATGTTAATTTCTGTACCATAAGCCTCCTCCAACGTCGTTTTAGAGAATTTTGCAGTACGGCCAATCGGCCTCACAACCGCAGACCACGTGTAACCACGCCAGCCATGGACCTCCACATCCGGCTTCTTCACCTGCAGGATCATCTGAGACCAGCCACCTGGACAGCTGATGAAACTGCTAAGTATTTCTGTCTGTAATAAAGCCCTTTTGTGGGGAAAAACTCCCCAGTGGGTGGGCCTGTGCCCTCCCAGGCCCACCCATGGCTGAGCCCCTGCCCAGTCATGTGAAATCCATAGATTAGGGCCTAATGAATATATTTAAATTGAATGATTTCCTTATATGAACTGTAACTCAGTAAAATCGTTTAAATTGTTGCATGTTGCTTTTATATTTTTGTTCAAAAAAAATTATGGGGGTACGCCGTACCGGTAAAACATGCCTATCACAATAATAAAAAAACGAAATGTCAAGAAAACTGTAGGCTATTACACCATTATTTACCATTACCATATGTCAGAGGCATGAGAAATTAGTGAATGGACTGGAAATCAGGTGGTAGGCCTATAGCCTACTCTCCAAAATGCGACGTGGTTAGATGAGAACACTGAAATTTTGCCAAGGCAGAGATGAGTGGCCGAGGCACGTCGACAGCAGTGGAGGAATTAATTCTGGCATAATGACAATTGCCAAATGTCATTACACTTTTTGGTGTTTTGTGTAACAGATGTCTCTTTCCATTCACAACTGTTTGGAGGCTGTAAATATGTTGCGAACTTGCGCGGGTAGTTTAGTAAAGGAGCCCTTTGAAGTGCTTGTTTGACAATCAGATAAAAACATAATGACTGGTTGTGTTTATGCCACAATAAAAGGTAATACATTTAAAAAGTCAAATGACAAATCTTTATGAGTAGGCCCACAGAGATGCTATTGAATTAGTAGGGGTTCTAAATATAATTCTATGATTAGGCCCCACAGCCGGCCCGCCCATTAGGCAGGATTAGGCAGCCGCCTAGAGTGGCAGTTTGATGAGGGCTAAACTGACCAAGACACACCTCTAACAACACATAACACCTTACATTATTCTGCCTAAAAACAATGATAACTTCTCTCACCCAGTGGCACGAGGGCTATTTAAGTGAGCGCTGATGCCGCCCCATGATAAGCAGTGCCCACTTTGCCAAAGACAGGGTCGCAAAATATTTAGCTTGTCCATGCCCAGCGCGGCTCTCCAGGGTGCTGTTGGAGAGACACAGTGCTGCGGCGCTCCACCAACGCTCCATCAAATTAATTTAACCTACATTATGTAGCCTATGGTAGAAAGAGTAGTAGCCTATGTGGTTTTTCTGTAGCCCATAGACAGGAGACCAAATGTATTACAATGTCATGAGATTGAAAAAGTGTCTATCATTAATTTATAGAAAGTCAACTAAAATGGCAAGTGGGCAGACATCAGCTTTGGAGCGGCTGCGGCATAATCAAACAGAGGTGGACATCAAATGGTGCTGAAAGTAATTCATCTCAACAATTGTATTCATTTTAATTTTACTTTGTGGAAGCCTATTTCTTCCTATTAAAAATACAAGAGGTAGGCCTACCTGTTTCAACACAATCTCACACTCAATTCATGCAAATACAGTTGAAGTCGGAACTTTACATACACCTTAGCCAATTACATTTAAACTCAGTTTTTCACAATTCCTGACATTTAATCCTAGTAAAAATGCCCTGTTTTAGGTCAGTTAGGATCACCACTTTATTTTAAGAATGTGAAATGTCAGAATAATACTAGAAAGATTTATTTATTTAAGCTTTTCTTTCTTTCATCACATTCCCAGTCGGTCAAAAGTTTACCTACACTCAATTAGTATTTGGTAGCGTTGCCTTTAAATTGTTTAACTTGGGTCAAACATTTCGGGTAGCCTTCCATAAGCTTCCCACAATAAGTTGGGTGAATTTTGGCCCATTCCTCCTGACAGAGCTGGTGTAACTGAGTCAGGTTTGTAGGCCTCCTTGCTCGCACACGATTTTTCAGTTCTGCCCACAAATGTTCTATAGGATTGAGGTCAGGGCTTTGTGATGGCCACTCAATACCTTGACTTTGTTGTCCTTAAGCCATTTTGCCAACTTGGAAGTATGCTTGGGGTCATTGTGCATTTGGAAGACCCATTTGCGACCATGCTTTAACTTCCTGACTTATGTCTTGAGATGTTGCTTCAATACAGAGAGGGAAAAAAGTATTCGATCCCCTGCTGATTTTGTACGTTTGCCTACTGACAAAGACATGATCAGTCTATAATTTTAATGGTAGGTTTATTTGAACAGTGAGAGACAGAATAACAACAACAAAATCCTGAAAAACGCATGTCAAAAATGTTATAAATGGATTTGCATTTTAATGAGGGAAATAAGTATTTGACCCCTCTACAAAACATGACTTAGTACTTGGTGGCAAAACCCTTGTTGGCAATCACAGAGGTCAGACGTGTCTTGTAGTTGGCCACCAGGTTTGCACACATCTCAGGAGGGCTTTTGTCCCACTCCTCTTTGCAGATCTTCTCCAAGTCATTAAGGTTTCGAGGCTGACGTTTGGCAACTCGAACCTTCAGCTCCCTCCACAGATTTTCTATGGGATTACGGTCTGGAGATTGGCTAGGCCACTCCAGGACCTTAATGTGCTTCTTCTTGAGCCACTCCTTTGTTGCCTTGGCCGTGTGTTTTTGGTCATTGTCATGCTGGAATACCCATCCACGACCCATTTTCAATGCCCTGGCTGAGGGAAGGAGGTTCTCACCCAAGAATTGACGGTACATGGCCCCGTCCATCGTCCCTTTGATGCGGTGAAGTTGTCCTGTCCCCTTAGCAGAAAAACACCCCCAAAGCATAATGTTTCCACCTCCATGTTTGACGGTGGGGATGGTGTTCTTGGGGTCATAGGCAGCATTCCTCCTCCTCCTAACACGGCGAGTTGAGTTGATGCCAAAGAGCTCCATTTTGGTCTCATCTGACCACAACACTTTCACCCAGTTCTCCTCTGAATCATTCAGATGTTCATTGACAAACTTCAGACGACCTGTATATGTGCTTTCTTGAGCAGGGGGACCTTGCGGGCGCTGCTGGATTTCAGACCTTCACGGCGTAGTGTGTTACCAATTGTTTTCTTGGTGACTATGGTCCCAGCTGCCTTGAGATCATTGACAAGATCCTCCCGTGTAGTTCTGGGCTGATTCCTCACCGTTCTCATGATCATTGCAACTCCACGAGGTGAGATCTTGCATGGAGCCCCAGGCCGAGGGAGATTGACAGTTCTTTTGTGTTTCTTCCATTTGCGAATATTCGCACCAACTGTTGTCACCTTCTCACCAAGCTGCTTGGCGATGGTCTTGTAGCCCATTCCAGCCTTGTGTAGGTCTACAATCTTGTCCCTGACATCCTTGGAGAGCTCTTTGGTCTTGGCCATGGTGGAGAGTTTGGAATCTGATTGATTGATTGCTTCTGTGGACAGGTGTCTTTTATACAGGTAACAAGCTGAGATTAGGAGCACTCCCTTTAAGAGTGTGCTCCTAATCTCAGCTCATTACCTGTATAAAAGACACCTGGGAGCCAGAAATCTTTCTGATTGAGAGGGGTTCAAATACTTATTTCCCTCATTAAAATGCAAATCAATTTATTACATTTTTGACATGCGTTTTTCTGGATTTTTTTGTTGTTATTCTGTCTCTCACTGTTCAAATAAACCTACCATTAAAATGATAGACTGATCATTTCTTTGTCAGTGGGCAAACATACAAAATCAGCAGGGGATTAAATACTTTTTTCCCTCACTGTATATCCACATAATTTTCCTTCCTCATGATGCCATCTATTATGTGAAGTGCACCAGTCCCTCCTGCAGCAAAAGCACCCCCACAGCATAATGCTGCTACCCTCGTGCTTCACGGTTGGGATGGTGTTCTTCGGCTTGCAAGGTACCCCCTTTTTCCTCCAAACATAACGATGGTCATTATGGCCAAACAGTTCTATTTTTGTTTCATCAGACATTTCTCCAAAAAGTACGATATTTGTCCCCATGTGCAGTTGCAAACCGTAGTCTGGCTTTTTTATGGCGGTTTTGGAGCAGTGGCTTCTTCCTTACTGAGTGTCCTTTCAGGTTATGTCGTTATAGGACTCGTTTTACTGTGGATTAGATACTTTCGTACCTGTTTCCTCCAGCATCTTCACAAGATCCTAGGCTGTTGTTCTGGGATTGATTTGCACTTTTCGCATCAAAGTACGTTCATCTCTAGGAGACAGAACGCGTCTCCTTCCTGAGCGGTATGACGGCTGCGTGGTCCCATGGTGTTTATACTTGCGTACTATTGTTTGTACAGATGAACGTGGTACCTTCTGGCGTTTGGAATTTGCTCCCAAGGATGAACCAGACTTGTGGAGGTCTCCAATTTTTTTTCTGTCATGGCTGATTTCTTTTGATTTTCCCATGATGTCAAGCAAAGAGGCACTGAGTTTGAAGGTAGGCCTTGAAATACATCCACAGGTACACCTCTAATTGACTCAAATGATGTCAATTAGCCTATCAGAAGCTTCTAAAGCCTGGAATTTTCCAAGCTGTTTAAAGGCACAGTCAACTTAGTGTATGTAAACTTCTGACCCACTGGAATTGTGATACAGTGAATTATAAGTGAAATAATCTGTCTGTAAACAATTGTTGGAAAAATTCCTTGTGTCATGCACAGAGTAGGTGTCCTAACCGACTTGCCAAAACTATAGTTTGTTAACAAGAAATTTGTGGAGTGGTTGAAAAAACGAGTTTGAATGACTCCAATCCAAGTGTACAGTGGGGAAGAAAAGTATTTAGTCAGCCACCAATTGTGCAAGTTCTCCCACTTAAAAAGATGAGAGAGGCCTGTAATTTTCATCATAGGTACACGTCAACTATGACAGACAAATTGAGGAAAAAAAATCCAGAAAATCACATTGTAGGATTTTTTATGAATTTATTTGCAAATTATGGTGGAAAATAAGAATTTGGTCACCTACAAACAAGCAAGATTTCTGGCTCTCACAGACCTGTAACTTCTTCTTTAAGAGGCTCCTCTGTCCTCCACTCATTACCTGTATTAATGGCACCTGTTTGAACTTGTTATCAGTATAAAAGACACCTGTCCACAACCTCAAACAGTCACACTCCAAACTCCACTATGGCCAAGACCAAAGAGCTGTCAAAGGACACCAGAAACAAAATTGTAGACCTGCACCAGGCTGGGAAGACTGAATCTGCAATAGGTAAGCAGCTTGGTTTGAAGAAATCAACTGTGGGAGCAATTATTAGGAAATGGAAGACATACAAGACCACTTATAATCTCCCTCGATCTGGGGCTCCACGCAAGATCTCACCCCGTGGGGTCAAAATGATCACAAGAACGGTGAGCAAAAATCCCAGAACCACACGGGGGGACCTAGTGAATGACCTGCAGAGAGCTGGGACCAAAGTAACAAAGCCTACCATCAGTAACACACTACGCCACCAGGGACTCAAATCCTGCAGTGCCAGACGTGTCCCCCTGCTTAAGCCAGTACATGTCCAGGTCCGTCTGAAGTTTCCTAGAGTGCATTTGGATGATCCAGAAGAGGATTGGGAGAATGTCATATGGTCAGATGAAACCAAAATAGAACTTTTTGGTAAAAACTCAACTCGTCGTGTTTGGAGGACAAAGAATGCTGAGTTGCATCCAAAGAACACCATACCTACTGTGAAGCATGGGGGTGGAAACATCATGCTTTGGGGCTGTTTTTCTGCAAAGGGACCAGGACGACTGATCCGTGTAAAGGAAAGAATGAATGCGGCCATGTATCGTGAGATTTTGAGTGAAAACCTGCTTCCATCAGCAAGGGCATTGAAGATGAAACGTGGCTGGGTCTTTCAGCATGACAATGATCCCAAACACACCGCCCGGGCAACGAAGGAGTGGCTTCGTAAGAAGCATTTCAAGGTCCTGGAGTGGCCTAGCCAGTCTCCAGATCTCAACCCCATAGAAAATCTTTGGAGCGAGTTGAAAGTCTGTGTTGCCCAGCGACAGCCCCAAAACATCACTGCTCTAGAGGAGATCTGCATGGAGGAATGGGCCAAAATACCAGCAACAGTGTGTGAAAACCTTGTGAAGACTTACAGAAAACGTTTGACCTGTGTCATTGCCAACAAAGGGTATATAAGAAAGTATTGAGAAACTTTTGTTATTGACCAAATACTTATTTTCCACCATAATTTGCAAATAAATTCATAAAAAATCCTACAATGTGATCATCTTTTTAAGTGGGAGAACTTGCACAATTGGTGGCTGACTAAATACTTTTTTTCCCCACTGTACCCCAAGAGACTTGCAGCTGTAATTGCTGCAAAAGGTGGCTCTACAAAGTATTGACTTTGGGGGGGTGAATAGTTATGCACGCTCAAGTTCAGTTTTTTTGTCTTATTTCTTGTTTGTTTCACAAAAAAAATTATTTTGCATCTTCAAAGTGGTAGGCATGTTGTGTAAATCAAATGATACAAACCCCCCAAAAAATCAATTTTAATTGAAAAACGCCAAGGGGGATGAATACTTTTGCAAGGCACTGTAGCAGCGAGGGCATTCACAGTCGACCTCTCAGACGCATAGTTTTTACACTACACGAAAAAGTGGAGCCTTGTATTAAATGCATTATGATTATAAATGCATCCAGGCTCTGTCGTAGCTGGCCGTGACCGGGAAACCCATGGTTGGCCCAGCGTCGTCCAGGGTAGGGGAGGGAATGGCCGGCAGGGATGTAGCTCAGTTGGTAGAGCATGGCGTTTGCAACGCCAGGGTTGTGGGTTCGATTCCCACGGGGGGGGCAGTATGAAAAATAAAAAAAATAATGTATGCACTCACTAACTGTAAGTCGCTCTGGATGATAGCGTCTGCTAAATGACAAACATTTTAATGTAATGAAGAAAATTGTGTAATGTAGGCTGTAGAAATGCGTTATGAAGAAAATCGTGTAGGCCTACTGTTGCCTACACGAATAAAGGGCCTTTCTAACTACAAGTGCACCAGTATCCCGAAGTATTAAGCGAAAACAAGCATAGAAAACAGTATTGGCATTACAAAAAAAATACAAAAAACGTAAGGCTACTATTATATTATAATTATTTTGGTGACAACCTGGTTGATTAACAATATTGGGTCGTTAACACGTTAGTTTTTTTATACAAATAAATGCGGGACACAAAAAAAGGCAGTGTAGAACACCATTGCCCAATATGCATTGCTCTGATAACCTTCAAAATATTGTTTTGAAGTTTGCGCCCCAAAAAAGTATCATATGAATTAAGTCGCAACATTTTTTTTATTTTCCTACGAATTAAGTCTCACAAAAATGTGTTTATTTTCATACTAATTAAGTCACACAAAAACACACCAAATCTGCTGAAATACTTTTTGTACATATTTGCACAAATTGAGTGTGAGATTGTGTTGGTTTGACAGACACAATTATGCTATCCATAGATTTGTCGGTATAGCCAAATCCTCCAATACTGTCACCATGCACTCCTTAAATACCTCCGTGTCTGGGAAGGGCTTGGTGTGTTTGGTTAAAACCAAGGCTCAAATTGAGTGATGGTATGCCATACCCTTTCTTAAAGAACAGGCCAAAAATAATACCTATTATTAGCTTTATATTTTGAAATAAATAAATTAAGTAGTGTTTTATAACAGTGCTTAACTCCGTTATGCCTTATTCTAGAAACAAGATATAAAATACCCACAAAAGACGTGACTCATATGAGGATATATTGATTCTTCACGATGACATTCTGAAGCTGAGCAGCGGCTTTCAATATTGGAGGAGACAAAAAATGGACTTTGCTATCCCTATTAATTCAGCTTTTCAGCTTCTGAAAAGAGAACATGTTTAAACCCAGGCAGCTTTTAGGGAAGCACTTCTGTTGTTGGGTTAAGCAACGGACGAGTAGCAAGCAGTTGAAGCTTAAATTGTTCTGAGTTGGTCGAGCCTCTGTCTGGGTGGAAAGGTAACTGTCACGATCGTCAAAAGGAGCGGACCAAGGCGCAGCGTGGAATGCGAACATACTTTATTTATATTCACCACACGAACAAAACGATACGTGACGTCCTTGGTAACAAACACAAACCAACACGGAACAAGATCCCACAAAACACAACTGCCAAACGGCTGCCTAAGTATGGTTCCCAATCAGAGACAACAAGCAACAGCTGATTCTCGTTGCCTCTGATTGAGAACCACCCCGGCCAACACAGAAACACATGAACTAGATACTGAAACAATGAACACAAAACAAAGACTCTACACACCCTGGCTCAACATAAAAGAGTCCCTAGAGCCAGGGCTTGACAGTACCCCCCCCCAAAGGCGCGGACTGCGACCGCGCCAACATAAACCGAACAGGGGAGGGCCGGGTGGGCATTCCTCCTCGGAGGCGGATCCGGCTCCGGGCGTGACCACCACCCTCTAATAACCCCCCCGTAGTGCCCCTGGTCTGGTCTGGCCCCGCTGGCTGGAGCTGGACTGGACATCGGTGGAGCGGATTGCTTAGGCTCCGGTGTGGAGCAGCTGACCGGTACCTGACCAGGCACCGGTGAAACGGGCACGGGCTGTGCCGGACTGACGACGCGCACCACAGGCTTGGTGCGGGGAGCAGGAATGGGCCGGACCGGGCTGACGACGCGCACCCCTGACTTGGTGCAGGGAGCAGGAACGGGCCGGACCGGGCTGACGACGCGCATCCCTGGCTTGGTGCGGGGAGCAGGTACGGGCCGGACCGGGCTGACGATGCGCACCACAGGCTTAGTGCGGGGAGCAGGAACAGGCCGGGCCGGGCTGACGAAGCGCACCACTGGCTTGGTGCGGGGAGCAGGAACGGGCCGAGCCGGGCTGGCAACGCGCACCATTGGCTTGGTGCGGGGAGCAGGAACGGGCCGGGCCGGGCTGACGACGCGCACCACTGACTTGGTGCGGGGAGCAGGAACGGGCCGGGCCGGGCTGGCGACGCGCACCACAGGCTTGGTACGAGGGGCAGGAACAGGCCGGATCGGGCTGTGGAGACGGACTGGAGGTCTGGAGCGAAGAGCTGACACAACCCGTCCTGGCTGAATGCCTATCTTAACACACTCTGTGTGAGGCATCAGCACAGGACGTACAGGGCTGTGTACACGTACTGGCACAACAGCACGTGACACTGGCGCAGTATATCCGGGACCGAGGAGGGGTACTGGAGGCCACGAGCGTTGAGCCGGCACACTCCGTCCTGGCTGCATGCCCACCTTAGCACGACACGTGCGTGGTGCTCGCACAGGACGTACCGGACTGTGCCGGACCACTCGCGGCACAGTACGCAGCTCCGCATATCTCGGAACCTGCCCAGTCTCACGCTGCCTAGCCTGAGTACGGGGAGTTGGCTCTGCTCTACCTCTAGGCTCCGCCAACCTCCCTTCCGGTGGCCTCCTCTCCTAATCCCCAAACTCGCCCTGTAGCTGCCTCCAGCAGCCCCGTCGTCCATGCCGTGTGCCCCCCCCCTAAACATTTCTTGGGGTTGCCTCTTGCGTGTCCGACGTCAGCCCGGTTGGCGCCGCTGCTCCTCTCTACGGCGCGCCTCCACCGTCTCCTCCCACGGACGGCGATCCATACCGGCCTGGATCTCCTCCCAAGTCCAGGACCCTTTCCCGTCCAATATCTCCTCCCAAGTCCAGGCTGTCTGCTCCTGGACACGCTGCTTGGTCCTGTTATGGTGGGATCTTCTGTCACGATCGTCAAAAGGAGCGGACCAAGGCGCAGCGTGGAATGCGAACATACTTTATTTATATTCACCACACGAACAAAAACAACAAAACGATACGTGAAGTCCTTGGTAACAAACACAAACCAACACGGAACAAGATCCCACAAAACACAACTGCCAAACGGCTGCCTAAGTATGGTTCCCAATCAGAGACAACAAGCAACAGCTGATTCTCGTTGCCTCTGATTGAGAACCACCCCGGCCAACACAGAAACACATGAACTAGATACTGAAACAATGAACACAAAACAAAGACTCTACACACCCTGGCTCAACATAAAAGAGTCCCTAGAGCCAGGGCGTGACAGTAACTTTTGAAAGTGCCATGCTTATATTAAATAATATTTAATTATTTGCAAACAGCAACCGTTTCGTTGCAATCAAGATACTCTGCTTTGACATTGTGGAAATACAGTATGGTAAGAATGCCTATTTCTATGTCCATTCTTCCCTGAAACTTCTATTGTCATTTGAGACTTTTTCACAGGACATTTTCTCTCGATTGCAAGCTGTTTTCCCCCAATCAATGCATAAAGAAATATAAAACGAATTTAATAGAGACATTGGTGATTTTATCAATGTAATCAGATCGAAAATATTTGGATTTGTTACTGACATTGAACTGATTATATAGTCTACTAACCAGATATGTACAAAATTGTGTTTAATTTGCCTATCAATTGGGCCGCTATTATGTTCTGTTCTGCCGACTATTAGAGGAGAAAAAAATTGTCCCGAGGCCAAACCTATTGCCGACCCCTGCTGTACACTAGCCTATTATAGTTTAGCAGGGATATGAGGGGGGTGGCCATTTTTTGTCTCGCCTAGTGCGGCAGAATGTCCAGGGCACATCATTGTTTTGGGTGCACATGCGTGGGAGGTCCCGTACCGGGAAGAAATTAAATCTACTTTCACCCCTGGGGCCAAATAAAACAACCTCTGATTTCTTATCATTGAGCTGGAGAAAATTGTCAGACATCCAACATTTGAAGTCAGCAAGACATTTGTGAAGGGTAGCTACGCTAGCTTGGTCACTGGGTCTGATTGGTAAATAAAGCTGCGTGTTATCCGCATAGCAGTGAAACTCAATGTTATGATTGCGGATGTTGTCACCAAGGGGAAGCATGTACAGGGAAAAAAGGACGGGGCCCAGAATTGACCCGAGGGACACCATAGTGAATAGGTGCTGGGGACGATACTGAACCACCCATGCTCACTGAGAAACATCTGCCACATAAATATGACCTGAACCAATCAAGGGCAATGCCAGAGAGTCCCACCCACCTCTCCAGCCAGTCAACAAGGATGTTATGATCAATCATATAAAACGCGGCACTGAGATACAAAATAACTAGAATAACGCATTCACTGGCATCCAAAAAGTTAATTACTGACTTTCAATAAAGCCGTTTCCGTGCTGCGAAGTGAGCGGAAGCCTGACTGGAATTTTTCAAATAAGTTGTTCAAACTCAAATAAGCTTATAAACTCATCCTCAATATGATCCTAACATGGATGGCAGGATCGAGAAGAGACAGAGATGCTACTCTCCTCCCACGCTACGGTCAACACTCATCTGCTCCAAATTAACTACAATATAACTGTGTGAGGGAGAATGTTAGAGCAGCCAAGCCCAAATACCACCTCCTAAAGTTCACACTGAGAAGAGAGAGAGAAAGCGAGCGAGAGGAAGAGCAAGTGACAGCTATTCTAGAAATGGTCTACTCTAACATTTTATCAAATTGTTCATAAGTGAAAATATCCATCCAGAAAATGAATCATCAACCAAAGAACCCCCACTCGTCAGAGTTGTCTGACATTGACAGACTCTTTCTTTGAAATACTTTAGCTGTGCTTGATTTAGCTTCCCCAGCGTAATGGAAGCAATGGAATGTTCTCAAAAGGGCCAAATCTGCCAACCTGGCACACAGAGTAAGCTACATCAAGCACACCTAAAATATTTGAAAGACCTGAAATGTGACATGCAAAGGTTTACTAAAAACATCAAATATTGTGGCATGCGGCAGAATATATCTTCATAAAATATATATATATATATATATATATATATATATATATATATATACAGTGGGGAAAAAAAGTATTTAGTCAGCCAATTGTGCAAGTTCTCCCACTTAAAAAGATGAGAGAGGCCTGTAATTTTCATCATAGGTACACGTCAACTATGACAGACAAAATGAGATTTTTTTTCTCCAGAAAATCACATTGTAGGATTTTTAATGAATTTATTTGCAAATTATGGTGGAAAATAAGTATTTGGTCAATAACAAAAGTTTCTCAATACTTTGTTATATACCCTTTGTTGGCAATGACACAGGTCAAACGTTTTCTGTCAGTCTTCACAAGGTTTTCACACACTGTTGCTGGTATTTTGGCCCATTCCTCCATGCAGATCTCCTCTAGAGCAGTGATGTTTTGGGGCTGTCGCTGGGCAACACAGACTTTCAACTCCCTCCAAAGATTTTCTATGGGGTTGAGATCTGGAGACTGGCTAGGCCACTCCAGGACCTTGAAATGCTTCTTACGAAGCCACTCCTTCGTTGCCCGGGCGGTGTGTTTGGGATCATTGTCATGCTGAAAGACCCAGCCACGTTTCATCTTCAATGCCCTTGCTGATGGAAGGAGGTTTTCACTCAAAATCTCACGATACATGGCCCCATTCATTCTTTCCTTTACACGGATCAGTCGTCCTGGTCCCTTTGCAGAAAAACAGCCCCAAAGCATGATGTTTCCACCCCCATGCTTCACAGTAGGTATGGTGTTCTTTGGATGCAACTCAGCATTCTTTGTCCTCCAAACACGACGAGTTGAGTTTTTACCAAAAAGTTCTATTTTGGTTTCATCTGACCATATGATATTCTCCCAATCCTCTTCTGGATCATCCAAATGCACTCTAGCAAACTTCAGACGGGCCTGGACATGTACTGGCTTAAGCAGGGGGACACGTCTGGCACTGCAGGATTTGAGTCCCTGGCGGCGTAGTGTGTTACTGATGGTAGGCTTTGTTACTTTGGTCCCAGCTCTCTGCAGGTCATTCACTAGGTCCCTCCGTGTGGTTCTGGGAATTTTGCTCACCGTTCTTCTGATCATTTTGACCCCACGGGGTGAGATCTTGTGTGGAGCCCCAGATCGAGGGAGATTATCAGTGGTCTTGTATGTCTTCCATTTCCTAATAATTGCTCCCACAGTTGATTTCTTCAAACCAAGCTGCTTACCTATTGCAGATTCAGTCTTCCCAGCCTGGTGCAGGTCTACAATTTTGTTTCTGGTGTCCTTTGACAGCTCTTTGGTCTTGGCCATAGTGGAGTTTGGAGTGTGACTGTTTGAGGTTGTGGACAGGTGTCTTTTATACTGATAACAAATTCAAACAGGTGCCATTAATACAGGTAACGAGTGGAGGACAGAGGAGCCTCTTAAAGAAGAAGTTACAGGTCTGTGAGAGCCAGAAATCTTGCTTGTTTGTAGGTGACCAAATACTTATTTTCCACCATAATTTGCAAATAAATTCATAAAAAATCCTACAATGTGATTTTCTGGATTTTTTTTTCTCAATTTTTCTGTCATAGTTGACGTGTACCTATGATGAAAATTACAGGCTTCTCTCATCTTTTTAAGTGGGAGAACATGCACAATTGGTGGCTGACTAAATACTTTTTTTCCCCACTGTATATATACACTGAACAAAAATATAAACGCAACATGTAAAGTGTTGTTCCCATGTTTCATGAGCTGAAATAAAAGATCCCAGAAATGTTCCATATGCACAAAAACCTTATTTAGCCAAATTTTGTGCAAAAATTAATTTACATCCCTGTTAGTGAGCATTTCTCCTTTGCCAAGATAATCCATCCACCTGACAGGTGTGGCATATAAAGAAGAAGAATAAACAGCATGATCATGACACAGGTGCACCTTGTGTTGGGGACAATAAAAGGCCACTCTAAAATGTGCAGTTTTGTCACACAACACAATGCCACAGATGTCTCAAGTTTTGAGGGAGTGTGCAATTGGCATGCTGACTGCAGAAATGTCCAACAGAGCTGTTGCCAGAGAATGTAATGTTCATTTCTCTACCATAAGGCACCTCCAACATCGTTTTAGAGAATTTGGCATGACGTCCAACCGGCCTCACAACAGCAGACTACGTGTAACCACGCCAGTTCAGGACCTCTACATCCGGCTTCTTCAGCTGCGGGATCGTCTGAGACCAGCCGCCCGGACAGCTGATGAAATTGAGGAGTATTTCTGTCTGTAATAAAGCCCTTTTGTGGGGAAAAACTCATTCTGATTGGCTGGGCATAAAATGTATCATTAAAAGTGCATATAAGGGAATAAATGCTATTTGGAATCCTCAAGGGATAGTGTCATTCATAGACAAGAACGTAACATTCTAAACTTTGGCAGTTGACTCCCTACCCATAATGTAGATAGCTAGAGTGTGAGAGAGACATTGAGGGGTCATTACATATCTATCTAGTTATGTTTGGATAGAAATGCCTACAAGTTGCTGTGCAATCGGCTACTCAAACAGGCATAAGCAGGGGAAAGTTTGTATTTCTTCCCAAAAGAGACCAATAGAATAACGTTTTGGACAGAGGCAGTAAGGCGAGAGAAGTTCACAACATCAAAAGTCTCCGCCTTATGCAGTGACCACTTCCTCAAAACTGACTTTATGTACAACCCCGACCAGCTGGGGGAATTACAGTTTACTCCGGGACAAAATCGCTTAAAAGTGAAGCGGTCCCCAGTGTTTTTGTTTTTAAAAACACAACAGAGACGACCAGATCATCAGGGGCCGTCGCGAAAAGAGAGAGATTGGAGGTAAGTTAGTTAACGTTAACTAACTGTTACAAAGCTAGCTAGCAGTGTTGTAGTACTCAACCGGTCTCAAGACCACATATTGAGTGTCTCTGTATTGTCTTGGTGTCGGAAACTATTTTACTCGGTCTTGGACAATGAGGACTCATAATTTATTCCCGAGACCAGCGGAGTAAAAAAACTCTGAATTATTAGCTCCCATTCAGTCAGCGCATAAAACCCCACTGGGCACACACTGGTTGAATCAATGTTGTTTTCATGTCATTTCAATGAAGTTACATTGAACCAATGTGGAATAGACGTTGAATTGACGTCCATGCTCAGTGGGCCGCTTTGCCAGGCCAAATATCCATATGCCTTTCATGACACATTAATATCTTATCGCCTATTTAAACCTGGGCTTCCTACTTTACTCGTAACATACTGTCCTTTACTTTTGTTGAAAAATATCCTCAAACTGTGTCGCACTTCCTTGATTCTCTGGTAGGGAAGAGTAGGGAAATTGAAAGTTGCATGCTCACTATTATTAAGGGGAAAGACAACACTGCTAGCTCGTCTGCCAATGAATGATACATACATTTGATTATGTCTAGTGTTGTTAGCTACAACATTACTGCCCTATAGCTATATTACAGACATCTTGTCGCTACGATGAAATTGGTAAACTAGACAATTTCCACTGTCTGACAGTTGAGTTGGCTAGCTAGCTAGCTAGCTTAGTTAGCCAACGGCAGTCTCTGCTAGACTAGCTATCATGTTTCGTGGCAAAACACTGTGGTGCAGACATTATGGTAGTGACAACAAAACAGTCCAGGACATTTAGAATACACATTTGCAAGCTTGCAGTCTATGTCTATCATCCAAAACCTTTCAGACATAACCGTTGTGTGCATCCGATTGACAGCTGCTGGTCATAACTTTTTTTGCAGATCAAAACAAATGCAGGATAAGGAAGTATAAGATGGCGCCGGAAGAGATGGATGCCGTTTTATGGCCCTCTAACCGATTGTGCTATTATGTGTGTTTTCTCGCGTTATTTGTAATTTATTCTGTACATAATGTTTCTGCCACCGTCTCTTATGACCAAAAAGAGCTTCTGGATATCAGGACAGCGATTTCTCACCTCGTATTGGACAAAGATCAGGACAGCGATAACTCACCTCGTATTGGACAAAGATTTTTTCTTCAACGAATCGGACTCTAAGCATATTCTACAGACACCCGACAAGGCCCAAATCCCCGTAATTCGCATGAGAAAGAGACAGAGATATCATGGAAGTAGGTCGGGGTGCCTTGTAAGGATCCGACGGCGAGCGAGTAAACTGCCTCTTCCATCAATCCTATTAGCCAAAGTACAATCATTTGAAAACAAAATGGACGACTTAACATCAAGGTTATCCTACCAACAGGACATTAAAAACAGTAATATCTTATGTTTCACCGAGTCGTGGCTGAACAACGACATGGATAAAATACAGCTGGCGGGATATACGCTACATCGGCAGGATAGAACGGCTGACTCCGGTAAGACAAGGGGTGGCGGTCTGTGTATATTTGTAAACAACAGCTGGTGCATAAAATCTAATACTACGGAAGTCTCAAGGTTTTGTTCGCCTGAGGTAGAGTAATCTCATGATAAACTGTAGACCACACTATTTAACAAGAGAGTTTTCATCTATATTTTTCGTAGCTCTCTATTTACCACCACAAACCGATGCTAGCATTAAGATTGCACTCAATGAGCTGTATAAGGCCATAAGCAAACAGGAAAACGCTCATCCAGAGGCAGCGCTCCTATTGGCCGTGGACTTTAATGCAGGGTAACTTAAATACATTTTACCTCATTTCTACCAGCATGTTAAATGTGCAACCAGAAGAGAAGAAAAAAAACTCTAGACCACCTTTACTCCACACACAGAGACACGTACAAAGCTCTCCCTCGCCCTCCATTTGGCAAATCTGACGATAATTATATCGTCCTGATTCCTGCATATAAGCAAAAACTAAAGCAGGAAGCACCAGTGACTCAGATGACGCAGATGCTAAGCTACAGGACTGTTTGCTAGCACAGGCAACATCCGCACTGAGCTAAAGGGTAGAGCTGCCGCTTTCAAGGAGCGGGACTCTAACCCGGACGCTTATAATAAATCCCGCTATGCCCTCTGACAAACCATCAAACAGGCAAAGAGTCAATCCAGGACTAAGATTGAATCGCGCTACACCGGCTCCGACGCTCGTCGGATGTGGCAGGGCTTGCAAACTATTACAGACTACAAAAGGGAAGCACAGCCGCGAGCTGCCCAGTGACACGAGCATACCAGACGAGCTAAATCACTTCAATGCTCGCTTTGAGGTAAGCAACACTGAAACATGCTCTCCGTAGCCGATGTGAGTAAGACATTTAAGCAGGTCAACATTCACAAGACCGCAGGGCCAGACGGATTACCAGGACGTGTACTCTTCTGGGTTAACCAAGATTAAGTTGGTAGTAATACAATGACGATGTAGCATAATGGCTAACCCTATGGAGTTTGCTGCAGCTGACGGGAGAGGACGTGTTTTTCTCTGGCTGGAGGTAAGTAGGTAAGTAGGTAAGTTACATGTAGTGTTGAGTAAAGCTTAACCATGTATTAGATCGTAGGTAGGTAGTTAGCTGTAGTTAGGTATTGTATTTATTGTAGGTTAGTATTGTTGTTATTGTAGCTTTCCGTGGGTAATTTGTGGGTTAGTTTCGAGGCATGAGGCTAGCTAGCTAGCGGGTAGCTACTGGTAACGATTAGCAACGCTGGAGAGCTGGTTCCAACGGTAATGTACTCCTACCCAACGTTTAACTTTTGCTTAACCATGTATTAGATCGTAGGTAGGTAGCTAGCTGTAGTTAGGTATTGAATTTATTGTAGGTTAGTATTGTGGTTGTAGTAGCTTTCCATAGGTAATTGTGGACTAGTATCGAGGCACGAGGCTAGCTAGCTAGCGGGTAGCTATTGGTAACGATTAGCAACGCTGGAGAGCTGGTTCCAACGTTTAATTATTATTATTATTATCATTATTATTATTTTTTTGCTGCGTTGTGAAGGGAACTCGACACGGACTTGAATTGTCTGTTTGGTGTGCTGACACACTCTTGGCAGTTTGTTGTGCCCAGGTGTTGATGCTAAGTTGTGTGTTAATGGATGCTAGCTTGCAGGTTGGCTACGGCGTCATAGCTAGGCTTCGTGGGTTGTTGTGGGTAGTTACTGTGTCTTGGCAGTGTCCTCGGCCGTGCCAGCTGTAGCACGAAGCTAGCTAGCTAGCCGTTCTTCAAACAGAGTCGACACAGTGGCCATTGCTAGCTACCCAACATGACCATTTGGCTGTACTGTAGTAGTTAACCACAATTTACTTGTCCTAGCTAGCCAACGTCTAATCATTGCTGCGTCATATAAGGAACTTGACACAGACACGAATGATCTGTTTAGTGTGATATCACAATATTGGTGGTTTGTTGTGACCAAGTGTTGGCGCTAAACGGTGTGTTATTGTTATTGGATGCTAGTCTGCTAGTTGGCTATGGAGTCATAGTTGGCTAGCTGAACAAAGTGGGTTGAGTCTACTCCTTTAAACATTGAACCGCTGTGGTTCACAACAATTCTGATTTCCAAAGGCGGAAGTTGGGAGAGTTTTTGTTCGGGTGGTTCAGTGAAACAATTTTAGTTTCCGAGCTAGAAGATTTGGTGAGGGAGGCCCTGCTCTCTCCACTCCCAGATGCTTAGCCCATTTCATTCCGATCTCCTCTGCATTTTTGTAGCCATTTGCTACAGCCTGTCAACTATGCCTCTGCCTATCCCTGTTCTCTCCTCTCTGCACAGGCTACACAAACGCACCACACCGCGTGGCTGCTGCCTCTCCAATTTGGTGGTCCCTGCACGCACCACCCACGTGGAGTTCCAGGTCGCAGGCAGCCTCTGGAACTGCCGTTCTGCTGCCAACAAAGCTGACTTCATCCCAGCCTATGCCAACCTCCAGTCCCTCGACTTCCTGGCGCTGACGGAAACATGGATCACCACTGAAAACACCGCTACTCCTACTGCTCTCTCCTCGTCTGACCATGTGTTCTCGCATACCCCGAGAGCATCTGGTCAGAGGGGTGGTGGTACAGGAATCCTCATCTCTCCCAAGTGGACATTCTCAATTTTTCCCCTAACCCATCTGTCTATCTCCTCATTTGAATTCCATGCTGTCACAGTCACTAGCCCATTTAAGCTTAATATCCTTGTCATCTATCGCCCTCCAGGTTCCCTTGGAGAGTTCATCAATGAGCTTGACGCCTTGATAAGTTCCTTCCCTGAGGATGGCTCACCCCTCACAGTTTTGGGGGATTTCAACCTCCCTATGTCCACATTTGACTCATTTCTCTCTGCCTCCTTCTTTCCACTCCTCTCCTCTTTTGACCTCACCCTCTCACCGTCCCCCCCTACTCACAAGGCAGGCAATACGCTTGACCTCATCTTCACTAGATGCTGCTCCTCTACTAATCTCACTGCAACTCCCCTCCAAGTCTCCGACCACTACTTTGTTTCCTTTTCTCTCTCACTCTCCTCCCACACTACTCACTCCGCCCCTACACAGATGGTAATGCGCCGCCGCAACCTTCGCTCTCTCTCTCCCACTACTCTCTCCTCTTCCATCCTATCATCTCTTCCCTCTGCTCAATCCTTCTCCCTCCAATCTCCTGATTCTGCCTCCTCAACCCTCCTCTCCTCCCTTTCTGCATCCTTTGACTCTCTGTGTCCCCTATCCTCACGGCCGGCTCGGTCCTCCCCTCCAGCTCCGTGGCTTGATGACTCATTGCGAGCTCACAGAACAGAGCTCCGGGCAGCGGAGCGGAAATGGAAGAAAACTAAATTCCCTGCCGACCTGGCATCTTTTCACTCCCTCCTCTCTACATTTTCTTCATCTGTTTCTGCTGCTAAGGCCACCTTCTACCACTCTAAATTCCAAGCATCTGCCTCTAACCCTAGGAAGCTCTTTGCCACATTTTCCTCCCTCCTGAATCCTCCCCCCCCCCTCCCCCCCTCCTCTCTCTCTGTGGATGACTTCGTCAACCACTTTGAAAAGAAGGTTGACGACATCCGATCCTTGTTTGTTAAGCCTAATGACACTGCTGGTCCTGCTCACACTGCCCTACCCTATGCTTTGACTTCTTTCTCCCCTCTCTCTCCAGATAAGATCCTGCGACTTGTGACTGCAGGCCGCCCAACAACCTGCCCGCTTGACCCCATCCCCTCCTCCCTTCTCCAGACCATCTCCGGTGACCTTCTCCCCTACCTCACCTCGCTGATCAACTCATCCTTGACCGCTGGCCATGTCCCTTCCGTCTTCAAGAGAGCGAGAGTTACTCCCCTTCTCAAAAAACCAACACTCGACCCCACTGATGTCAACAACTACAGACCAGTATCCCTTCTTTCTTTTCTTTCCAAAACTATTGAGCGTGCCGTCTTTAGCCAACTCTCTTGCTATCTCTCTCAGAATGACCTTCTTGATCCAAACCAATCAGGTTTCAGGACTGGTCATTCAACTGAGACTGCTCTTCTCTGTGTCACAGAGACTCTCCGCACTGCTAAAGCTAACTCTCTCTCCTCTGCTCTTGTCCTTCTAGATCTGTCTGCTGCCTTTGATACTGTGAACCATCAGATCCTCCTCTCCACCCTCTCCGAAATGGGCATCTCCGGCGCGGCTCACTCCTGGATTGCGTCCTACCTGACCGGTCGCTCCTACCAAGTGGCGTGGCGGGAAGCTGTCTCCGCACCACGTGCTCTCACCACTGGTGTCCCCCAGGGATCGGTTTTGGGCCCTCTCCTTTTCTCCCTATACACCAAGTCACTTGGCTCTGTCATATCCTCACATGGCCTTTCCTATCATTGCTACGCTGACGATACACAACTAATCTTCTCCTTTCCCCCTTCTGATCACCAGGTGGCGAATCGCATCTCTGCATGTCTGGCAGACATATCAGTATGGATGACGGATCACCACCTCAAGCTGAACCCTGGCAAGACGGAGCTGCTCTTCCTCCCCGGGAAGGACTGCCCGTTCCATGATCTCGCCATCACGGTAGACAACTCCGCTGTGTCCTCCTCCCAGAGTGCGAAGAGCCTAGGCGTGACCCTGGACAACACCCTGTCGTTCTCCGCCAACATCAAGGCGGTGACCCGCTCCTGCAGGTTCATGCTCTACAACATTCGGAGAGTGCGACCCTGCCTTACACAGGAAGCGGCGCAGGTCCTGGTCCAGGCACTTGTCATCTCCCGTCTGGACTACTGCAACTCGCTGTTGGCTGGGCTCCCTGCCTGTGCCATTAAACCCCTACAACTCATCCAGAATGCCGCAGCCCGTCTGGTGTTCAACCTTCCCAAGTTCTCTCACGTCACCCCCCTCCTCCGCACACTCCACTGGCTTCCAATTGAAGCTCGCATCCGCTACAAGACCATGGTGCTTGCCTTTGGAGCAGTGAGGGGAACGGCACCCCTGTACCTTCAGGCTCTGATCAGTCCCTACACCCAAACGAGGACATTGCGTTCATCCACCTCTGGCCTGCTGGCTCCCCTTCCTCTGCGGAAGCACAGCTCCCCCTCAGCCCAGTCAAAACTGTTCGCTGCTCTGGCACCCCAATGGTGGAACAAGCTCCCTCACGACGCCAGGACAGCGGAGTCACTCACCACCTTCCGGAGACATTTGAAACCCCACCTCTTTAAGGAATACCTGGGATAGGCTAAAGTATTCCTTCTAACCCCCCCCCCCCCCCCCCCCAAATTGTAAAGTGGTTATCCCACTGGCTATAGGGTGAACGCACCAATTTGTGAGTCGCTCTGGCTAAGAGCGTCTGCTAAATGACGTTAATGTGCCCTTGAGCAAGGCACTTAACCCTAATTGCTCCTGTAAGTCGCTCTGGTTAAGAGCGTCTGCTAAATGACTAAAATGTAAATGTAAAATGTACTCCGAGCATGCGCTGACCAACTGGAAAGTGTCTTCACTGACATTTTCAACCTGTCCCTGACTGAGTCTGTAATACCAACATGTTTCAAGCAGACCACCATAGTCCCTGTGCCCAAGAACACTAAGATAACCTGCCTAAATGACGTCTGTAGCCATGAAGTGCTTTGAAAGGCTGGTCATGGCTCACATCAACACCATTATCCCAGAAACCCTAGACCCACTCCAATTTGCATACCGCCCCTACAGATCCACAGATGATGCAATCTCTATTGCGCTCCACACTGCCCTTTCTCACCTGGACAAGAGGAACACCTACGTGAGAATGCTATTCATTGACTACAGCTCAGTGTTCAACACCATAGTGCCCTCAAAGCTCATCACTAAGGACCCTGGGACTAAACACCTCCTCTGCAACTGGATCCTGGACTTCCTGACAGGCCGCCCGCAGGTGGTAAGGGTAGGTAACAACACATCTGCCATGCTGATCCTCAACACGTGGGCCCCTCAGGGGTGCGTGCTCAGCCCCTCCTGTACTCCCTGTTCACCCATGACTGCATGGCCAGGCACGACTCCAACACCATCATTAAGTTTGCCGACGACACAACAGTGGTAGGTCTGATCACCGACAACGATGAGACAGCCTATAGGGAGGAGGTCAGAGACCTGGCCGTGTGGTGCCAGGATAACAACCTCTCCCAACGTGATCAAGACAAAGGAGATGATTGTGGACTACAGGAAAACAAAGAGGACTGAGCACGCCCCCATTCTCATCGACGGGGCTGTAGTGGAACAGGTTGAGAGCTTCAAGTTCCTTGGTGTCCACATCACCAACAAACTATCATGGTCCAAACACACCAAGACAGTGGTGAAGAGGGCACGACAAAGCCTATTCCCCCTCAGGAGACTGAAAAGATTTGGCATAGTCACTTTAACTCTACCCACATGTACATATTACCTCAATTACCTCGACTAACCGGTGCCCTAGCACATTGAATCTGTACCGGTACCCCCTGTATATAGCCTCCCTACTGTTATTTTATTTTACTACTGCTCTTTAATTATTTTATTTATTTTTGACTGATCCATTTTTTACTTAACACTTTTTTCCTTAAAACTGCATTGTTGGTTAAGAGCTTGTAAGTAAGCATTTCACTGTAAGGTCTACACCTGTTGTATTCGGCGCAAGTGGCAAATACAATTTGATTAGATTTTTATCGTCAACACATTGGCTAGATCAAATATATCATTCATATGCCCTTGGCAAAACACTCAAGGGAATCAGGATTGTGTTCAGGAGCATGCTATGATGCAGATAGAAATGTAATGCAGAGCTGGGATGGTACCTATAGTCAAGACAAAAATGTGTAGCCTAATCAGTTTTCTTGTGTAGTGTGCAAACACTCTTAAAAAAAGGGTTCCAAAAGGGTTCTGCGGCTGTCCCCATAGCATAACCATTTTTGGTTCCAGGTAGAACCCTTTTTGGTTCCAGGTAGAACTCTTTTGGGTTCCATGTAGAACCCTCTGTGTAAAGGGTTCTACATCTGTCACGATCGTCGTAATAAGTGGACCAAGGCGCAGCGTGATATGCGTACATACTTTTAATAGTACTTAATACACGATACAACAAAACAACAAAACGAAACGTGACGTCCTCGGTTAACAAACACAAACCTACACGGAACAAGATCCCACAAATGACAAGTGCACAACAGGCTGCCTAAGTATGGATCCCAATCAGAGACAACAAGACACAGCTGCCTCCGATTGGGAACCACCCCGGCCAACAAAGAAACACACGATCTAGAAAAGAACACATAGAAAACAAAACATAGAAACTGCACATATAAACTAACACCCTGGCTCAACATATAAGAGTCCCCAGAGCCAGGGCGTGACAGTACCCCCCCCCAAAGGCGCGGACTGCGACCGCGCCAACTAAACCCAACAGGGGAGGGGCCGGGTGGGCATTCCGCCTCAGAGGCGGATCCGGCTCCGGGCATGACCACCACCCTCTAACTACCCCCCCGTAGCGCCCCTGGTCTGGTCCCGCTGGCTGGAGCTGGACTGGACATCGGTGGAGCGGATTGCTTAGGCTCCGATGTGGAGCAGTTGACCGGTACCTGACCAGGCACCGGTGAAACTGGCACGGGCTGTGCCGGACTGACGACGCGCACCACAGGCTTGGTGCGGGGAGCAGGGACGGGCCGGACCGGGCTGGCGACGCGCACCACTGGCTTGGTGCGGGGAGCAGGAATGGGCCGGACCGGGCTGACGACGCGCACCACTGGCTTGGTGCGGGGAGAAGGAACGGGCCGGACCGGGCTGACGACGCGCACCACTGGCTTGGTGCGGGGAGCAGGAACAGGCCGGACCGGGTTGACGACGCGCACCACAGGCTTGGTGCGGGGAGCAGGAACAGGCCGGGCCGGGCTGGCGACGCGCACCACACGCTTGGAGCGGGGAGCAGGAACAGGCCGGGCCGGGCTGGCGACGCGCACCACAGGCTTGGTGCGAGGGGCAGGAACAGGCCGGGCCGGGCTGGCGACGCGCACCACAGGCTTGGTGCGAGGGGCAGGAACAGGCCGGGCCGGGCTGGCGACGCGCACCACAGGCTTGGTGCGAGGGGCAGGAACAGGCCGGGCCGGCGACGCGCACCACAGGCTTGGTGCGAGGGGCAGGAACAGGCCGGGCTGGTGACGCGCACCACAGGCTTGGTGCGAGGGGCAGGAACAGGCCGGGCCGGGCTGGCGACGCGCACCACAGGCTTGGTGCGGGGAGCAGGAACAGGCCGGGCCGGGCTGGTGACGCGCACCACAGGCTTGGTGCGGGGAACAGGAACAGGCCGGATCGGGCAGTGGAGACGGACTGGAGGTCTGGAGCGAAGAGCTGACACAACCCGTCCTGGCTGAATGCCTATTTTTACACACTCTGTGTGAGGCATCAGCACAGGACGTACAGGGCTGTGTACTCGTACTGGCACTACAGCACGTGGCACTGGCGCAGGATATCCGGGACCGAGGAGGGGTACTGGAGGCCACGAGCGTTGAGCCGGCACACTCCGTCCTGGCTGCATGCCCACCTTAGCACGACACGTGCGTGGTGCTAGCACAGGACGTACAGGACTGTGCCGGACCACTCGCGGCACAGTACGCAGCTCTGCATACCTCGGAACCTGCCCAGTCTCATGCTGCCTAGCCTGAGTACGGGGAGTTGGCTCTGCTCTACCTCTAGGCTCCGCCAACCTCCCTTCCAGCCCCCCAAACCCGGTGGCCTCCTCTCCTAATCCACAAACTCGCCCTGTAGCTGCCTCCAGCAGCCCCGTCGTCCATGCCGTGTGCCCCCCCCAAAAAATGTCTTGGGGTTGCCTCTTGCGTGCCCGACGTCGGCACGGTTGGCGCCGCTGCTCCTCTCTATGGCGCGCCTCCACCGTCTCCTCCCACGGGCGGCGATCCATTCCGGCCTGGATTTCCTCCCAAGTCCAGGATCCCTGCCCGTCCAAGATCTCCTCCCAAGTCCAGGCTGTCTGCTCCTGGACACGCTGCTTGGTCCTGTTATGGTGGGATCTTCTGTCACGATCGTCGTAATAAGTGGACCAAGGCGCAGCGTGATATACGTACATACTTTTAATAGTACTTAATACACGATAAAACAAAACAACAAAACGAAACGTGAAGTCCTCGGTTAACAAACACAAACCTACACGGAACAAGATCCCACAAATGACAAGTGCACAACAGGCTGCCTAAGTATGGTTCCCAATCAGAGACAACAAGACACAGCTGCCTCCGATTGGGAACCACCCCGGCCAACACAGAAACACACGATCTAGAAAAGAACACATAGAAAACAAAACATAGACACTACACATATAAACGAACATCCTGGCTCAACATATAAGAGTCCCCAGAGCCAGGGCGTGACAACATCAAACTCAAAAGGGTTCTAACTGGAACCAAAAAGGGTTCTTCAAATCGTTCTCCTATAGGGACAGCCGAATAACCCTTTTAGGTTCTAGGTATAACCTTTTTTTCTAAGAGTGTACAAATCCTACTTACACATTTCTATGAATTACTATTACAGATTTTGCTAAATGCATTTGAGCAAAACGATGCTGTGGATGATGCTGTGGAATTTGATTTGGATGATGATGATGTTGTCGAGTAAAAATAGAGTACCCAATGGACCAGTAGTAATCAAATCCTGCCAGGTCCCTGGGAGAAGAACTACATATTCTAGGACCGACATCCCTAGGAAAAGAAAACTTCCGGCAGAAGAGTTGGCTGAGAGTTGTGAAGATACAGCAGATGAAAATGCAGGTGATGCAGGTGATGAAAAAGATACCACCTGGGAGATTACATCAGATTAAGAGGATTCAGAGGAAGAAGATCCAGATACCATCGGTGTTGATGAAGAGCTGAAAGCAGACCACAGACCAGGAAAACAAAGATCATTCCTGGTCTTTGAGAGCAGCCTGTGTCTCCTTCTTCTGAGGTGCATGGTTTGCTGTGCCCAGCCAATGTCGCTTCATCATGCGCCGGTGCATCGGCACCTTCATAGTTTTAGACCAACTGTGTCCCAATGGTCACACCCGTACCTGGGAAAGCCAGCCAACCCATGACATCATGCCATTAGGAAAACTGATGATCGCAAGTGCCATCTTGTTCAGTAGAGGTAGTACAACACAGGTCCTGAACATGTTTGCGATCATGGGAATTCCTACCATCGCCACTCAGACCATCCAAGATGGCATAGTTGTGCGGTCGTGTATTGTATTGTATCCTCGTGTAAATAGCCTGTTTTTTAGTTTTTTTGGTATTTTATTTGTATATATTTCTCCATCTCACTTTCCATCCTTTAACTAAATATACTTTCCTGCAACCCGCCTCACCCTATGTGGAACGGATTCTATTATTTATTTATTTTTATCAAGAATCCTACGGCTGAAACTAGCCAGCTGGCCAGCTAACAAGCTACTTGCTATTAGCCACCATTAGCGGTCTTCACCACTGTCCGTGGGCTGCACTACCTACCAGCCAGCTCTAGCCTGGACAATTATCAGCCAGTCTGCATAGCGCGCTATCGACCCAGAGCATATCGGATTTTCTGCCGGAATCACTGAATCACTGGACCTTAACACCGGACCATCGCAACTAACTAGCTACCACTTCCCGACGTACCAGTTAGCCTTGAGCTAGCCTCGAGCCAGGTCAATCTCCCGGCTATCTACCTCTCTGTCAAATGGACGGGACCTCCTAGTGTCGACACGGAGCCCCGCCGATCCATCACGACTGGTTTGCCGACGTAATCGTCTGATGTGGTTTCAACAGGCTTTCCGTTGCGACGACCACGAAGATCCATCTGCTAGCCCCGGCCCGCTAGCACGCGCAATCAACAGCCGTGCCTCCTGCTCGCCTGTGCTTTAGCAGCCTACGATCTGCTCCCGGAATTACTTAGTGCTGTTCACTGGACCTTATGATCACTCAGCTACACAGCTATTGCCTGCTGGACTGTTCCTTTACATTGACATTTAAGTCATTTAGCAGACGCTCTTATCCAAAGCGACTTACAAATTGGACACGGTACCCCATCCTGTTTATCTGTTTAGCCTCAGCCCAAACTTTCGTCGCCATTACCAGTTGTTGTCTTAGCCATCTCGAATAACGCCTGTGATTGCGTTATGCCTCTCTCCCATGTCAATATGCCTAGCCTATTGCTGTTTGGGTTAGTTCTTATTATACAATTTCACTGTAGAGCCCCAAGTTCAGCTCATCCAGCCTCAGAGAGCTCCTTTGTCCCACACCCCATAAATGCGGAGATCGGCTCAATCGGTACCTCCAGTGATGCTATCTCTTTCATAGTTACCCAATGCTTAGGTGTACCTCCACTGTACTCATATCCTTCCATATCCTTGTCTGTACATATTGCCCTGAATCTATTCTACAACGCCTGGATATCTGCCCCTTTTTTTCTCTGTACCCAACGCACTAGAAGACCAGTTCTTAAAGCCTTTAGCCGTATCCTTATTCTATCCCTCCTCTGTTCCTCTGGTGATGTAGAGGTTAACCCAGGCCCTGTATCCCCCAGTATCACTCCTACCCCCCAGGCGCTATCATTTGTTGACTTCTGTAACCGTAAAAGCCTTGGTTTCTTGCATGTTAACATCAGAAGTCTCCTCCCCAAGTTTGAGTTATTCACTGCGTTAGCACACTCTGCCAACCCTGATGTTCTAGTAGTGTCTGAATCTTGGCTTAGGAAGGCCACCAAAAATTCAGAAATGTCCATTCCAAACTACAACATTTTCCATCTAGATAGAACTGCCAAAGGGGGTGGAGTTGCAATCTACTGTAGAGATAGCCTGCAGAGCTCTATCATACTATCCAGGTCTGTGCCCAAACAGTTTGAGCTTCTACTTCTAAAAATCCACCTTTCCAGAAATAAGTCTCTCACTGTTGCCGCTTGCTACAGTCCCCCCTCAGCCCCCAGTTGTGCCCTGGACACCATATGTGAATTGCTTGCCCCCCATCTATCCTCAGAGTTCGTACTGCTTGGTGACCTAAACTGTGATATGCTTAACACCCCGGCCGTCCTACAATCTAAACTAGATGCCCTCAATCTCACACAAATTATCAAGGAACCTACCAGGTACAACCCTAAATCCGTAAACATGGGCACCCTCATAGATATCATCCTGACTAATTTACCCTCTAAATGGTCTTCAACCAGGATCTCAGCGATCACTGCCTCATTGCCTGCGTCCGTAATGGTCCGCGGTCAAACGACCACCCCTCATCACTGTCAAACGCTCCCTAAAACACTTAAACGAGCAGGCATTTCTAATTGACATTGCCCGGGTATCCTGGATGGATATTGACCTCATTCCATCTGTAGAGGATGCCTGGATGTTCTTCAAAAGTGCTTTCCTCTCCATCTTAAATAAGCATGCCCCATTCAAAAAATTCAGAACTAAGAACAGATATAGTCCCTGGTTCACCCCAGACTTGACTGCCCTTGACCAGCACAAAAACGTCCTGTGGCGTACTGCATTAGCATCGAACAGCCCCCGCGATATGCAACTTTTCAGGGAAGTCAGGAACCAATATACACAATCAGTTAGGAAAGCAAAGGCTAGCTTTTTCAAACAGAAATGTGCATCCTGTAGCACGAACTCCAAAAGGCTTTGGGAGACTGTAAAGTCCATGGAGAATAAGAGCACCTCCTCCCAGCTACCCTCTGTACTGAGGCTAGGAAACACTGTCACCACCGATAAATCTACGATAATCGAGAATTTTAATAAGCATTTTGCTACGGCTGGCCATGCTTTCCACCTGGCTACCCCTACCCCGGCCACCAGCTCTGCACCCTCCGCTGCAACTTGTCCATGCCCCCCCGCTTCTCCTTCACCCAAATTCAGATAGCTGATGTCCTGAAAGAGCTGCTAAATCTGGACCCCTACAAATCAGCTGGGCTAGACAATCTGGACCCTTTCTTTCTAAAATTAGCCGCCCAAATTGTCGCAACCCCTATTACTGGCCTGTTCAACCTCTCTTTCGCATCGTCTGAGATCCCCAGAGATTGGAAAGCTGCCGCGGTCATCCCCCTCTTCAAAGTGGGTGACACTCTAGATCCAAACTGTTACAGACCTATATCCATCCTGCCCTGCCTTTCGATAGTATTTGAAAGCCAAGTTAACAAACAGATCACTGACCATTTCGAATCCCACCGTACCTTCTCTGCTATGCAATCTGGTTTCCGAGCTGGTCATGGGTGCACCTCAGCCACGCTCAAGGTTCTAAACAATATAATAACCGCGATCGATAAAAGACAGTACTGTGCAGCCGTCTTCATCGACCTGGCCAAGGCTTTTGACTCTGTCAACCACAGCATTCTTATTGGCAGACTAAATAGCCTTGGTTTCTCAAATGACTGCCTCGCCTGGTTCACCAACTACTTCTCAGATAGAGTTCAATGTGTCAAATCGGAGGGCCTGTTATCTGGACCTCTGGCAGTCTCTATGGGGGTGCCACAGGGTTCAATTCTCGGGCCGACTCTATTCTCTGTGTATATCAATGATGTCACTCTTGCTGCTGGTGACTCTCAGATCCACCTCTACGCAGACGACACCATTTTGTATACATCTGGCCCTTCATTGGACACTGTGTTAACAAACCTTCAAACAAGCTTCAATGCCATACAACACTCCTTCTGTGGCCTCCAACTGCTCTTAAACGCTAATAAAACTAAATGCATGCTATTCAATTGAACGCTGCTTGCACCCGCCCACCTGACTAGAATCACTACTCTCGTTGGGTCTGACTTAGAATATGTGGACAACTACAAATACCTAGGTGTCTGGTTAGACTGTCCTCTCCTTCCAGACTCACATTAAGCATCTCCAATCCAAAGTTAAATCTAGAATAGGCTTCCTATTTCGCAACAAAGCCTCCTTCACTCATGCTGCCAAACATGCCCTCGTAAAACTGACTATCCTACCGATCCTTGACTTTGGCGATGTCATTTACAGAATAGCTTCCAAAACTCTACTCAGCAAATTGGATGTAGTCTATCACAGTGCCATCCGTTTTGTCACCAAAGCCCCATATACTACCCACAATTGTGACCTGTACGCTTTCGTTGGCTGGCCCTCACTACATATTAGTCGCCAAACCCACTGGCTCCAGGTCATCTACAAATCACTTCTAGGCAAATCCCCGCCTTATCATAGATCATTGGTCACCATAGCAACACCCACCCGTAGTATGCGTTCCAGCAGGTATATCTCACTGGTCATCCCCAAAGCCAACACCTCCTTTGGCCGCTATTCCTTCCAGTTCTCTGCTGCAAATGACTAGAACGAACTGCAAAAATCTCTGAAGCTGGAGACACTTATCTCCCTCACTATCTTTAAGCATCAGTTGTCAGAGCAGCTTACCGATCACTGCACCTGTACACAGCCCATCTGTAATTAGCCCACCCAACTACCTCATCCCCATATTGTTATTTACGTTGTTATTTATTTTGCTCATTTGCACCCCAGTATCTCTATTTGCACATCATCTTCTGCACATCTTTCTAAATTGTAATTATTTTGCACTATGGCCTATTTATTGCCTTACCTCCATAACTTACTACATTTGCACACACTGTATATATATTTTCTATTGTGTTATTGACTGTATGTTTTGTGTATTCCATATGTAACTCTGTGTTGTTGTTGTTTTTATCGCACTGCTTTGCTTTATCTTGGCCAGGTCGCAATTGTAAATGAGAACTTGTTCTCAACTGGCTTACCTGGTTAAATAAAGGTGAAATAAATCAATTTAAAAAAAGACCTACAACCTGCTGAAATCCTCCTATATTGTTCTGGCAGTAAGGAGAGTGTGGTGCAGGAAGCAAGCTCATCTTCTCAGTAACATCAAGGGAACAATCTGTCTGGGTGGCGAAGGACGATGTGACTCCCCAGATGTGTAGGAAATACAGGAGGGCTTGTAGCAAATGTATTTTCATTTTCATTCAGCAACCTCACACACTACAAGGAGCTGTCTCAGACATTATGTAGTCTATTTTCTTGAAAATGGAATGTTGATCGAATGAATCCTTAAATAATTCTTTCCTCTTTCTCTGCCATAGGTCATAATGCAAAATATGGCAGTTATTCCGTAATGGAGATTTTGGACGTGAAGTTAGCGCAGGTAACTACATTTTATAATTGAAAAATATCCTATTTTCAGTCACTGATAATTCATCTGTCTATATTGTGCATTGCCTATTTCCAACTACACACTAAACGTTACGGGTTCAACAAGGGTTCTTCTAAGATCCTCAAAGTTATTCGAAGAACCTTAGTGTTCTTGGCACTGAAAATTGCCCCCAAAAGGTTTTTCCAAGAACCCCATAGGAGGTGGGGTTCATCAAGAAACCTCATTCGTTGGTGGGGGTTCTTGCAGGAAGGTAAGGATTGTCCCTTGTATGATCAAAATTTATATTATTTTATGATGATACCATCTATGTTTTCATATTTGTGCAAATCTTTCTAAAACAGAAAATGGATACAATTCAATGGATATCAATCAACAAAGAGGTAAGAATATGTAGGCTATAAGAATATGTTGAAGGCTAGCTGTATTGGGTGCAGATGACTGAACTGCTCCCTTTTGTGTCTGTGTCTGCAGATTTACAGACGAGGAGGCATACAAAGGTATGTTGTGCAGATCACATGTACCATCCTCCTCCCTTACCTCTTCAATGAAAATCCCATAGGCCTCTACATTATGGACCATTAGCAAAATAGTTTTTTTTATTCACATTTACCACAAAAACCAAGATATGAATACTGTCGTATGCATGTTTTGTTAGTCATCTGTATAATTACTATTTTTTGGATTCACAGACCCTCCCTACACCTCTGATGAATATAACAGGAAACCTGTTCGATCACCATGCACTGCAAAATCATTCTGGCTATGGATACGGAGAATATCCACACATTAACATCAACATGCCAGAGGATATACCCATTGGACTTGGGGCTCTTCTGAGAGTTTACCTTATATTTAGATTTTTTTTATTCTGCTTTGCCACTAAAATCCTAATAAACACTGACAACTAAAATATGATGTTATTGTTGTTAAGAATATTATTACTACTACTACTACTACTACTACTACTAATAATAATAATAATAATAATAGGGGAGGGGGGAGTAGTTCAAACATGAACCCCAAAAGGTTCTTTGAAGAACCCTTTTAAAGAGTTCTTCGAATAACTTATAGGGGTTCCCCCACAGTTTCAATTTGAAGAACCCCTAAAGGATCCTCCAGGAACCTTTACTTTTTAGAGTGTATGTTCTGTTTCAGAGCAAAGAAGTTTCAAGCTCTAATGCCATGGAGCTTAAGGGGTTGAAGCGTTGCTTTGATACCCTGAAAGCTGCTGATGTGCAGGTGGGGGGTTTCGTCACTGATCGTCATCCACCGGTGAAGAAGTACCTCGGTGAAGAGCAGCCCACAGTTAAACATAGGTTTGACTCCTGGCATATTGCATACAGTTCACACATGGTTGTTTTTTCAACTCTATGTAGGCATAGACAGTTATGCACTACACTCAAAAAATTAGGGGTTCAACAACGGTTCTTCTAAGATCCTCAAAGTTCTTCGAAGAACCTTAGTGTTCTTCGCACTGAACATTGCCCCCAAAAGGTTTTTCCAAGAACCCCATAGGAGGTGGGGTTCATCAAGAAACCTCATTCATTGGTGGGGGTTCTTGCAGGAAGGTAAGGATTGTCCCTTGTATGATCTAAATGTATATTGTTTTATGATGATACCATCTATGTTTTCATATTTGTGCAAATCTTTCTAAAACAGAAAATGTAAAACAGAAAATGGATACAATTAAATGGATATCAATCAACAAAGAGGTAAGAATATGTAGGCTATAAGAATATGTTGAAGGCTAGCTGTATTGGGCGCAGATGACTGAACTGCTCCCTTTTGTGTCTGTGTCTGCAGATTTACAGACGAGGAGGCATACAAAGGTATGTTATGCAGATCACATGTACCATCCTCCTCCCTTACCTCTTCAATGAAAATCCCATAGGCCTCTACATTATGGACCATTATCAAAATAGTTTTTTTTATTCACATTTACCACAAAAAACAAGATATGAATACTGTCGTGTGCATGTTTTGTTAGTCATCTGTATAATTACTATATTTTGGATTCACAGACCCTCCCTACACCTCTGATGAATATAAGAGGAAATATGTTCAATCACCATGCACTGCAAAATCATTCTGGCTAAGGATATGGATATGGAGAACATCAACACATTAACATCAACACGCTTTAGGGGTTCTTCAAATTGAAACTGTGGAGGAACCCCTATAAAGTTATTTGAAGAAGCCTTTAAAAGGGTTCTTCAAAAGATCCCCTTTTAATGGACCCTCAAATAACCTTTTGAATAACCTTTTGGGGTTAATTTTTTGAACTACCCCCCCTCCCCAATTATTATTATTAATAATACGCATAACAATAACACAGTATTTTAGTTGTCAGTGTTTATTATGATTTTAGTGGCAAAGCAGAATAAAAAAATCTAAATATGAGGTAAACAGCAGAGCCCTAAGTCCGCAGAAGTCAGAGGAAACATATTTTTTGCGCTTCGCGGCGCAGAGCTGTTGTGCCATGCGCCTCCACCTACCGTCAACCAATGTCATGTCAATGCGGAGCTATATGGAACCCTCCGCATTGTTACAACATTTGGGAGGCGCATGGCGATGCGGTACGGAGCTTGATTTGGCCTCTGCATGCCTCTTGATTTGGCCTCTGACCACATTTTCGGAACAAGCATAAATTGGCTTTTAGTCAGTTCTGAAATGTGTAATTTTCAAAGTAGTTGTTTCAACTGAATTCAGAAGTTGACATAACTTAACATTTTAAGGCAGCCTGGTAACAAACTTTGGTAAGTTGAAACAACTACTAGTTTGGTTTTTCTGACTAGCAAATACTTGTCCACTCCACTTAGGAATTTGTCATATCAACTTGAGTAGCTTTGTTAACACAACTACAAAAAAATATTTTCACTAAAAGTTCACTCAACAAGTTATTAAATCCGAATTTGTCAGCTCCACTTACTTTACTTGGTTGAAGTACCTTTAGATTAAGTTAATTCCACACGAAATCCAGACTGGACATTACATTTTAAGGCAGCCTGGTATCAAACTTTTGTAAGTTGAATCAACTAATATTTTTTACAGTGCATCCACTGTTTACAATTAATTTATTTATCTCACACACACACACACAAACACACACACACACACTGTGGTGAGATCATACATGTTTAAATGTTGAACTGTTTACCCTGTGTCTACAAGTTTGACTTCTTATTACCTGCAGGATATTTAACAGAATGTAGTCTAATCAGAAAATGTTACTTTTACAATGTGTTATTCATTAACCTGTCATTGTTTACGTATTTAAAATCTGCAGTTGTAGTTTGTTGAACAATAGATTACAGCGTTATTGATGTATTAATCTCCATAGTTTCCCCCACTCTGGGTTGAAGGTCACATCAAATATGCAAATGACCAGTGTGTTCCTGTTTGAGTGTGCCTGCGTGATCCCTGTGGCATAATGATTGGTATACAGCATACAGTGAGGGAAAAAAGTATTTGATCCCCTGCTGATTTTGTACGTTTGCCCACTGACAAAGAAATTATCAGTCTATAATTTTAATGGTAGGTTCATTTGAACAGTGAGAGACAGAATAACAACAAACAAATCCAGAAAAACGCATGTCAAAAATGTTATGAATTGATTCGCATTTTAATGAGGGAAATAAGTATTTGACCCCCTCTCAATCAGAAAGATTTCTGGCTCCCAGGTGTCTTTTATACAGGTAACGAGCTGAGATTAGGAGTGCTCCTAATCTCAGCTTGTTACCTGTATAAAAGACACCTGTCCACAGAAGCAATCAATCAATCAGATTCCAAACTCTCCACCATGGCCAAGACCAAAGAGCTCTCCAAGGATGTCAGGGACAAGATTGTAGACCTACACAAGGCTGGACTGGGCTACAAGACTATCGCCAAGCAGCTTGGTGAGAAGGTGACAACAGTTGGTGCGATTATTTGCAAATGGAAGAAACACAAAAGAACTGTCAATATCCCTCGGCCTGGGGCTCCATGCAAGATCTCACATCGTGAAGTTGCAATGATCCTGAGAACGGTGAGGAATCAGCCCAGAACTACACGGGAGGATCTTGTCAATGATCTCAAGGCAGCTGGGACCATAGTCAACAAGAAAACAATTGGTAACACACTACGCCGTGAAGGACTGAAATCCTGCAGCGCCCACAAGGTCCCCCTGCTCAAGAAAGCACATATACATGCCTGTCTGAAGTTTGCCAATGAACATCTGAATGATTCGGAGGAGAACTGGGTGAAAGTGTTGTGGTCAGATGAGACCAAAATGGAGCTCTTTGGCATCAACTCAACTCGCCGTGTTTGGAGGAGGAGGAATGCTGCCTATGACCCCAAGAACACCATCCCCACCGTCAAACATGGAGGTGGAAACATTATGCTTTGGGGGTGTTTTTCTGCTAAGGGGACAGGACAACTTCACCGCATCAAAGGGACGATGGACGGGGCCATGTACCGTCAAATCTTGGGTGAGAACCTCCTTCCCTCAGCCAAGGCAACAAAGGAGTGGCTCAAGAAGAAGCACATTAAGGTCCTGGAGTGGCCTAGCCAGTCTCCAAACCTTAATCCCATAGAAAATCTGTGGAGGGAGCTGAATGTTCGAGTTGCCAAACGTCAGCGTCAAAACCTTAATGACTTGGAGAAGATCTGCAAAGAGGAGTGGGACAAAATCCCTCCTGAGATGTGTGCAAACCTGGTGGCCAACTACAAGAAACATCTGACCTCTGTGATTGCCAACAAGGGTTTTGCCACCAAGTACTAAGTCATGTTTTGCAGAGGGGTCAAATACTTATTTCCCCTCATTAAAATGCAAATCAATTTATAAAATTTTTGACATGCGTATTTCTGGATTTTGTTGTTGTTATTCTGTCTCTCACTGTTCAAATAAACCTACCATTAAAATTATAGACTGATCATTTCTTTGTCAGTGGGCAAACGTACAAAATCAGCAGGGGATCAAATACTTTTTTCCCTCACTGTATCTCCGTGCCAGAAAATGGAAATCACAAATATCTAACTTAGTACATTATATGTATTGGTATTCAATATTCACTATAAACATGTCCTATGTATACACCGGTTTCCGAATGAAAGGGACCCCTGATTGCCAGCACAACGCATGCAGGTATGACTCGGTTTCCTCTCCCTAACTTGCGCCAAATGGAGTACACAAACCGCCTGTACGCAAGATATCTGAAGGTGCTGAAACAGAATAAACACATTGGTCCCAGAAAGCACATTATATTGCAACTGTAGCATCAAGCTAGGGGAAATAAATACGCGTTTACTAATTGCTAAACGCTTACTCGTTTAGAGTTTCTTCATCGCCTCGTGGCCCATCAGAGTGCACCAACTCATAAAAACTGGTTTACAACACATAGCGGTTCAGGCAGTTGGCTACAAATCCTTGGTGCTCTGTGATACACCCCTGCATACCCTCCATGTAGTTGTTGCAGACTGCAAGTGCTGCAAAAGTTATACAGTGTGCAACAACTACATGGAGGGTGATGGGCACCTATTTGAATGTGATCACTGATATATTTTGACATCGGCCAAAACGCAGCGTGTGAATGATGTTACAATGTTGCCAGCCAGCTAGATGATAATACACTTCGTGGTAATGGCCAAATGGATAGCTTTACAATCATAGGCAAACATCATTGTGCTATGTAGTAGCTAAAATAAACAAACATTAACATATATTTGGCATCATAGATAGCTGACATTCAGGTGGTTGGGCAGTTAGCTAGCTGGCTAGCTAGCTAGCTACATACCAAATCGTCATTAGGGTCACTATGTGTTGCGGCTGTATGTGCCCTTTCTGTGCTATCATGACCTCGTTGAGTTGCTGGGGCTGTCCTGCTAGGCTCGTGCATATACGGCTGAACAACCTGGCTATTTAACAACACTCAGGTCTTCAAAATTCATAGTGCTTCTTTGGTTTGGACAAAACACTACTATCAGACACAACGCACGTTAGCTACCTAGTGAAATAGAATTTTGGCTTTGTTGTTCTTGCCTATTAATGACGTCAATGCCACATTCTGACATAAAAATACAAAAAATAAACGACACAATTCATTTCTACCAAAATGTCTACAATAATACCCTAATGCTAGTAAATAACAGGTTCTTAAAAACAAGCAGACCTTTGCCTGTCACTTTTAACAGAAAACCCTACAGCAACACAGCTTAAGGTCATGAACCCTGTCCTCCGTCTCTTCCTGAGGAGGAAAAAACGTATTTAATTTTTTCCTCTCCTATCAGAACGGTAGATGTCGTTGCCCCCTCTCTCTCACCTCTTTACAAGATCTTGTCTGAGCAGACAGCAAAGAGAGACCTTAATTTTTTTCCAAGCTGAGTCAAACTGCGTGGGAAAAAGAGGGAAAGAGGTTGGAGAGGAGAGGGAGAACGGGCAGAGAGGCAGCAGCAGTCTGGAATGTCAATGTGTGGCGCAGTCAGCTCTGACTGATGTGGGATCAGAGTGACGGCTGTATGCAGCGGTGCTGTCCACACACACACACACACACACACACACACACACACACACACACACACACACACACACACACACACACACACACACACACACAGTGAGAAGTGTCAGGGCCTGTCGGCTATTACTGTATGATGTCGCCAAGCGTATAGATTACATCAGGTCACCCTGTCAGGTGAGTGTCTATATCAATACAACTGATCTTATGTTGATCAGATATGTCATTTCCTGAACCTACAAACCCCCGGGACATCATAATATATACAACACTGGTGTTGAGACATCATCAGGGCATGGAGCTGCATCACTCAGACAGACAGACAGAACGACAGAAAGATAGACTGCTGCTGCTGTTTTCACAGTCTGTTGCACTCAGTTGTCAGAAAGAGGACAGAGGGAGGAGAGCGGGGGACAGGGAGAGAGAGGGAGGAGAGAAGGGGGGTCAGAGAGAAGGAGAGAGAAAGAGAGAGGGAGGAGAGAGGGACAGGGGGAGAGAGAGAGAGAGAGAGAGAGAGAGAGAGAGAGAGAGAGAGAGAGAGAGAGAGAGAGAGAGAGAGAGAGAGAGAGAGCGGTAGAGAGAGGAGCAGCCATGTCTGTGTAAATGTGTGTGTGTTTCGGTCTCCCATCCCTGTGTCTGTCTGTCTGTGTGTGTCTCCTGCTATCCTGTACTGTCCCAGAGGACTGTGTGTCTCTCTCTCTCTCAGTAACAGCCTGGCTCTGATGTCCCCAGCAGAACAGAACAGAGCAGAGCCCATCTGACTGCAGTCTGCCCTGGTTAAACTGTCCTTACTGGATATTAAGCAGGACACAATAGAATGACATGCCTACAGACCACTGAGATCAGTTAAATAATCGAGAGAGAGAGAGAAGAGAGAGAGAGAGAGAGAGAGAGACAGAAAAAAGACAACATATATGCTTTAGTAACAAGCTAGAATCTCCAGTTTCAGGTGAAGAGATCATCTCCAGCCCAGTGATCTCCATCTATATCCTCACAGCAGAAAAACACTGCCTTTGCATCACAGAGGAGAGCGAGAGAGGGAGGAGAGAGACAGAGGAGTGAGATGGAGAGAAGGGAGAGAGCGAGAGAGAGAGAGAGAGAGAGAGAGAGAGAGAGAGAGAGAGGGAGTGATCGAGATTGAGATGGGGAGAGACAAAAAGAGAGAGAGAGCGAGGGATTGAGAGGAGGGAAATGAAGGTTCACAGTGTTAGCCTCCCTCCACACCACACACATAGGTAAAACGTGGGTGTGTCAGAGGGGCTCAGAGGAGACATCTGTTTTTGGGGCATTAGACCTGGGAGGGAGGGAAGGCACTATCAATCTCCTCCTCCTGCCATCCCATTAACCATGTGGCAGGAACAGAACAGGAGCTATCCATTCCCAGCCCCAACCAGAGCAAAACTCATATTCACATTGAATTCTGGGGTGGAGAGCTGCTTTCCATATGCCCCCAGGCATTTCTCTGTTACAGAGTATGCGCAATGGCTGTAGAGGCAGGGAAATAGTCGAGATGTGGCTCCAATTCAATTCATATGAGACATTTCTGAGGAGCATTTCAAATCTCTGCTACTGTACATCGACGCAGCTGCATGTGAATATTGATCATGTCAATGCTTTATATCCTGTCTGTGAGATGCTGTGCCCTTCAGCCTCAGTACAGTATGTTAATGGGATGTCATTGATTGTTGGGCTGGATGGAGAGGAGATTCATGGGATGGTGGAGATAGATGGATGATGCCTGGCTGGCCGTTGTCGTGCCGATGATCAGACAGATTTCAGAAGGTCAGGCTGGTCAGGTGGAGATGGACAATGGAGAGGCGGAGACAGAGATTGAGAGGACAGGAATAATAATCAACTCATAGAAGAGGAGAGGTTATGGGTTTATATGGTTAGATGAAGGGCTCAGTGAAAAGATCAGAATAAGATCTTTATAATAAGGTAATACACAATTTTTCTTGATTGTCTTACATGCACTTACTACAGCAGTAAAACACAGACCTCCAGAAGCATGCCCTTTGGTCTATCTTAGCTAGCAGTGTCTCCTCAGAGCTAAGCGTGTCGAGCTGGAGACTAACAGTCGAACAGCAGCCAGCCACCCTATTAGCCTTATTCCAGCAGGGCACACACACAATCTCTGCCTGCGACCCTGGATGGCTATGCATTTAGAACAGGATGCTATAGGAGGAGGAGGGGAGCTGGAGAAGGGAAATGTAGGAGGAAGAGGAAGAGAAGGGGATATGGAGGAAGGGCATCCATCACTTGTCCTGACTCTGAGTGGAATGTGACACCCTCTCTCTGTCTGAACCCTCCTCTGCCCCATCCTGAATAAACTAAATGTTTTCCTCTCCTCCATTTGCATCTCTCCGTTCCTCCCTCCATTCCTAACAGAATCTACATATTCCTTTCACTGCCGCCACAGTGATACTGCCAAAACCCTGTCAGAGCCTATCCCGTTGCCTGACACACACACACACATACAAACCACACACACAGAGCTTGCCATCAGTGTGGTGGTAGGGGAGTGTATTAGGGGCTGGCCTGGTGAGTCCCTGACAAGAAATGAGCCAATTAAGTCTTCCCCTGGCTCAGCTTAGAGCTGCTTATGGCAGAGGTCACACATACTGCACACACACACCGCACACACACACACACACACACTCACAGGCAGAGGTCAGAAGAAGCCAGTAACACGCTAAATAATTCCTACTATTTTATCTTCCATCTCCGTATGGGGCAGCAGCAAAACCGGCCATCAATTCAGCTCAGATATACTACCCCAGTACGTTTATCTAAGGGATGGAATAATACCCATATCCTCTCATTCTCTCTCCTTCAGCTGGTAATGGCATGGGGAAGAGGGCTTGGAGATAAGCCCATGGTAAAGTAATTGTAATGAATTACCCTGATTAAATATTGTAATGGAAGATTAAGACTCTGGAGTGAGAGGAGTTATAAAGGCGTAGTGTGTGTGTGTGTGTGTGTGTGTGTGTGTGTGTGTGTGTGTGTGTGTGTGATGATTCTGTTGCCTATCATTCCTCTAACAGACTAACCTTCTCCCCACCACGGCACACTGACTGTTTCCACATGCAGATCAATCCTCTAAACGTTCCCAAATGGACACTGTGCTTTGTATTGTGTGTGTGTGTGTCGACACACACTGATTTGTTCAGGGCTTTATCCAGATTACTCTGCCACAGTGTTGTGTTGGAACACAATAACACAATGACCCGGCTGGGTATTATCATGTCGCATCATCACTTCACAGCATAATAACACTGTCTGTAACACTGGGGAGTCTGTCTGGCTGGCTGATGAAAGGGAAGGCCACTGAAAACATGCAGGAAATGGAAAATAGCGGGAACCGGGTTACCAAGATTTCCCACACAAACCCAGTCCCTTTTCCCGGGATAAAAAACTGTGAGAAACCGGTAAATTATAATAAATTATTTATATGAACAGCATGACATTAAATGGAACTGTTAAATTATGTGCAATGTCTAAATCTGGCTTCTCTGGGGCCATGGCCTACTCTGCTATCTGCATGATCAATCATCAATGCTCAGGGTGAGGACAGACAGCGCACCTCAGTATGGAGCGCAGTTCACAATGCATGTATCATGTCATCATGGTCACTTTTTTTCTTGTGAAAGGTAGGACTACATTTGCTGCACCATAGCCTATGCTACAGTAATATAAGGACTGAATGCACGTCTAATTTACACATCTCCATCTGGCTTTCGGGGTCACCTTATCTTTTTATTGTAAAGATGCATTTTTTTAATTGAGGCTCCAGAGTTTTAAAACAGCCTATCACTCAAATATCTTAGCTTTAAATCATATATTTCTCCCTCTCCATTATTACCATTCAAATTGCATCCAAAATAGATAGGCCTAATCCTGTTTAACATTGCATTTGGAAAGTATTCAGACTCCTTCACTTTTTCCACATTCTAAAATTTTTCCTCATCAATCTACACACGATACCCCATAATGACAAAGCAAAAACAGGTTTTTAGCAATTTTAGCAAATGTATAAAAAAAAAAAATAATACATTTACATAACTATTCAAACTCTTTACTCAGTACATTGTTGAATCCCCTTTGGCAGCGATTACAACCTTGAGTCTTCTTGGGTATGACGCTACAAGCTTGGCACACTGTATTTGGGGAGTTTCTCCCATTCTTCTCTGCAGATCCTCTCAAGCTCTGACAGGTTGGATGAGGAGCATTGCTACACAGCTATTTTCAGGTCTCTCCAGAGAGGTTCGATCGGGCTCTGGCTGGGCCACTCAAGGACATTCAGAGACTTGTCCCGAAGCCACTCCTGCATTGTATTCGCTGTATGCTTAGGGTCGTTGTCCTGTTGGAAGGTGAACCTTCGCCCCAGTCTGAGGTCCAGAGCGCTCTGGAGCAGGTTTTCATCAAGGATCTCTCTGTACTTTGCTCCGTTCATCTTTGCCTCAAACCTGACTAGTCTCCCAGTCCCTGCCGCTGAAAAACATCCCCACAGCATAATGCTGCCACCACCATCCTTCACTTTAGGGATGGTGCCAGGTTTCCTCCAGACGTGACACTTGGCATTCAGGCCAAAGAGTTCAATCTTGTTTCATCAGACCAGAGAATCTTGTTTATCATGGTCTGGGAGTCTTTAGGTGATTTTGGCAAACTCCAAGCGGACTGTCATGTGCCTTTTACTGATTAGTGGCTTCCATCTGGCCACTCTACCATAAAGGCCTGATTGGTGGAGTGCTGCAGAGATGGTTGTCCTTCTGGAAGTTTCTCCCATCTCCACAGAGGAACTCCAGAGCTCTGTCAGAGTTACCATCGGGTTCTTGGTCACTTCCCTGGCGGCCAGCTCTAGGAAGAGTCTTGGTGGTTCAAAACGTATTCCATTTAAGAATGATGGAGGCCACTGTGTTCTTGGGGACCTTCAATGCTGCAGAAATGTTTTGGTACCCTTCCCCAGATCTGTGCCTCGACACAATCCTGTCTCTGAGCTCTACGGACAATTCCTTCGACCTCATGGCTTGGTTTTTGCTCTGGCACGCACTGTCAACTGTGGGACCTTATATAGACAGGTGTGTGCCTTTCCAAATCATGTCCAATCAGTTTAATTGACCACAGGTGGACTCCAATCAAGTTGTAGAAACATCTCAAGGATGATCAATGGAACAAGGATTTACCTGAGCTCAATTTCGAGTCTCATAGCAAAGGGTCTGAATACTTATGTAAATAAGGTATTTCTGTTTTGTATTTTTAATACATTTGCAAACATTTCTAAAAACCTGTTTTTGCTTTGTCATTATGGGGTACTGTGTGTAGATTGCTGAGGATTTTTGATAATTTTTAAATCCATTTTAGAATACGATTGTAACGTAACAAAATGTGGAAAAAGTAAAGGGGTCTGAATACTTTCCGAAGGCACTGTATATATCATAGTTGAACATATATATACAGGTGCACCTTGTGCTGTGGACAATAAAAGGCCACTCTAAAATGTGCAGTTTTGTCACACAACACAATTCCACAGATGTCTCAAGTTTTGAGGGAGCGTGCAATTGGCATGCTGACTGCAAGAATGCCCACCAGAGCTGTTGCCAGAGAATTGAATGTTAATTTCTCTAACATAAACCGCCTCCAACGTCGTTTTAGAAAATTTGGCAGTATGTCCAACCGGCCTCACAACCACAGACCACGTGTAACCACGCCAGCCCAGTACCTCCACCTCCGGCTTCTTCACCTGCAGGATCGTCTGAGACCAGCCACCCGGACAGCTGATGAAACTGTGGGTTTGCACAACCGAAGAATTTCTGCACAGACTGTCAGAAACCGTCTCAGGGAAGCTCATCTGCGTGCTCATCGTCCTCACCAGGGTCTTGACCGGACTGCAGTTCAGCGTCGTAACTGACTTCAGTGGGCAAATGCTCACCTTCGATGGCCACTGGCACACTGGAAAAGTGTGCTCTTCACGGATGCGTGTATGGCGTCATGTGGGCGAACGGTTTGCTGATATGAACAGAGTGCCCCATGGTGGCGGTGTGGTATGGTATGGGCAGGCATAAGCTACGGACAACTAACACAATTGCATTTTATCGATGGCAATTTGAATGCACAGAGGCGCCCATTGTCGTGCCATTCATCTGCCGCCATCACTTCATGCTTCAGCATGATAATGCACAACCCCATGTCGCAAGGATCTGTACACTATTCCTGGAAGCTGAAAATGTCCCAGTTCTTCCATGGCCTGCATACTCATCAGACATGTCACCCATTGAGCATGTTTGGGATGCTCTGGATCGACGTGTACGACAGCGTGTTCCAGTTCCCGCTAATATCCAGCAACTTCGCACAGCCATTGAAGAGGAGTGGGATGAACTTCCACAGGCCACAAACAACATCCTGATCAACTCTATGTGAAGGAGTTAATTTATTTATTTCAATTGACTGATTTCCTTATATGAACTGTAACTCAGTAAAATCTTAGAAATTGTTGCATTTATATTTTGTGCAGTGTAGATGTCCTAGCCTACCTCGTGTAGGTAATAAATACAACGCAGTAAATCTTATATTTAGCGATGGAACATTTGTAAAATACTGGGAAAATATTCAACCCTAACAATAACTTCCTCTCAATAACAGGCAGGTCGACATCTCCATAGGGAACCAGGGAATGATGGAGTTTCTTCACTGTACAGTGTTACCAAGGTGGTTCAGGGAACCATGCTCTCTTGATGAGGAGCCTTGCCTGAGACCGAAATACTTATGTTAGACATTTACATTTTATTAATTTAGCGACTTACAGTTAATGCATTCTTAAGATGGCTAGGTGAGACAACCAAATATCTCAGTCATAGTAAGTACATTTTTGTTCAATAAAGTAGCTATCAGGAAAATAGGAAAAAGTCAAGTGCGAGTGTTGGTTCCCTTGGTAATGCCTATAGGCTTTAGCTCAGTGGGCTATCACAGTCTTATGGGGCACAGACGACCAGGCAGTGTTGTGTAAACTCAGTTACTGTCACGAACGTTGACTGATGACTCGTGGAACCAAGGCGCAGCGTGATAAGCGTACATTTTATTTAGTACACAACACACGAACAAAACAACAAAACGAACGATACGTGAAGTCCTGAGGTTACAACAACACAAACCTTTACGGAACAAGATCCCACAAACTAACTGGTGCCAACAGGCTGCCTAAGTATGGTCCCCAATCAGAGACAACAAGCTACAGCTGTCTCTGATTGGGAACCACCCTGGCCAACATAGATCAACACGATCTAGAACAAAAACATAGAAAACTAAACAATGAAAATCCACACCCTGGCTCAACATTTAAGAGTCCCCAGAGCCAGGGCGTGACAGTTACGTAACCCTGTGTTTCTCCCTTCCAGGCAAGTCTCCCTACCTCCCTGCTACAGTAGAGCCCGTCTAACAACAGTTGTAAATGGGATTAGCGCTTCTCTTTATGAGAGTCAACCATCATTCTTTGAGATCCACCTGGCCAGTTAAAGCTGTATTAGAAAGGTGTTTAGCAGAAACAAAGGAAAACATTAAGCTTTTTAATCCCTTAAAGCTGCTTTATGAAATTTAATAAATAAAAAGAGCCTGTGTTTCTAGCTCCACACCAGGGAAATGACTCATGCATATTTCAGCAGTGTGTCTGTCTGTCTGTCTGTCTGCTGTGGCTGAGAGGGGCTTATTGTGGAGCAGGCAGACAACATATCAGACATACCATACCCTCTTCTCACCTCTCTTTTCCTCTGTCTCCTCTTCTCTCTTGTCCTATATGTTCACCCTCTCCTCTTCGTTCACCCTCTCCTCTTCTCTCCTGTCCTCTTCTTTCCCCTCCCCTCTCCTCTCCTCTCCTCTCCATTCACCCTCTCCTCTTCGTTCACCCTCTCCTCTCCTCTCCTCTCCTCTCCTCTCCTCTCCTCTCCTCTCCTCTCCTCTCCTCTCCTCTCCTCTCCTCTCCTCTCCTCTCCTCTCCTCTCCTCTCCTCTCCTCTCCTCTTCGTTCACCCTCTCCTCTTCGTTCACCCTCTCCTCTCCTCTCCACTCTCCTCTCTCCTCTCCCTCCCCTCATGTTTTGCTGGTAATGTCTATTTCCAGACTCCATAAGCTCACTGAACAAATACATTCATCTTCTACAAATCCTTTTCCTGTGGGATAATTCAAAAACCTTTATTTTCTATAAATTTGAAGCAGAATAAGACGCTAATAATCAAAGTGCCAGTAATAACTGTAGTGGGATGTCCACCAACAAGGCTGTCTCTCTGCTACAGAATGTAAATATAGTTCTGCAGTCACCCAGGGTGTGTGTGTGTGTGTGTGTGTGTGCGTGCGTGCGTGTGTATATATGTGTGTGTGTGTGTGTGTGTGTCTGTGAAGCCTGGATGATGCTTGTTCATTAGCCAGTGTATTCCAGTGATGGGGGGCTGCTGAGATACATTTAATTATTAATTGAGAGAAGCTGTCTCACACTAAGCCTAGGACAAATTTTCACTGTAATTAAAAAAGATTCCCAGGTAGCCTTGATAATCACGCCAAACACGCCCGTAGCAGTGAATTAACCACAGTTTTGGTCTGATTTCCGTACGTGCTACACATGCTTATGTTGTCAAGCTGGGTGCTATCTAAGCAGGTTTCTATGCTGCCTGCACCCCAACGAGAGTAAAGCCCCTTCACACTCAGGTCTGGAATAGAAAAGGCTACAAAACAATCCAACCAGCAGTAGCAGGGAATCAGCTGAGCCCATACTAGGGATGGGCATGAGTAATCCAGTACTCGAATGGACGTCAAAGCTCGATCTTTAACCAGAGATTAATTGTTTTCAAATACTGTAAAACTATTTGGTGGAATGTGCTTTGTGGCTGCCTGAAGACAACGTTAATTTGCTTTGACTCTAGTGTTCCATTTGTGCGGTGTACAACAAAAAAATTAACCAAGCCAAGCATCACATAGTTCTTCTCCCTAAATTCCCTTTCGCCCACCGCGTCTCATTCACTTAAGTGCGCACCCAAGCTCCTGTTCGGCATACAGAAATAAATGCCTATAAAAACGTATCTAACTGATGGGATACACGAGCTACATTCCTTGCCAAATGACGACAGTTTTATCACAAATTCAAAATGGACTGGTTGATTGAAGTAGGGCAATATGTGTTCCAACAACGAGCTGCAGTTTTGGAATAATTGCGTCCCGTCTATTTTCTGCTTACGCTACTTTGCTAACTGCTAGTACCATTTTTTATTGGTTAGCCTAGGCTATAACCCCCCTAAACATAGACAGATTCAACTGAAAATAAGCAAAAACATTAGTATGATAAAGACAGAGCATATTTTCATCAGAATAATTAAGCATATGCCTACTCACCAAACAGATGTCGTGGACGTAATTCATCACCATGCAGTGTTCAATGTGGAATTGTTAATCTATTTAGAAAATGCCAAAGAACCGGCAGAATAAAATACACTGAATAAAAATATAAACGTAACATGCAATAATTTCAAAGACTTTACTGAGTTACAGTTCATATAAGGAAATCAGTCAATTGAAATAAATTCATTAGGCTCTAATCTATGGATTTCATGACGGAGCAGGGTCGCAGCCATTGGGTCTGTAAGGGCATAGGCCCACCCACTGGGGAGCTATGCTCAGCCAATCAGAATGAGTTTATCCCCACAAAAGGGCTTTATTACAGACAGAAACACTCCTTAGCAACCCCCCCTCAGACGATACAGCAAGTGAAGAAGCCCGATGTGGAAGGCCTCAGGCAACAGCTCTGGTGGACATTCCTGCAGTCAGCATGCCAGCTGCATGCTCTGTGGCATTGTGTTGTGTGACAAAACTACACATTTTAGAGTGGCCTTTTATTGTCCTCAGCACAAGGTGCACCTGTGTAATGATCATGCTGTTTAATCATCTTCTTGATATGCCACACCTGTCGGGTGGATGGATTATCTTGGCAAACGAGAAATGCTCACTAACAGGGATGCAAACAAATTTGTACACAACATTTGAGATAAATAAGCTTTTTGTGCATTTCTGGAATCTTTTATTTCAGCTCATGAAATATGGGACCAACATAACTGGGACCAATACATTTTTCTAATATTTTTCATATTAAGATATTTAATCATTTTCTGTTCTCCTCTAATTTTAAATCAAGTACTTTTCAAGTACCAACTTGAGAAAAAGTAAGATTTTCAAGGTATCCCAGTACTTACATTTCAGTGTCACATTTTTTGTGTGTATGGAACATTTCTGAGATTTTTTTATTTCAGCTCATGAAACATGGGACCAACACTTTACATGTTGCGTTCATATATTTGTTCAGTATAACTCGAATGTCTGTATCGCCAAATTGAGCCCTGTTTCACTCTGTGAGAATAACTTTTTCCGAAACGAGACTTTCTCATTTGGAAAAATATTCTGTTCTATTTTATTCTGTTCTATTACATCATGTTTTTTTACTATAAAATAGGTGTCTTGACTGTGATAAGGTGTCTTCACTGTCTTGTCTGCTAAATTAACAAAACAAAGCTATGCCATTGCACAGTCATAGGCTTCTTTCTACAAGCAAGCACCACTGCTGAGGTTACTGCCTTTTGAAGATTGTTTTCCACAATATAATATAACCAGTTGATATTACGGTTTCAATAAAGGAATCTTAAATGGCACTTGCTTTTTTATTGACTGAATATACATGTACAGTGCATTCGGAAAGTATTCAGACCCATCGACTTTTTCCACATTTTGTTACATTACAGCCTTATTCTAAAATGGATTAAATAGTTTTTCCCCGCTCATCAATCTACACACAATACCCCAATATCAACTCAAAAACAGGTTTTAGAAATATGTATAACTTTATCAAAAATAAAATGAATAAATATTACATTTACATAAGCATTCAGACCCTTTACTTAGTACTTTGTTGAAGCATTTGGAAGTGATTACAGCCTCGTCTTGGTTATGACGCTACAAGCTTGGCACACCTGTATTTGGGGAGTTTCTCCCATTCTTCTCTGCAGATCCTCTCAAGCTCTGTCAGGTTAGATGGGGAGTGTTGCTGCACAGCTATTTTCAGGTTTCTCCAGAGATGTTCGATCGGGTTCATGTCCGGGCTCTGGCTGGGCCACTCAATGACATTCAGAGACTTGTCCTGAAGCCACTACTCGTTGTCTTGGCTGTGTGCTTAGGGTCGTTGTCCTGTTGGAAGGTGAACCTTCGCCCCAGTCTGAGGTCCAGAGCAGGTTTTCATCAAGGATCTCTCTGTACTTTGCTCTGTTAATCTTTCCCTTGATCCTGACTAATCTCCCAGTCCCTGCCGCTGAAAAACATCCCCACAGCATGATGCTGCCACCACCATGCTTCACTGTAGGGATGGTGCCAGGTTTCCTCCAGACGTGACACTTGGCATTCAGGCCAAAGAGTTCAATCTTGATTTCATCAGACCAGCGAATCTTGTTTCTCATGGTCTGAGAGTCTTTAGGTGCCTTTTGGCAAACTCCAAGCGGGTTGTTATGTGCCTTTTACTGAGGAGTGGCTTCCGTCTGGCCACTCCACCATAAAGGCCTGATTGGTGGAGTGCTGCAGAGATGGTTGTGCTTCTGGAAGGTTCTACCATCTTCACAGAGGAGCTCTGTCAGAGTGGTCACCTCTCTGACAAAGGCCCTTCTCCCCTGATTACTCAGTTTGGCCAGGCGGCCAGCTCTAGGAAGAGTCTTGGTGGTTCCAAACTTCTTCCATTTAAGAATGTTGGAGGCCACCGTGTTCTTGGGGACCTTCAATGCTGCAGACATTTTTCTACCCTTCCTCAGATCTGTGCCTCGACACAATCCTGGCTCGGAGCTCTACGGACAATTCCTTCGACCTCATGGCTTGGTTTATGCTCTGATATGCACTGTCAACAGTGGGACCTTATATAGACAGGTGTGTGCCTTTCCAAATCATGTCCAATCAATTGAATGTACCACAGGTGGACTCCAATCAAGTTGTAGAAACATCTCAAGGATGATCAATGGAAACAGGATGCACCTGAGCTCGATTTCGAGTCTCATAGCAAAGGGTCTGAATACTTATGTAAATAAGGTATTTCTGTTTAGTTTTTTTATATACATTTGCTAACATCTCTAAAAACCTGTTTTCGCTGTGTCATTATGGGGTATTGTGTGTAGACTGTTGAGAGAAAAATTATATTTAATCAATTTTAGAATAAGGCTGTAACGTAACAAAAGGTGGAAAAGGTCAAGGGGTCTGAATACTTTATGAATGCACTGTATATGGGCACATTTTGCAAGTTGGATTTGTTATTTGTAATAATTATGGTCAATTAGGCATTAATGCGCACATATTTTCTTCCAGTGCGGGCCTTTTATTTTGTTGAGTACTCAAACATAAAAAAAATGTCAAATGTCCATCCCTAGGCCATATCTCTCAAACCAACAGGATTGGCCTGGATAATGTTTTCACCGCTCTCTAAAGGAAACAACATGATGGATCCTTGGTTAAGCTTGTTTCTATACTAGAGAATAATACCACCGCTTAAACCTCTTGAATTATAGGGCAAAATGTTGATTTCTGCCTAAATAGACAACGTATTTATTTTTCATTAGATGCCCATAAATAATAACTGGTAATGTTGCATAGTTTTAGAAAGGTCTGGAACTCACCTTTCTGATACAAATAGTTATAAATTGTTGAGGTGTACTCCCTTTGTAAATTGGGCTTGAAATGACTGAAATGCTTTCTAAATATAATAACAATCAAATTATAAACAACTTACTATAAGATTTCACCTTCCTTAATAACTAAAATACAGTGACAGTACAATATTGGAATATTGGCACTATTTCATATAACTGATGACAGAGAATTCTCCTAAATGTCCAAGGTGGTCTTGTATCAATTCTATTAAATTATTTCGTATTTTTTCATGTTGAGAGCTCTAAATCCGGCTGAGAATATCACAGCGAGATTAAACTACTATTGTTGCATCCGCTAGATTCCCGTTTCATATGCACTATTGCAAGTGCAGCTGTGAGTTTCACAGGCACAGGAAATCGTTCCTTTGTCTGGATAGGCCAGAAAATGTGACACGTCACTCCCTATGCAAATGTTGGGTCTGAAACCTGACACTGAAAACTGAGATGAGGCTTTCTGGCACGGGACCCTACGACATTCACAGAGCACTTTGTACACAAAAATGTCAGTCAGAACCGGTCCAGAACCACTCAAAGTCCCCCATATAGGGGACTTAACATCTAAGAGGTTGGCTGTATTTATGTTCACAACTTTATACAATTAGGCATTAATGCGCACATATTTTCTTCCAGTGCGGGCCTTTTATTTTGTTGAGTACTCAAACATAAAAAAAATGTCAAATGTCCATCCCTAGGCCATATCTCTCAAACCAACAGGATTGGCCTGGATAATGTTTTCACCGCTCTCTAAAGGAAACAACATGATGGATCCTTGGTTAAGCTTGTTTCTATACTAGAGAATAATACCACCGCTTAAACCTCTTGAATTATAGGGCAAAATGTTGATTTCTGCCTAAATAGACAACGTATTTATTTTTCATTAGATGCCCATAAATAATAACTGGTAATGTTGCATAGTTTTAGAAAGGTCTGGAACTCACCTTTCTGATACAAATAGTTATAAATTGTTGAGGTGTACTCCCTTTGTAAATTGGGCTTGAAATGACTGAAATGCTTTCTAAATATAATAACAATCAAATTATAAACAACTTACTATAAGATTTCACCTTCCTTAATAACTAAAATACAGTGACAGTACAATATTGGAATATTGGCACTATTTCATATAACTGATGACAGAGAATTCTCCTAAATGTCCAAGGTGGTCTTGTATCAATTCTATTAAATTATTTCGTATTTTTTCATGTTGAGAGCTCTAAATCCGGCTGAGAATATCACAGCGAGATTAAACTACTATTGTTGCATCCGCTAGATTCCCGTTTCATATGCACTATTGCAAGTGCAGCTGTGAGTTTCACAGGCACAGGAAATCGTTCCTTTGTCTGGATAGGCCAGAAAATGTGACACGTCACTCCCTATGCAAATGTTGGGTCTGAAACCTGACACTGAAAACTGAGATGAGGCTTTCTGGCACGGGACCCTACGACATTCACAGAGCACTTTGTACACAAAAATGTCAGTCAGAACCGGTCCAGAACCACTCAAAGTCCCCCATATAGGGGACTTAACATCTAAGAGGTTGGCTGTATTTATGTTCACAACTTTATACTGTGTCAGTGAAATGCAGTCTATGGATAGTGTGTTTATCTTTGGATCCAGAATGGCTATACATAGGCCTATATATCTGAGACAGAGTGTGAAAGTGAGTAATTGAAGATTTTCTTACGCTACAACTACACAACAACAAGGGTACGACGTTCCACCTTTAACAGACCTAAAACTCATAAAAAGCACGTATTGCCATCCTGTAGAAGGTAGAGACAGAGATAGTTCTGACAGGTGTGCTTTACCTTTATTATGTGCTCTATAATGTCCTGGTATGATAGCGGGTGTAAGCTAGCTGCTGCCAACCTGCCATGCTCAGATATCCGACTGTGTCTAATAGACAGGGGATTGGCTGCTCTCTTCTACCAGGTAGCGAGGGATTCAGACTATTGTACTTCCCTCTAGACCTCCCTCCTTCCCTCCAGACCTCCCTCCCGCTCTCCGTCTGCCCCTCTCACCTTGCCGTGTTAAATATTCATAGGCAAACTGGTTTCCTGGGCGAGCAAAGGATGAGAAAGGAAGAGGAGAGGAGGGAGAGGAAGAGGAGTGGAGAGGAGATGAGGAAGGGGAAAGGAGGGAGAGGAAGAGGAAAGGAGGGAGAGGAGAGGGTTTGACAGCTTAATCATGGAGTCAGAGCTGCAGACAGGACAGGTCTTCTCGCTCTCTGCTGCCTCTGGCTGTCACAACCACCTACATGATGTAATCACCTCTCCTCTCCTGACATCCAGCAGACAGAGCAGAGAGAGCAGATAGGGCCATAGAGATACACTGAGGTATAGACTGGAGACAGACAGGTCCATAGAGATACACAGAGGTAGAGAGAGACATAGAGATACACAGAGAGGTAAAGAAGATAGAGACAGGGTGGTAGACATAGAAAGACAGAGAGGACGTTTCAGAGAGGTGAAGAAAGAGAAATACAGAGGCACGGATGGGATCTACCAGACAAAAGGCTGGTATAGAGGAGAGAGGCTATAAAGACAGAGGGAGGAGGTTAGGGCAGGGGTGTCAAACTCATTTTCCCCACAGGCCGCATTTGGTCTTCACCGAGTTCCGGAGAGCCGGACTTAAAATGTGTTATATTTCCTTTATCCATCGCTTTTGGAATTTTGAATCCTCCCTGACTGTCTAGCTTTAGTTTTCGATGACTGTTAGCAAGCTGGACAGAGTGAAGAGACTATAAATGTAGGTCATTGTCATTTCTACACAGTTTCCATTTGGTTTTAGTCATTTCAATGTCGATTGAAAAAATGCAAATCATGTTTTTGGTTTTTTACTCAAACCACCCGCGGGCCAGATTGAATGGACTAACATTGGTTAGAGAGAAGAGTTATTATATTAAAGAGCTACTGGTATGTAGGGAGAGGTTTGAGAGTTCACTTATAGAGCTACTGGGATGTAGGGAGATGTTTGAGAGTTTGTCAAGAGGTAATCTGAACAGACCTAGGTCTTCCAGTATGAATGGACAGTCGTCCACTCTATTCACCCACAGCCACGTTATGTTAGACCCAGCCGTGCTCGTACCAGACATCCCAAATTGAATCCAAATCGTTTCTTTTCACTCACATTGAAAGAGTCAATTATAACTTTCTATGGCCCTTTAGTATTGTGTGAAGTTGGGAATTGAAAAAATATTGAACGTGAGAGAGGTTCCTCAGAGACCAGTGCTATCTCACTCAGTTCTATCCTTTCTCTCTCTAGAGGTCTTGAAATACAACAGACCTGAGAACACACACAGCTTTGTTTTCGTGAAATGTTAGGACTTTTTGGAGTGTAAAAATGTTTGACCATTAAATATCCTATTTTCCATAACCCTAACCCTACCCCTTAACCTATCCCTAACCGTAACCATAACCCCCAAAACCCTAACCCTAAACCTAACCATAACCATAAGCCTAACCCTAAACCTAACCCTAACCCTAACCTTAACCCCAAAACCCTAAAACTAACCCTTAAGCTTAAAATAACATTTGAACAAATTCAGGACCTGAAAAAAGTCCTGACATTTTCCTTCCTTATCAGAACATTCAGGTGAAATGTTAGGACATTGGGGTCCTGATAATGAAAACAAGTACACACACACACACACACACACATCAGGGTTCGTATAGACAGTGGCAAGTGAAATTCAAGGACTTAAGTACTTTTTCAAACACTAATACTTATTTTAAAGTACCATCAATTTGTAATAGTTCATATTATGCAATTGTTTCTAGTCGCCAACAGATGGCAGTATATCGCCACAACCTCATGAAAAAAACCAACTTACTATTCAAATCAAATCATATTGGTCACATACACATATTTAGCAGATGTTATTGCGGATGTAGCAAAATGCTTGTGTTCCTTGCTACAACAGTGCAGTAGTATCTAACAATTCACAACAATACACACCAATCTCAAAGTAAAATAACGGAATTAAGAAATATATAAATATTCGGACGAGCAATGTCAGAGTGGCATTGACTAGAATACATTAGAATACAGTATATACATATGAAATGAGTAAATCAGTATGTAAACATTATTAGAGTGACCAGTGTTCCATTATTAAAGTGACCAGTGATTCCATGTCTATGTACATAGGGCAGCAGCCTCTAAGGTGCAGGGTTGAGTAACCGGGTGTAGCCGGCTAGTGACAGTGACTAAGTTCAGGGGAGGGTACTGGGTGGAGGCCGGCTAGTGTTGGCTATTTAATAGTCTGATGGCCTTGAGATAGAAGCTGTTTTTCAGTTTCTCGGTCCCAGCTTTCATGCACCTGTACTGACCTCGCCTTCTGGATGATAGCGGGGTGAACAGGCCATGGCTCGGGTGGTTGATGTCCTTGATGATCTTTTTGGCCTTCCTGTAACATTGGGTGCTGTAGGTGTCCTGTAGGGCAGGCAGTGTGCCCCTAGTGATGCGTTGGGCAACCCGCACCACCCTCTGGAGAGGGCTGCGGTTGCGGGCGGTGCAATTGACGTAAATACAGCCCGACAGGATGCTCTCAAATCAAATAAAATTTTATTTGTCACATGAGCCGAATACAACAGGTGTAGACCTTACAGTGAAATGCTTACTTACAAGCCCTTACCCAACAATGCAGTTTTAAGAAAAATAAAATGCAGTTTTAAGAAAAATAAGTGTTAAGTAAAGAATATAAAAATTAAAAATAATTAAAGAGCAGCAGTAAAATAAAAGTAGCGAGGCTATATACAGGGGGTACTGGTACAGATGCAATGTGTAGGGGCACAGGTTAGTCGAGATAAGAGGTAGTATGTACATGTAGGTAGAGTTAAAGTGACAATGCATAGATAATAAACAGAGAGTAGCAGCAGCGAAAAAGAGGGGGTGGGAACAATGCAAATAGTCCGGGTAGCCATGATTAGCTGTTCAGGAGTCTTATGGCTTGGACCTAGACTTGGCGCTCCGGTACCGCTTGCCGTGCGGTAGCAGAGAGAACAGTCTATGACTAGGGTGGCTGGAGTCTTCGACAATTTTTAGGGCCTTCCTCTGACACCGCCTGGTATAGAGGTCCTGGATGGCAGGAAGCTTGGCCCCAGTGATGTACTGGGCCGAACGCACTACCCTCTGTAGTGCCTTGCGGTCGGAGGCCGAGCAGTTGCCATACCAGGCAGTGATGCAACCAGTCAGGATGTCCTCGATGGTGCAGCTGTATAACTTTGAGGATCTGAGGACCCATGCCAAATCTTTTCAGTCTCCTGAGGTGGAATAGACTTTGTCATGCCCTCTTCACAACTGTCTTGGTGTGTTTGGACCATGATAGTTTGTTGGTGATGTGGACACCAAGGAACTTGAAGCTCTCAACCTGCTCCACTACAGCCCCGTCGATGAGAATGGGCGCGTGCTCGGTCCTCTTTTTCCTACAGTCCACAATCTCTCCTTTTTCTTGATCACGTTGAGGGAGAGGTTGTTATCCTGGCACCACACGGCAGGGTCTCTGTAAGCTGTCTCATCGTTGTCGGTGATCAGGCCTACCACTGTTGTGTTGTCGGCAAACTTAATGATGGTGTTGGAGTCGTGCCTGGCCATGCAGTCATGGGTGAACAGAGAGTACAGGAGGGAACTGAGCACGAACCCCTGAGGGGCCCCCGTGTTGAGGATCAGCGTGGCAGATGTGTTGTTACCTACCCTTACCACCTGGGGACGGCCCGTCAGGATGTCCAGGAGGGAGGTGTTTAGTCCCAGGGTCCTTAGCTTAGTGATGAGCTTTGAGGGCACTATGGTGTTGAACGCTGAGCTGTAGTTAATGAATAGTACTCTCACGTAGGTGTTCCTTTTGTCCAGGTGGGAAAGGGCAGTGTGGAGTGCAATAGAGATTACATCATCTGTGGATCTGTTGGGCCGGTATGCAAATTGGAGTGGGTCTAGGGTTTCTGGGATAATGGTGTTGATGTGAGCCATGACCAGCCTTTCAAAGCACTTCATGGCTACAGACGTGAGTGCTACGGGTCGGTAGTCATTTAGGCAGGTTACCTTAGTGTTCTTGGGCACAGGGACTATGGTGGTCTGCTTGAAACATGTTCGTATTACAGACTCAGTCAGGGAGAGGTTGAAAATGTCAGTGAAGACACTTGCCAGTTGGTCAGCGCATGCTCTGAGTACACATCCTGGTAATCCGTCTGGCCCTGCGGCCTTGTGAATGTTGACCTGTTTAAACGTCTTACTCACATCGGCTACGGAGAGCGTGATCACACAGTCATCCGGAACAGCTGATGCTCTCATGCATGCTTCAGTGTTGCTTGCCTCGAAGCGAGCATAGATGTAATTTAGCTCGTCTGGTAGGCTTGTGTCACTGGGCAGCTCGTGGCTGTGCTTCCCTTTGTAGTCTGTAGGAGTTTGCAAGCCCTGCCACATCCGACAAGTGTCGGAGCCGGTGTAGTACGATTCAATCTTAGTCCTGTATTGACACTTTGTCTGTTTGATGGTTCGTCGGAGAGCATAGCGGGATTTCTCATAAGCGTCCGGGTTAGAGTCCCGCTCCTTGAAAGCAGCATCTCTACCCTTTAGCTCAGTGCGAATGTTGCCTGTAATCCATGGCTTCTGGTTGGGGTATGTACGTACGGTCACTGTGGGGACGACGTCATCGATGCACTTATTGATGAAGCTAGTGACTGATGTGGTGTACTCCTTAATGTCATCGGAAGAATCCCGGAACATATTCCAGTCTGTGCTAGCAAAACAGTCCTGTAGCTTAGCATCTGTTTCATCTGACCACTTCTTTATTGACTGAGTCACTGGTGCTTCCTGCTTTAGTTTTTGTTTGTAAGCAGGAACCAGGAGGATAGAGTTATGGTCAGATTTGCCAAATGGAGGGTGAGGGAGATCTTTGTACGTGTCTCTGTGTGTGGAGTAAAGGTGGTCTAGAGTTTTTTTTCCTCTGGTTGCACATTTAACATGCTGGTAGAAATTAGGTAAAACGGATTTAGGTTTCCCTTCATTAAAGTCCATGGCCACTTGGAGCGCCGCCTCTGGATGAGCATTTTCCTGTTTGCTTATGGCCTTATACAGCTCATTGAGTGCGGTCTTAGTGCCAGCATCAGTTTGTGGTGGTAAATAGACAGCTACGAAAAATATAGATAAAAACTCTCTTGGTAAATAGTGTGGTCTACAGCTTATCATGAGATACTCTACCTCAGGCGAGCAAAACCTCGAGACTTCCTTAATATTAGATTTCATGCACCAGCTGTTGTTTACAAATATACACAGACCGCCACCCCTTGTCTTACCGGAGGCAGCTGTTCTATCTTGCCGATGCAGTGTATATCCCGCCAGCTGTATGTTATCCATGGCGTCATTCAGCCACGACTCGGTGAAACATAAGATATTACAGTTTTTATTGTCCCGTTGGTAAGATATCCGTGATCGTAGTTTGTCTATTTTGTTATCCAATGATTGTACGTTGGCTAATAGGACTGATGGTAGAGGCAGATTACCCACTTGCCGTCGGATCCTTACAAGGCACCCGACCTACGTCGTAACTCAGCACAATCTTTGAAATTGTTGCATGTTGCATTTATGTTTTTGTTCAGTGTACATAATATTAAATTGTTTAGGTCCCACAGGCTGTCCCAACACATAATGACATGAATTTTGACATTTACATTACATTTTCGTCATTTAGCAGACGCTCTTATCCAGAGCGACTTACAAATTGGGGCATTCACCTTATGATAGCCAGTGGGCCAACCAGTTTACAATATATTATTATTATTAATATTTTTATTTTTTTGGGGGGTGGGGTAAGGGCAGGTAGAAGGATTACTTTATCCTATCCCATGTATTCCTTAAAGAGGTGGGGTTTCAAGTGTAAAAGGCCCTTAGTTGACTCTAAAATGTTGAATTCTATACCCATTTGAAGATAAACAAGTTATTAATGTGTTTGATAGATTAAAGACTCTCTCAGGGAACCCTATTTAAATTTTAGGGGACCCCACATGGGTCCCGGGCTTGAAGTTTGGGAACCACTGTACTGCTAACCTCTCTCCCTGCTTGCTTTAATGCTTCCCCTCTCTGTGTATCTCCTTTGCCTCCTTCATTGCAAACGGACTCACCACTGTCTGTCTCACTACTTTCTATAAAGAAAAGGTATTTTGTTATGAGAACTTATAGTAGCCCATATTTTGATTATAGCTAGCTTAATTTCAGTCAACTGCTCCTGCTGAGGTCAGGCTCCGTACAACGTTAGCTTCTAACTTCATCCTTCTAGCCAGCTAGTTATAGCTAGTTACCTGGCTAATAGCCAGAGCCCTTAAGCTACCTAGCTAGCTAGACATCTGACTGAAATATCAGCAACTATTTAACAGTTGTACACTCATTCTCCGAGAGTCAGGGGGGTTTGTTTGGGGGATGTCTGTTGACATGGCAGGAGTCGAGGGATGTTAAAAGAATTCCCACTGTCAGCGGCGTCTCTCTGCTACTTGCCACTGTAGGTCTGGGCTGAGGTAGTCCGTTTCACCTCTCGGCCTATGTCGTGGGTGGAGTTTCCCATTGGACAGAGTGGTGAATGAATGCTTTGCTAACAACGCAAATCCGGGGGAGCAGACGAACATAACGAGCATACATTAATCATTCATGATTACACTCGTTAGCAGAGGTAGGTGCGATTAGAACTCAGATCAATAAGCTTTCTGAGCGTTGATCAATGCTGGGAACGCAATAAGTAGGTAGACAATCATTAACAAAATAAAAAAGGTGAGTAAATGCTATTTCACAAATAAAAAAGGTGGCTACATCCCTGGTTGGGTCTGGCAAAACCCATTCATAAACATCAATATCCTGCCAGGCAGGCTTGAATCTACATTTGCCCGGCATTTTTGCTATCAATGTGATGTTTGGCGGCACCTAATCAGTCAGTTCTGTACCTGCCTGGCTGAGTGGCAGTGTGGGTGGAATGAGCGAGCTCGCCTGGCATCCAGAGCGCGAAACACGTGAGGAAATAAAACTCGGTAGTCTGCCTGGAAATTAATTCACAAGACCAATACATTTTTCTAATATTTACATATTAACATATTTTATCATTTTCTGTTCTCCTCTCATTTTAATTCAAGTACTTTTCAAGTACCAACTTCAGAAAATGTCAGATTTTCAAGGTATTCTAGTACTTGAATTTCAGAGTGCCAAATTACTTTAAGTACCTCAAGCACCTTGTGCGAACCCTGACACACACACACACACTCTCTCTCTCTCTCTCTCTCTCTCTCTCTCTCTCTCTCTCTCTCTTACCCCATTCATGGGATAGGTCTTCCATCCCAGCTCTCCCAAAACAGAGGTGGTGTCCAGCAGTACCACTGAAATAGAACAGGAGAGAGAAACACAACTATTAGCATAATGTTGATATACATAGTTCGCTATTTCCGCCTCAGTAATTGAAATATAGCTCATAAATGTTCTCATTTAGACTTTTGTATCTTAACAAAAATGAGTTTTTCCCCAAGATGAATATTTGTGGCGGGTCCATTTCAGTAAAGCATTATTTCAGAGCTGAACAGCACAATTTAGGCCTGATAGAGTTTGCTTGCAGCACCAGATAAGATTACAAATACCCGTCCCTCCGTCCTAAACCATTTCAGTGTAATATCCAGCTATTTATTGTGAATGGGTCACTGTAATTCATGTACATTATGTATACAGTAGATACAGCATGCACATTTGATCACATTTGCGTGGATTCTGATAGATTCTATTGATAGCTTAAATACTTTGAAATACCAGTAACTTTATTCGTGAAAAGTTATTCATCTTTACATACTTGTTGATTTTAGCTGAGTGGAATGTCACTCTCAGGATCTTTCAGGGTTATTCTATTGAGGCTTATCACTTTGTCAATATTACAAGTTCACTGCTTCCAGGCAGCATCATTGTGAACTTGAGTCTGACAAAATATTATAGTTCTAAAACATCTTTCCATCTCTGTCTCTCTCAAGGACAGAAAGCTAAATAATTCAGGATCAGATGTCATTAGGCAAACTTCACTTTTATAAAGACTAGAATAATACTCTCAGTCTTTCTGAGCAGAGGGTGGATGGATTAGAGGTGTAACCTTCAACGTCACACATTAATTTTCTGTATCTTATAAGAATCTGTGTTTTAACATTATCTGTGTTCTCTGTCTCTCCTCTAAAAGTGATGTAACCTTAACTGCAGAATCTAAACATGATATAGACGCATCAACATGGTTATTACCATACATTAGCAGACAAGGGAGAATTCCCATGATTGTGAGTGTCAAGCCAGTGTATTTGACAGAGCATTTCTGACAAAAACTGTCCAACCAGTTCATAAGCCTGTGTGTGTTGTCAGTGTGTGTGTGTGTTTCAGGCTGTAAGACGTCTGTGTGCTACCACGTATGTGTCAGTCATAATAAGCTGAATGCTCTTTTCACTGCTTCTCCCAGTGAGCAAGCCAGCCAGCCAGCCACCCAGCAGCCCACCCACCCAGCCAACCACCCATCCATCCAGCCACCCACCCAGCCACTCAGCCATCCATCCTGCCACCCAGCCATCCAACCCACCTACCCAGCCAACCACCCAGCCATCCATCCATCCACCCATCCAGCCACCCACCCACCCAGCCATCCAACCGACCCAGCCAACCACCCAGCCACACATCCATCCAGCCAGCCACCCAGCCACCCAGCCAGCCAGTCAGCCAGCCAGCCAGCCAGCCAGCCAGCCAGCCAGCCAGCCATCCAGCCATCCAACCCACCTACCCAGCCAGCCACCCAGCAACCCATCAGCCTCACTGCAGTGACAGACAATACACCATCTGCCCTGGATCAGGCAAGGGGCTGTGGCACAACCACCACCGTAACAGTATGGAGAGCACCAGGATAGGAATGGATGGATTTATCAACATCAACAAAAGCACAGTGGCAAAGAAGCAATAAAAGCAGATACCAGGAACACTGGCGTTTAGAGATACTTTAAGCTTCACTGCAACAATAGGCAGATCTATGCCAAAAAGCTGTATCAAACGAGCCAGCAGGTAGCATAGAACTCTGGGCCAGAGCCTAGTGTGTGTGTGTGTGTGTGTGTGTGTGTGTGTGTGTGTGTGTGTGTGTGTTCGTTGATTTTCCTGTATACTGTATAAGGCAATTACTGCATGCTCTATGCTAAGTGAGACAGTGCATGTTCAGAGTTCAAAATAAAACATGGTCTATACTATAACAGGATAATTAATAGAAAAACACATTTGGAGTTCTGTGTCTGCATGGTACAATACCGTCACTCTGCCAGCCATACATAATAGTTTATATGGCAATGCCGCGGTGAGATGGGTTGGCTGACTGCACTCACACATCGACTTAACATTTCTGTCTGCACCACGCTCCACTACACTGGAGTGCTACGATGTTAAACGTTGGTTTCATTAATTTCATGCATATTTTGTTTAAACAAATGAAATGCTGGTCTCATCAGCCTCCCCTGAGCGCTCATTCAGGCATAAGAAATGAAGAGATGGAGGAGGAGGAGATAGAGGAGGAGAGGGAAAATGAGATAAGGGAGGAGGAGGAAGAGGAGGATGATAGGGAGATTGAAGAGGAGGGGGTATATCAGAACCTGCTGGGAACATATGAATGACATAGGAACTATGTGCTACTGCATATAAATGGTAACATGAAAGGTATGTATGTACAGCATGTTAATGGTAAAGCTACTATATGAAAGCTGTACTATATGAAAGCTGTACTATATGAAAGCTGTACTATATGAAATCAATACTATACTATATGAAAGCAATACTAGATTAAAGCTATACTAAATTAAAGCAATACTATATGAAAGCTGTACTATATGAAGGCTATACTATGTGAAAGCTATACTGTATGAAAGCTATACTATATGAAATCCATACTATATGAAAGCAATACTATATTAAAGCTATACTATATGAACGCTACTATATTACAGCAATACTATACTACAAGAAAGCTATACTGTATGAAAGCTATACTATATGAAAGCTGTCCTATATCAAAGCTATACTCTATGAAAGCTGTACTATATGAAAGCTACGCTAATATGAAAGCTATACTAATATGGCAGCTATACTATATGAAAGCTCATATGAAAGCTGTTCTATATGAAAGCTCTACTATATGAAAGCTGTACTATATGAAAGCTGTACTATATGAAAGCTGTACTATATGAAAGCTGTACTATATGAAAGCTGTACTATATGAAAGCTGTTCTATATGAAAGCTGTACTATATGAAAGCTGTACTATATGAAAGCTGTACTATATGAAAGCTGTACTATATGAAAGCTGTACTATATGAAAGCTATACTATATGAAAGCTGTACTATATGAAAGCTATACTATATGAAGCATGGGTGGTCAACTCTCCTCCTGGAGAGCTACTGGGAGGGTAAGTTTTGTTCCAGTCCTACTGTAACACACCTAGTCACTAATATATCTAATCAAGGTCCTGGTGAGTAGCTGATAAGTAGATTAAGGTGTATTAAATCAGTGTCAGAACAAGACCCTGCACACCCAGTAGCTCTCCAGGAGGGGGGTTGGCCTCTCCGTATATACAGCATGTTTCAAGTTTCAAGTTTTTAAACCCAACAATGCAATAATCAATAACAATGTAATACTAGAAAAAACACAAGAGAAATAAGAATAAATATTAATAACACAATAAGTAAGTAAGTAAGCAAGCATACTATATACAGCATCAGTTCCAATATCATATTTACAATGTGGAGTGATGGAGGTAGATATGTATAGGGTTAAGGTGACTAGGCATCAGGATATAAGATAAACAGAGTAGCAGCAGCTTGTATGTGAGTGGGTGTGCATGTGTGTAGAGTCAGTATAAATGTATGTGTGAGTGAACAGATGATGGAGTGAGTGTGTGTGTGTGAGTGTACATAAAAGGTCAATAAAGATACAAGGTATACTCAGATGGTCAATGTAACTATTGTGTTAGCTATCAGTCTTATTGCTTCGGGATAGAAGCTGTTCAAGAGCCTGTTGGTCTCAGACTTGATGCACCGGTACCGCTTGCCGTGCGGAAGCAGAGAGAATAGTCTATGGCTTGGGTGGTTGGAGTCTTAAACGATTTTCCGGGCCTTCCTTCCTGGATGGCAGGGAGCTTGGCCCCAGTGATGTACTGGGCTGTCCGCACCACCCTATGTAGCGCCATGCGATCGAGTGCGGTGCTATTGCCATACCAGGCAGGCAGTGATGCAGCCAGTCAATATGCTCTCAATGGTACAGCTGTATAACTTTTTGAGGATTTGAAGGCCCATGCCAAACCTTTTCAACCTCTTGAGGGGAAAGAGGCGCTGTCGTGCCTTCTTCACGACTGTGTGTGTGTGTGTTTGGCCCATTTTAAGTCTTTAGTGATTTGGACACCGAGGAACTTGAAGCTCTCAACCTGCTCCACTGCAGCCCCGTTGATGTGGATGGGGGCGTGCTCGCCCCCCAGATTCCACGATCAGCTCCTTGGTCTTACTGACGTTGAGGGAGAGGTTGTTGCTCTGGCACCACACTGCCAGTTCACTGACCTCCTCCCTGTAGGCTGACTCATCGTCACCGCTGATCAGACCTGCCACCGTCGTGTTGTCAGCAAACTTGAGGATGGTGTTGAAGTCGTGTGTGGCCACATAGTCGTGGGTGAACAGGGAGTACAGGAGGGGACTAAGCACACACCCCTGTGGGGTCCCTGTGTTGAGGGTCAGCGTGGCGGTGGTGATGTTGCCTACCCTCACCACCTGGGGTTGGTCCGTCAGGAAGTCCAAGATCCAGTTGTAATAGGGAGGTGTTCAGAGTTCTAAGCTTGGTGACGAGCTTGGAGGGGACAACGGGGTTGAACGCTGAGCTGTAATCAATGAACAGCATTTTCACATAGGTATTCCTCTTATCTAGGTGGGTGAGGGCAGTGTGGGGAGCAATTGAGATTGAGTCATCTATGTATCTGTTGGGGCGGTATGCAAATTAGAGTGGGTCTAGGGTGTCTGGGATGGTGGAGTTAATGTGTGCCATAACAAGCCTCTCAAAGCACTTCATGATTACCGACCTGAGTGCTAAAGGGCGGTAGTCAATGTGGCATGAAGCCTTAGAGTTATTGGGGACAGGAATGATGATGGTCATCTTAAAACATGTGGGGATTATAGACTGGGACAAGGAGAGGTTGAAAATTACAGTGAATATGCCTGTCAGGTTAGAGAACGTGCCCTGGAATACTGTCGGGCCCATCGGCCTTGCGGGTGTTGACCTGATTAAAGACCTTTCGCACGTCAGCCTCGGAAGGCGAGATCACCCAATCCTCTGGATCGGTGACGGCCCTCACTCCCGGCACAATGTTGTTGTTGTCAAAGCGTGCATAAAATGCATTGAGTTCGTCTGGTAGAGAGGCATCGTTGGGAAGATCACGGTTGGGTTTTCCTTTGTAATCTGTAATGGACTGTAGCCTTTGCCACATGCGGCGGGCATCGGAGCCTGTGTAATATGATTCCACCTTATTCATATTTTGTCCTTTTGCTCGTTTGATGACTCAGCGGAGGTCAAAGTGGGACTTATTTATTTCCTCGGCCGTAGCCTCAGGGTTGTCTACAACAGCTCTGTGTGCGGTAGCCCTGTCCTTTAGTTTAGTGCCAACATTGGTGTTAAACCAGGCCTTTGATTGGGGAAGCAGCAAACCCTCACCATGGTGACAACTTTGCCGATGCATTTTCTAATGAAGCCGGTGACGGAGGTGGTTAGCTGTGAAATGTTATCGGCGGAGTCTCGAAACATATTCCAATCAGTGCTAGCAAAGCAGTCCTGTAGCATAATATCTGATTCTGGTGACCATTTCTCAACAGAGCGAGTCACGGGTACTTCCTGTTTGAGTTTCTGCTTGTAAACAGGAAGCAGGAGAATGGAGTCATGATCTGATTTGCCAAATGGCGGACGAGGGAGGGCTTTGTATGATTGTGCGTAGAATAACTGTCACGCCCTGACTCAGGGGACGCTTAAATGTTGAGTCAGGGTGTGTATATTCTTTGTTGTGCGTTTTCTATGTTGTATATTCTAGTATGTGTGGATCTATGTTGGCCGGTGTGGTTCCCAATCAGAGGCAGCTGTCGCTCGTTGTCTCTGATTGGGGACCATACTTAAGCAGCCTATTGGCACAGTCTAGTTGTGGGATCTTGTTCCGTGTAAGGTATGTTTTGTGTTCTACCTTGGACTTCACGTTTCGTTTAGTTTGTTGTTTTGTCGTGTTGTTTATTTGGTAAAATAAACATGTACGCATATCACGCTGTGCCTTGGTCTGACCCGTCCTTCAACGAACGTGACAGAAGATCCCACCAGACCTGGACCAAGCAGTGTGCCGAGGAGGAGCAGAGAGGATGGACTTGGCAGGAGATAAGAGAGGATCTGGCAAGAAATATGGAGGCCCTGAAAGGGATCAGGGTGGAGAGGCAACCCCAAGATTTTTTTTGGGGGGGGGGCACACGGTGTGGACGACGAGGCAACAGGAGGCCGCGACAGGGCGGATCTGCTGGTTAGGAGAGGAGGCCACCATATTACGGGGGCTATTGGTTCAGAGGGAGCAGGAGGTATTCGGTCAGAGGGAGGCGCTACTGGAGGCTAGAAGGGAAAAGGAAGGTGTAGAGGCACGGCGAGAGGAGCTGGTTAGGCAGCAGAAGGAGCGGGGGTTAATAAAGGAACCCAGTCCTGCTCCTCGAACCAAGCAAGTGGTGCGTGTCGCCAGTCCGGTCCGGTCCATTCCTGCTCCCCGCACCAAGACAGTGGTGCGTGTTCCCAGTACGGCCCGGCCCGTTCCTGCTCCCCGCACCAAGCCTGTGGTGCGCGTCGCCAGCCCGGCCCATCCTGTTCCTGCTCCTCGCACCAAGCCAGTGGTGCGCGTCGCCAGCCCGGCCCGGCCTGTTCCTGCTCCTCGCACCAAGCCAGTGGTGCGCGTCGCCAGCCCGGCCCGGACCGTTCCTGCTTCCCGCACCAAGCCAGTGGTGCGTGTTCCCAGTACGGCCCGGCCTGTTCGGGCTCCTCGCACCAAGCCAGTGGTGCGCGTCGCCAGTCCGGCCCGGCCTGTTCCTGCTCCTCACACCAAGCTAGTTGTGCGCGTCGCCAGTCCGGCCCGGCCCGGCCCGTCCCTCGCACCAAGCCAGTGGACAAACGCACCGGTGCCGGTGCCGCACCAAGCCAGTGGTGCGTGTTCCTAGTCCGGTCCGGCCCGTGCCTGCTCCTCGCACCAGACCAGTGGTGCGTTTGTCCAGTCCGGCACGGCCCGTGCCCGTTCCACCGGTGCCTGGTCCGGCACCGGTCAGCTGCTCCACTCGGGAGCCTGAGCAGTCCGCTCCACCGGTGCCTGATCCAGCTCCGGTCAGCGGCTCCAGTCCAGACCATGACGTCAGCCCCTCTCCAGGTTCGGGGTCTCCCACACCAGGGTCCAGACAGGGCCTGGCGTATCGTGGGAGGAAGGAGAGGGGAAGTAGCGCGCCGAGGTCCAGACCAGACCAGGGGGGCAACAGGGAGGCGGAGAGTGAGAGGTCGTCACGCCCCGAGCCGGATCCGCCTCCGAGGCGGAATGCCCACCCGGCCCCTACCCTGTTATGTTTATGTTGTGCGGTCGGAGTCCGCACCTTTGGGGGGGGGGTACTGTCACGCCCTGACTCAGGGGACGCTTAAATGTTGAGTCAGGGTATGTATATTCTTTGTTGTGCGTTTTCTATGTTCTAGTATGTGTGGATCTATGTTGGCCAGTGTGGTTCCCAATCAGAGGCAGCTGTCGCTCGTTGTCTCTGATTGGAGACCATACTTAAGCAGCCTATTGGCACAGTCTAGTTGTGGGATCTTGTTCCGTGTAAGGTATGTTTTGTGTTCTACCTTGGACTTCACGTTTCGTTTAGTTTGTTGTTTTGTTGTGTTGTTTATTTGGTAAAATAAACATGTACGCATATCACGCTGTGCCTTGGTCTGACCCGTCCTTCAACTAACGTGACAATAACAGTGGTCTAGGACTATATCGCCCCTAGTGGCGTTGGAATCATGTTGATGGAAGTTCGGCATCAAGTGTCTTAGTGACGTGAAATTAAAATCGCCTGCAACCAGAAAAGCAGCCTCTGGATGTAGGTTTTCTCGCTTGTTTATAGCCTTACACAGTTGGTTAAGTGCCAGCTTGTTATTTTTCTTGTCATGAGGTGGAATGTATACAACAGTCACGATAACAGCTGAAAACTCCCTCGGAAGATAGAAGGGTTGGCATTTGACCATTAGGTATTCCAAGACGGGTGAACAGTGGGTCGACACTTCCACCGCGCTGGAGTTAGCACACCAGTTGGTGTTGATGTAGAGACAAACCCCTACCCCCTCGATTTCCCTGACTCCACTGTCCTGTCCGCCTGGTGAATGGAGAATCCATCAAGTTGGATGGTCATGGGGGGTATCTTGTCCGAGAGCTAGGTTTCAGAAAAGCAAAGAATATTGCAGTTTTTCGAGAGTCCCGTTGGTAGCAAATCTGCGATCGGAGGTCATCCATCATATTATCAAGTGACCAGTAGAATGGGAGTGAAGAGGTGGCCGGTTTTACCTTTGCCTTAATCTCACCAGGATCCCCCCCCCCCCTTGCCTCTGTAACGCCAGTGTTTCCTCTTGGGTAGCCCAAAAAATTGGTTGGAATTACAGAGACAGCCCAGGGCAGTCGAAGTTGAAGCCGGAATTGGGGTAAGTAACTGCCGATCTGATGTTCAAAAGTTCTCCTCGGTTGTAAGAAATAATAGCGGATTCTTGTGAGAATACATTTTAAAAGAAACAACAAAATAGCAAAGTTGGGTCGGAACTTGCAAATTGGCGGCCATCCAGAACGGCACCATCTTTTGAAAATGTACAGTGAGGGAAAAAAGTATTTGATCCCCTGCTGATTTTGTACGTTTGCCCACTGACAAAGAAATGATCAGTCTATCATTTTAATGGTAGGTTTATTTGAACAGTGAGAGACAGAATAACAACAACAAAATCCAGAAAAATGCATGTCAAAAATGTTATAAAATGATTTGCATTTTAATGAGGGAAATAAGTATTTGACCACTCTGCAAAACATGACTTAGTACTTGGTGGCAAAACCCTTGTTGGCAATCACAGAGGTCAGATGTTTCTTGTAGTTGGCCACCAGGTTTGCACACATCTCAGGAGGGAATTTGGCCCACTCCTCTTTGCAGATCTTCTCCAAGTCATTAAGGTTTCGAGCCTGACGTTTGGCAACTCGAACCTTCAGCTCCCTCCACAGATTTTCTATGGGATTAAGGTCTGGAGACTGGCTAGGCCACTCCAGGACCTTAATGTGCTTCTTCTTGAGCCACTCCTTTGTTGCCTTGGCCGTGTGTTTTGGGTCATTGTCATGCTGGAATACCCATCCATGACCCATTTTCAATGCCCTGGCTGAGGGAAGGAGGTTCTCACCCAAGATTTGACGGTACATGGCCCCGTCCATCGTCCCTTTGATGCGGTGAAATTATACTGTCCCCTTAGCAGAAAAACACCCCCAAAGCATAATGTTTCCCCCTCCATGTTTGACGGTGGGGATGGTGTTCTTGGGGTCATAGGCAGCATTCCTCCTCCTCCAAACACGTTGAGTTGATGCCAAAGAGCTCCATTTTGGTCTCATCTGACCACAACACTTTCACCCAGTTCTCCTCTGAATCATTCAGATGTTCATTGGCAAACTTCAGACGGCCCTGTATATGTGCTTTCTTGAGCAGGGGGACCTTGCGGGCGCTGCAGGATTTCAGTCCTTCACGGCATAGTGTGTTACCAATTGTTTTCTTGGTGACTATGGTCCCAGCTGCCTTAAGATCATTGACAAGATCCTCCTGTGTAGTTCTGGGCTGATTCCTCACCGTTCTCATGATCATTGCAACTCCACGAGGTGAGATCTTGCATGGAGCCCCAGGCCGAGGGAGATTTACAGTTATTTTGTGTTTCTTCCATTTGCGAATAATCACACCAACTGTTGTCACCTTCTCACCAAGCTGCTTGGCGATGGTCTTGTAGCCCATTCCAGCCTTGTGTAGGTCTACAATCTTGTCCCTGACATCATTGGAGAGCTCTTTGGTCTTGGCCATGGTGGAGAATTTGGAATCTGATTGATTGATTGCTTCTGTGGACAGGTGTCTTTTATACAGGTAACAAACTGAGATTAGGAGCACTCCCTTTAAGAGTGTGCTCCTAATCTCAGCTCGTTACCTGTATAAAAGACACCTGGGAGCCAGAAATCTTTCTGATTGAGAGGGGGTCAAATACTTATTTCCCTCATTAAAATACAAATCAATTTATAACATTTTTGACATGCGTTTTTTTTTCTGGATTTTTTTGTTGTTATTCTGTCTCTCACTGTTCAAATAAACCTACCATTAAAATTATAGACTGATCATTTCTTTGTCAGTGGGCAAATGTACAAAATCAGCAGGGGATCAAATACTTTTTTTCCCTCACTGTATAAGTGAAACCCTGGTCAAAACAAGTCAAACAGTTGCTAGTGACGTTTCAGTGTTTCCATGTAAGGAAATAACAGAAAAGGAAAAAAATAGCTGTTTATTACTGACCTTTTTAATAACATAGAAATGTCATGTTTATAAATACATACTGCATGCATGACTGATATCAGAGAGAAAAACACAGGATTACAATGTTACTGGAGCAGAGCGAGAGAGAGAGAGAAAGAGAGAGAGAGAAAGAGAAAAAGAGAGCAAGAGATACATTATGTCTTATGGGCACAACTTCCCATGTTAATTCCTCTTCTTTATTTATTCTTCAGTGGTAGGGTGCTACCTCAATACACTGTAAAGCAATTAGCTTTGAGGAAGCTCTATATAAATGCAAATAAAAACACTAAATAATGCAAATCTCATTATTTCTTAAACTTTTTAGCAGGAATTTTTTGTTAGTTAACTGTGAAAAACACTGTAGTCTGGCAGCTAATTCATCAATAGTGGACTAAAAAGCACTTTCACTTGCTGCTTTGCCCTTGCTTTTTAGTCCAGGAGAAGGCTTAATCTGGATCCTGGAAATCAGCCCTACATACTAGTTGAGTTATTTAGCTGCAGTTTTAACCAGCAGAACTCCATGTCATCCTCCTCTACCCACAATGTCTGTGTGTCTGGCAGGCCGGTGGAGGAGTGCCAGTACCAGTAGTAGCCTCAGCAGAACCCTTGGGGACAGGACTAATTGCACTGTCTGGCTCCATCTCTCTCTCTCTCTCACACTTGAAATCCATACCTTCCTGACCACTGGCACTGTGTGTGTGTGTGCGTGTGTGTGTGTGCGTGTGTGTGCGTGTGTATAGAAGCTCTATTTCTCACCCAATGTAAATCTATACTTAACCACTGGCCATATTCATCACACTGTCTGTGTGCAACTCAACCTTATAATGATCTCAACACCTTCTCAGTGTAACCACAAACAGACTGCTCTGAGCTAAGCCTGGTCTGACTGGTAGCTGTTGAAAGCCATGCCTTCCAACGACATGATTCTCCCATGAGGCCTATCCTGGATAATAACAAAGCAGTTAAAGATAGAATTCGTAAACTTTGGGATTTTTTCATTCCCCTCTTCTGTAAAGAATTTGCGTAATTAAAATATTTAAATGTGTGTTTATGTATGTATGTGCGCCTGTGTGTGTGTATCTGTGTTTGTGTCTATGCAGTCATTTGTGTGCATTTGTCCTATAACAGCCTCTGTCTCAGTATAGTGTAGTGTATTCCCAGTAGACGGTGGGACCTGTAGGACCCTGCCTAGAGCAGCAGTTTTCCCAGGGGATTTTTACTGAGGTATTAATAGAACATTACAGGGTCTGCTTATGAATCTGTGTTCTAGCTCTATAGTACAAGAATGGAAACGCTGTTCCCTGGGTGCCTGTGTGCTGGTTTCTGTCCTGTCTTTAAAACCAGGTGTGTGGAGTGACATTAGTGGATCAATCTAGGATCCGCTTGCCAACCCTATCCCTAACCTTAACCATTAAACAGGTAACCCTAACCTTAACCATTTACTTTGGCAGTAAAGCAAATAAAATAAAATAGTATCAAATCACATTGTATTTGTCACATGCTTCGTAAACAACAGGTGTAGACTAACAGTGACATGCTTACTTACGGGCTGGGCCCTTACCAACAATGCAGAGAGAAAAATATATAAATAATAGAAAAATTATATAATGAGGAATAAATACACAATGAGTAACGATAACTTGGCTATATACCAGTACCAGTACAGAGTCGATGCGCAGGGGTACGAAGTAATTGTGGTCGATATGTACATATAAGTAGGGTGAAAGTGACTAGGCAACAGGATAGATAATAAACAGTAGCAGCAGCATATGTGATGAATAAAAAGAGTTAGTGCAATAAGGGTCAATGCAGATAGTTAAATAGTTAACCAATAGCTACCCGGACTAACTATTTAGCAGTCTTATGGCCTGGGGGTAGAAGCTGTTCAGGGCCCTGTTGGTTCCAGACTTGGTACACCGGTACCGCTTGATGTGCGGTAGCAGAGAGAACAGTCTATTACTTGGGTGGCTGGAGTCTTTGACAGTTTTTAGGGCCTTCCTATGAAGGCTGTAGAAGAAGATGAAAATAACATTTGAGCGATGAAGAGAGATGTCGGGAAATGTATTAGGTAGAAAAAGAATAGATTGACATTTAGTGGTGTAAACAAAGCTCTGTGTTCTATTCAGATGATAGGAAGTGGTGTGAAATTAAACACTATCTACAGCACAGACTAGCTGACAGGTGTGGTGGGGAAAACGCTTCGATCACATTCCTACTCCTTCGAGATGAATTGGAGCACTGTGTAACATCTTAATGTCAGAACTATAGCCAAGCAAATCAGAGCTAGAAGCAAATTAGATCAGATATTAGCACCATGAGGCTTTTAATGAGAATTTACCACAGAGAAGCAGATGAAGTGTTACAGAAAGGGGTGGTTACAGTTAAGACTTGACCAGAATGGAAAGATTGTCTGCAGAATGCCATAGCTTCATAACATAGTGCTGACCCTAAATGACAGTTACAAGACAGGCATGACAGAGACAGGTCAAAGAGACATGTAGCAACCGTTCATTAGAGGGCCATTCACTGACGCATCAAGGATGGACTGTCATAGTGATGGAACAGGAAGCATGTATGAGTGTCAAACTGAGGAGAAGCCATCTCAACACACCTGAGAGACCATCTACCCATTTGCTAACAGACCACACATCACACCTAGCGCCTAACCACAGATTTAGGATCAGTTTACAATATAACCTATCCAAAAATTAACCATTAGGAGGTAAATATATCTGACCCTGTATAGTTTCTTTTTTTTGTTATATTTTCTTCTTTTTTTCCCGCAAATAAATAAATAGATTATATATACATACAGTGAGGGAAAAAAGTATTTGATCCCCTGCTGATTTTGTACGTTTTCCCACTGACAAAGACAAGATCAGTCTATAATTTTAATGGTAGGTTTATTTGAACAGTGAGAGACATAATAACAACAGAAAAATCCATAAAAACGCATGTCAAAAACGTTATAAATTTATTTGCATTTTAATGAGGGAAATAAGTATTTGACCCCTCTGCAAAACATGACTTAGTACTTGGTGGCAAAACCCTTGTTGGCAATCACAGAGGTCAGACGTTTCTTGTAGTTGGCCACCAGGTTTCCACACATCTCAGGAGGGATTTTGTTCCACTCCTCTTTGCAGATCTTCTCCAAGTCATTAAGGTTTCGAGGCTGACGTTTGGCAACTCAAATCTTCAGCTCCCTCCACAGATTTTCTATGGGATTAAGGTCTGGAGACTGGCTAGGCCACTCCAGGAACTTAAAATGCTTCTTCTTGAGCCACTCCTTTGTTGCCTTGGCCGTGTGTTTTGGGTCATTGTCATGCTGGAATACCCATCCACAACCCATTTTCAATGCCCTGGCTGAGAGAAGGAGGTTCTCACCCAAGATTTGACGGTACATGGCCCCGTCCATTGTCCCTTTGATGCGGTGAAGTTGTCCTGTCCCCTTAGCAGAAAAACACCCCCAAAGCATAATGTTTCCCCCTCCATGTTTGACGGTGGGGGTGGTGTTCTTGGGGTCATAGGCAGCATTCCTCCTCCTCCAAACACGGCGAGTTGAGTTAATGCCAAAGAGCTCCATTTTGGTCTCATCTGACCACAACACTTTCACCCAGTTCTCCTCTGAATCATTCAGATGTTCATTGGCAAACTTCAGAAGGGCCTGTATATGTGCTTTCTTGAGCAGGGGGACCTTGCTGGCGCTGCTGGATTTCAGTCCTTCACGGCGTAGTGTGTTATCAATTGTTTTCTTGTTGACTATGGTCCCAGCTGCCTTGAGATCATTGACAAGATCCTCCCGTGTAGTTCTGGGCTGATTCCTCACCGTTCTCATGATCATTGCAACTCCACGAGGTGAGATCTTGCATGGAGCCCCAGGCCGAGGGAGATTGACAGTTATTTTGTGTTTCTTCCATTTGCGAATAATCGCACCAACTGTTGTCACCTTCTCACCAAGCTGCTTGGCGATGGCCTTGTAGCCCATTCCAGCCTTGTGTAGGTATACAATCTTGTCCCTGACATCCTTGGAGAGCTCTTTGGTCTTGGCCATGGTGGAGAGTTTGAATCTGATTGATTGATTGCTTCTGTGGACAGGTGTCTTTTATACAGGTAACAAGCTGAGATTAGCAGCACTCCCTTTAAGAGTGTGCTCCTAATCTCAGCTCGTTACCTGTATAAAAGACACCTGGGAGCCAGAAATCTTTCTGATTGAGAGGGGGTCAAATACTTATTTCCCTTTCCTGGATTTTGTTGTTGTTATTCTGTCTCTCACTGTTCAAATAAACCTACCATTAAAATTCTAGACTGATCATTTCTTTGTCAGTGGGCAAACGTACAAAATACAAAATACGATCAAATACTTTTTTCCCTCACTGTATACTTATTATTTATAGTTAGTTCTACCTTCTCCCACCTAGATTCTTTGCAGAGCCAGCAGCAGGTGGCACCACTGAGACAGGCTTCTGATGCATGCACTGATGATGAACACAACTTTATCAGGGATAGGGTTTAGTAGTTTGGGATGGGAACTAAGGCTGGGAATTGCCAGGGACCTCATTATACGATATTATCACCATACTTAGGTGCCGATACGATAGGAATTGTGATTCTCACGATTCTATATCTATTGCGATTCGATAGTGCGATCTCATTGCCATTTGATGTTCCAAACATATTGCTGCAGATAGACAGGAGAAAACATGATGAAATGAATTTTGATCAGTCATGGAAATATACTGTAAGTACTGAAAGCAATATATATATATATATATATACACACACACACACACACACACACTACCGTTCAAAGGTTTGGGGTCACTTAGAAATGTCCTTGTTTTCCATGAAAACATACATGAAATTAGTTTGAATAGGAAATATTGCAAAATGCATAGGAAATGTAGTCATTGACAAGGTTAGAAATAATGATTTTTAATATAAATAATAATTGTGTCCTTCAAACTTTGTTTTCGTCAAAGAATCCTCCATTTGCAGCAATTACACCCTTGTAGACCTTTGGCATTGTAGTTGAAGAGCTGAAGAGATTGAAGAGATTTCACCCCATGATTCCTAAAGTTGGATTGGCTTGATGGGCACTTCTTACGTACCATACGGTCAAGCTGCTCCCACAACAGCTCAATAGGGTTGAGATCCGGTGACTGTGCTGGCCACTCCATTATAGACAGAATACCAGCTGACGGCTTCTTCCCTAAATAGTTCTTGCATAGTTTGGAGCTGTGCTTTGGGACATTGTCCTGTTTTAGGAGGAAATTGGCTCCAATCAAGCAACGTCCACAGGGTATGGCATGGCATTGCAAAATGGAGTGATAGCCTTCCTTCTTTAAGATCCCATTTACCCTGTACAAATCTCCCACTTTACCACCACCAAAGCACCCCCAGACCATCACATTGCCTCCACCATGCTTGACAGATGGCATCAAGCACTCCTCCAGCATCTTTTCATTTGGTCTGTGTCTCACAAATGTTCTTCTTTGTGATCCGAACACCTCAAACTTCGATTAGTCTGTCCATAACACTTTTTTCCAATCTTCCTCTGTCCAGTGTCTGTGTTCTTTTGCCCATCTTAATCTTTTATTTTTATTGGGCAGTCTGAGATATGGCTTTTTCTTTGCAACTCTGCCAAGAAGGTCAGCATCCCGGAGTCGCCTCTTCACTGTTGACATTGAGACTGGTGTTTTGCAGGTACTATTTAATGAAGCTGCCAGTTGAGGACCTGTGAGGCGTCTGTTTCTCAAACTAGACACTCTAATGTATTTGTCCTCTTGCTCAGTTGTGCACCGGGGCCTCCCACTCCTCTTTCTGTTCTGGTTAGAGCCAGTTTGCGCTGTTCTGTGAAGGGAGTAGTACACAGCGTTGTACGAGATCTTCAGTTTCTTGGCAATTTCTCGCATGGAATAGCCTTCATTTCTTAGAACAAGAATAGACTGACGAGTTTCAGAAGAAAGTTATTTGTTTCTGGCCATTTTGATCCTGTAATCAAACCCACAATTGCTGATGCTCCAGATACTCGACTAGTCTCAAGAAGGCCAGTTTTAGTGCTTCTTTAATGAGCACAACAGTTTTCAGCTGTGCTAACATAATTGCAAAAGGGTTTTCTAATGATCAATTAGCCTTTTAAAATGATAAACTTGGATTAGCAAACACAATGTGCCATTGGAACACAGGACTGATGGTTGCTGATAATGGGCCTCTGTACGCCTATGTAGATATTCCATTAGAAATCAGCCGTTTCCAGCTACAATAGCCATTTACAAGATTAACAATGTCTACACTGTATTTCTGATCAATTTGATGTTATTTTAAATCGACAAAAAATATTGCTTTTCTTTCGAAAACAAGGACATTTTTAAGTGACCCCAAACTTTTGAACAGTAGTGTATACTACCAGTCAAAACTTTGGACACACCTACTCATTCAAGGGTTTTTCTTTATTTTTACTGTTTTCTACATTGTAGAATAATAGTGAAGACATCAAAACTACGAAATAACACATATGGAATCATGTAGTAACCAAAAAAGTGTTAAATAAAATCAAAATATGTTTTATATTTGAGATTCTTCAAATAGCCACCCTTTGCCTTGATGACAGCTTGGCACACTCTTGGCATCTATATAATATCGTCCAAAATAATATTGCAATATGTAATTGTATCGATTTCCTCCCCCATCACTAATGGAGACCTGTCCTTATGGGCACAAAACAGCTTAAATAAGATCAGATAAAATTGTTGGGTATATTTGTCTTGGTTTAATGAGAGGCTGGAAGGGTGTCTGGGCCCAGCAGCAAAGCCAATGAACCAAGGGATATCCTGCCTCATTTAAAAGGATAAACCCTTTAGTTTGGGGACAGTTTAAAACAACGGTACAACAATGGACCAACATTCTTCTCAGAACCTCTGCAATTTATTTAATTTAGCCAATCCTTTAATTTAGCCAATCCTCCCTTCATTTACCAGCCAGATTAGAAAAAAAAAACTATGCAGCTCCAACAAAACTCCCACAGAAATAACAATAACAGTGAGTACTGTAGAGAAAGCTGAAACTTGCCAATGTTTGTGTAGTAGGGCTTAGTTAATAACTCTTTGCGTCCCTGCAGAACACCAGTGTTGGTGTGAGGGATTGTCTGACATGCTGCATTCAGCGTCTCCCAGCCAGGGAGGATGAGACTGATTGGTTTTCATTGTTCTCCTCTCAGCTGACATCAGGCCCAATTGTGCCTGTGAAATCCCCAATCTACAACGCTTGGCATCGCCCGGTTCAAGGCAATATACAACATTTGACACATGGGTTTTAAAAGCAAAGGGACATTAGTCTGGCAGAGATAAAACATAATTCTAGAGTTGTTTTCTGATGAAGTGTGACATGTGGTAAGGCCTCTAAATCCAACAACAACAGGAGAGAAATACACATAATCTGGATGCCACACATAGGCTCACACTCCAACACACACGGTTTCAGAACCACGGACAGAGGCTGGAAGCAGCCTAATGCAAAATCTCAGAGGCATTCTGCACAAAGACACACTGGGGCTGTTATGTAGCACCTGCCTGGGAGAAGAGGGAGTAGTATCAGAAGAGGGAGTAGTATCACTTTTATTGAACTGAGAGAACAATCAAATATAACCTAGGGGCCACATCCCTCTGTGTCCCTGTATAATCAATATAACTATTTTAAACCTGAGTGATAGCGCGCACACTCAAGCACACACACACACCTGAGCTTCTATAACCACATTTGGCTGCAGAGACAAAGACAACACAATAGAGAAAGAATACAGATTAAACTCTAAAGGCAACATAAGGGTGATTTTATTATCTGGTGTGATTCTTACCTGGTTTGCAGTCATGCATCAGGTCAATATAGCAGAATGGAACAGTAATGGGATCAAAAGCCTGCTGAGAGCTCAATTCACCTGAGAGCATCAATCTGCCTGGATCAAGGAATCTATCTGTATAGTTTGAAGATATAGTATGGCCTTAAATAAATACAAATTAAAACGTTTAACCTCAGTCTTTACAGAATGTTAAAACAAATTAAATGGGATGTTATGTATTTTTGATGTATTTTTGATACTGTAAGTATTTTGTCCATTTGTAAACCTCATGTAAAACGTAATGGATGGTTGTAGTCATTGAAGATCGGTAGCCTAATTGATTTGCCATCCCCAGGTTGTCAACTTCTCACCCTCCTGCATTCATAGCGCGGGAAAGTGCTCCGTGCGTTATTTACCGGTAGGTTGTTGTCCTCCCAGTAGGCCTATTTTTTCCACACATGATAAACGGTTGAATTGCCATAGGTTCACATTATTCAAAATCAAACTGCGTGCTATTTTCAAGCTATTATAAACGCAGACTGACACTCATTTGGAAAAGCACACGTGCTGGTTGGAATATGAACGTCGTAGCCTAGGGCTACTGACTATTATTTTATTGGCGGTGCCTACTGTTACATGTTACATGACCTATCTACAGGTTCGGGCCTATATATTGGTGAATTTTAAATGCAATCTTTGGTTTACTGTAATCTATTATGGCTACATTTTGGCGCGGGTGGAAACACGTGCCACAAGTGTGAATTAAAGCACATATCAGCAGCCTTTACCCGCAAAAATAAATATGCATGTCAACTAATTTAGGCTCATATTAAACTGTTCTCCAAAGTCAGGCGCAGATAAAATATCTCACCTTGATTGCCGTGGCTGGTAGGAGTGAAGAGAATCCGAAAAAATAGGAAAACGAGGCAGAGTTTTTCTCCTAAAGTCATTTCTGTACCATCCACTGGCTGCCCAGCACCGCGCCGAGCAGGAGACTATCCAAGAGAAGAAACCTGGTCACAACGCGCCTTGAAATCCCAAGCGGAGCCGTGGGTGTCTCTCCTCTTCCCGGACCCTCCTCACATCAAGTCCCCGCTGGAGAGAGCTGACAGACGGCTGTAGGCTACTGGAGGAGATCCATCGCATGATCCGGCGGAGAGCTGAGGAAGGTTAGTGAAGTTCACACGGCGGCAAAAACTAAAATCAAGACGACATATACCGGCAGAGACCGCATTCCTAGAGCAATGCTCAACGACAAAATACTTCTTAGATCATTAAAACGTTGTGCTCCGTGTCGGAGCCTCCTGTATTTAACTGTTTTGACAAGAAATCTAATCAAACATTCCTCCTCAGGTGCGCTATTTTATTTTCTCCTGGTTTCAGCCAAAACGTATTCGTGATTCCTTCACGCGGTAAATGGAGGACGCCAGGATGCGGCTAGTGACAGACAGTTCCAAACTCCAAGTGGCACGGTATCCGTTGTTTGGTTGGTCGGTGTGAGCGCGCGTAGTGCCGCTGTAGCCAGTTCCATGCAAGCCTGGACTGACTGCTGCAGCAGAGAACCGTACAACGCCAGTTAACGACAGAGTACAGCTAAAGAACGGCGAAACAGCGCGTTTGTGCAGGGCGCCCGGCACTAGAGGGTGTTAGCTGACAACACAACGGCAGTGTGCATGGCAGCCAGCAAAGTGTGTGCGTGTGTGTGTGTGCGTCTTCCAGCTGGATATCAATATTTCTGCAGGTTATTGATGGCCAGTGTTGTTACTGCTATTCCAGGTAGATTTGGATTGCAAATTATCTGTGTGGGAGAAAATGTAATATAATGTGGTGCATAGCTTAAATTGCAAGTGGATATATCTGCCTCCATTTTAAACGAGATTAGCTATGCTTACCTAGGCCTATACCTTTTTTACATTTGGAAAATCAATTTGGAAGGTCAGGGCATTCATTTTCACATTATTAGGTTACTTTCATGTAGGCCTACAGTAAATGTACTGTAAAGGTGACTTCAAGTTTATAATTGAAATTGTTCATTTGGAAAACATTGACTCTGTTGTAAATTGCTCCTAGACCTAGGGTCAGTTTTGTGTTTTCCCCCTAATGGTTAATGGTAGGCTTGATGGTGGATGAGCTGATCCTAGATCTGTGCCTACAAACAACTTATACCCAGTGGATCTTCAACGCAATAGTGTCATCCAGGCCAACAACAATGTCAGCCTGGAGTACAGAAGGTCTTCATCCCATCCCGATGGACGCTTCATGGAGTGAGTAACCAAACTGCTCCTCACCTTGTGGGGTTAAACAAAGCAACACTCCCTCCTGTCATGATGCCAGTCAATCAGTCCAAGGGACATCAGTCAGAATCACTAAACTCTCAGCCAATCAGAAACAATATCAGTCAGAACCACTCAGCTCAAAGCCAATCAGAAATATTGTCTGCTCTAGCCAATGACCATCCCTGTCACTGAGGACTTGGGATTGAGCCCACATTACAACAACAGAATGTACTCTGCAAAACTCCACCAATACAATTGATCCATAAAAGTCAAGGCATTTGTAGGTCCAGGACAACAGCTATCAAGGAGGTGGCGTGACAGAACGATGCTAACTTATCCAATCGCCACACAAATTATTTGCTGTCAGTTCATGTTGGCAAAGCAGAACTAGGCAGGCAGGCTGGAGAATATCCCTATGTCTATAAGAATGGATAAAACTATGAATGTGACAGTCCAGATGTATTGCAGTTATAAACCACTGGGTAAGTGATATGAGGATGTAGGGCTTTAGAATGATGCCTCATAGATTTATTATTGTTATGGAAATAGCCAGTTGGATAGAGATGGAGAATGGATTCAGAATCCTATTCAGTGGCTGATGATGATTGCATGATTTAAACATAATTAGTATGACAATACAATTAATTAAAAACTATGTTTTAGTGAATGTGTTCACATTTTCTTCTGTTATTTATCCTCTTGGACAAACAACAACCTTTTTCAGTGAAAATAGTTAAGAAATAAAAATAATTCATTCCTTCAAATTCATTAACCTGTTTTCTTCATTTACAGTATGTATGCATCTAATGCAAGTTATTTGCATATGTGAAGTAACAACACAATCTCACACTCAATTCGTGCAAATATGTACAGAAAGTATTTTAGCAGATTTCGTGAGTTTTTGTACGTTTTTGTGTGGCTTATTTCTTGTGAAAATACACACATTTTAGTGTGATTTAATCCGTAGGAAAAGACACGTTTTTGTGTGACTTCATTCATAGGAAAATACATTTTTGGGGGGCAAACTTCTTTTGAAAGTTATTGGAGCAATGCATTTTGGGCAATGGTGCTCTACACTGCCTTTTTTTCTGTCCCACATTTATTTATATAAAAAAACAAACGTGTCATCAACCCGATATTGTTAGTCAACCAGGTTGTCACCGAAGTACTTATAATATAATAGTAGCCTTACGTTTTTAAAATTGTTATAATGCCAATGCTGTTTTCAATGCTTGCTTTCGCTCAATACTTTGGGATACTGGTGCTATGTCGGATTTTATGAGGGTTGCCAGATTGGAGTAAAAAGCTGTATTTGTCTGTTTTTTTTGTGGTATCGATGAAGGTATTTGATTGGGAATGGGGATACATGATGGGAAATTAATTCATCAATAAATGTGGGGAAACAGAAGACCTGCAAAAAAAATCTGTTTGGTTTAAATTCCTCGTGTGCAACTGCATGGTATTTGCATCTATAACGAGTCTGGACTATGATCAATTAAGCCATATAAATGCAGTTAAACAGGTTAATGTAAAATAATGCATTTTGTTGGATTACACTTATGGCACTTCCAAGGCCGTTTAATGATGATTATTACGGTCATGTCAATCATGTTATATACTTAGACTATTGTAACAAGGCATATGCCAGCATTGTAGGCCTACTGCTTCTGCCCAGAGGCCTACTAGGTTTTCATGGCAACGGCCGTTAGAGTTCACTTTGCCATGTATGAGCCCTGGTTAGAGTCCCTGTTGCAGCTTTCACTTTCTTCCGCTACATTGTTGGCAACGTTGGGACCACGTCCAGCTCACGTCTAGTTATGTGATCTAGTGGTGGGAAGCATTCTGTTTTTTAACATTGTGTTGGGTGTAATTACATTAATATATCTAGTGAACAATGGTGATCCAAACTGACCGAAGACAGGGAATTTTTACCAGGATTAAATGTCAGGAATTGTAAAAAACGGAGTTTAAATGTATTTGGCCAAGGTGTATGTAAACTTCCGACTTCAACTGTATCTAATAACCTGACAATGATCCACATCATATGGGTAGACAAACAATGTAAGTGGGTTATGCAGAAAAACACAACTATCTTTTTTTTTAGGATGCAAACCAGTAATATAAATCACTGTTCTGATCTAATGAGATGGATGTAGGATTTTCTACGGCCTAGAATCGAGGCCTTTCCCAGTCATGAAGAACGAAGCTAGGCCCCTCTTAGTTCTCATTGGTGAAGACTGAACTCAAGTTATGGGTTATATGTCAGACTCTTCTATATACATTTACATTTTAGTCATTTAGCAGACGCTCTTATCCAGAGCGACTTACAGTTAGTGAGTGCATACATTATTATTATTATTATTATTATTATTATTTAATTTTTTCATACTGGCCCCCTGTGGGAATTGAACCCACAACCCTGGCGTTGCAAACGCCATGCTCTACCAACTGAGCTACATCCCTGCCGGCCATTCCCTCCCCTACCCTGGACGACGCTGGGCCAATTCTGCGCCGCCCCATGTTATACCCCAGAGGTTGTAAATAAACCCTTTTTAAGGTGATATAACTTGTATCATTATAATAGGGCTGTGAAACCCATAGCCGAATGGCTTCAGACTGAACATTTCTCACTGGAAATTGCTGCTGACATTAAACATAGCTTTGGCTTAGGGTATTTAATTCATGTCAGACTCTCCTATGCCAGTATTCCTAACATCTTATACCCTGGTCTCCCAAGTGGCACAGCGGTCTAAGGCACTGCATTGCAGTGCTAGAGGCGTCACTACAGACTCTGGTTCAATTCCCAGGCTGTGTCAAAGCTGGCCCCGACTGGGAGACCCATGAGGTGGTGCCCAATTGGTCCAGGTTAGGGGAGGGTTTGGCCTTGTAAATAAACCCATTTAAAGGTGATATAACTTGTATCATTATTATAGGGCTGTGAAACCCATAGCCGAATGGTTTCAGACCAAACATTTCTCACCATTTATTTACGGAGAACAATTTCCATTTTATAACAGGTAGTGTCCATTTATTTACAGTAGTGTGTTGATTAATTATTGCTTTCTTCAGTGGAAATACAGAATATGTATAAAAATGCCAAATATACCAAGCAGAGATTTACGACTATTTAACCATGTTAATCATTACTGAGACATGCAAGCTACAAATATTTAACCAGTTAAAGATAATGAATACATGATAACTAGATACAAATATTTTATAAAAAATAATTTATACAAAAGTCAAGAGTTGGCTATAACATGAGTACAAACAAAATGAGTGTGGGTATATGTGTGTACAGTGCATTCGGAAAGTATTCAGACCCCTTTACTTTTTTCCAAATTTTGTTACGTTACAGCCTTTTTCTAAAAATGGATCAAATAAAAAATGTTCCTCATCAATCTACACACAATACCCGATAATGACAAAGTGAAAACAGGTTTTTAGAAATGTTTGCAAATGTATTACAAATAAAAAGCAAACATACCTTATTTACATAAGTATTCAGACCCTTTGCAATGAGACTCGAAATTGAGCTCAGGTGCATCCTGTTTCCATTGATAATCCTTGAGATGTTTCTATAGCTTGAATCCACCTGTGGTAAATTCAATTGATTGGACATGATTTGGAAAGGCACACACCTGTCTATATAAGGTCCCACAGTTGACAGTGCATGTCAGACAAAAACCAAGCCATGAGGTCGAAGGAATTGTCCGTAGAGATCCGAGAAAGGATTGTGTCGAGGCACACATCTGAGGAAGGGTACAAAAAAATGTATTCTGCATTGAAGGTCCCCTAGAACACAGTGGCACCATCATTCTTAAATGGAAGAGGTTTTGAACCACCAAGACTCTTCCTAGAACTGTCCGCCCGGCCTAACTGAGCAATCGGGGGAGAAGGGCCTTGGTCAGGGAGGTGACCAAGAACCCGATGGTCACTCTGACAGAGCTGCAGAGTTCCTCTGTGGAGATGTGAGAACCTTCCAGAAGCACAACCATCTCTGCAGAACTCCACCAATCAGGCCTTTATGGTAGAGTGGCCAGACGGAAGCCACTCCTCAGTAAAAGGCACATGACGGCCCGCTTGGAGTTTGCCAAAAAGCACCTAATGGACTCTCAGACCATGAGAAACAAGATTATCTGGTCTGATGAAACCAAGATTGAACTCTTTTGCTTGAATGCCAAGCGTCACATCTGGAGGAAACCTGGCACAATCCCTACGGTGAAGCATGGTGGTGGCAGCATCATGCTGTGGGAATGTTTTTCAGCGGCAGGGACTAGTTAGGATTGAGGGAAAGATGAACGGAGCAAAGTACAGAGAGATCCTTGATGAAAACCTGCTCCAGAGTGCTCAGGACCTCAGACTTGGGCGAACCTGAAAATATCTGTGCAGCGATGCTACCCATCCAACCTGACAGAGCTTGAGAGGATCTGCAGAGAAGAATGGGAGAAACTCCCCAAATACAGGTGTGCCAAGCTTGTAGAGTCATACCCATGAAGACTCAAGGCTGTAATCGCTGCCAAAGGTGCTTCAACAAAGTACTGATTAAAGGGTCTGAATACTTATGTAAATGTGATATTTCAGTTTTTTTGTATATAAATGTAAAAAAAGAAAATAAAAACTGTTTTTGCTTTGTCATTATGGGGTATTGCGTGTAGATTGATGAAGAAAAAAACAATTTCATCAATTTTAGAATAAGTAACACCATTTTGAAAAAGTCAAGGGGTCTGAATACTTTCCGAATGCACTGTATTTGCACGAATTGAGTGTGAGATTGTGTTGCAAGAAAACAGGGTAAATGTGTGTAAAGAAAAGTGTGAAATACACTATTTTTAAAAACAAGCCAATTTAACAAGTGTCCTCCGATAAGGGCGGTGTTTCTTTTATTTATTAAATGTTTTTAATATATATTTTTGGGGGTAGATCAGCTTTAATATTGCAGATAGATTGTAACTTCCATCAATGTAATTGTCTGCATCAGGGAGGTGTTGTTGATGGTTCAGAATTATAATAATACAATTAACAAATTGAAATAATAAAAAAATAAAAAATGGTTGAGTCCCGTCCTTTAAGAGTCTGTAGAGAGCTGCTGTGGTCTGCTGTAATAGGAGGAAATTAGGTGTGACTGTAGCAGGGGAAGCTAACTGTGATCCATGGATCTCCCCTGCTTTAGAGAGAGAGAACAGTCTGTGTGTGTGTGTTTGTGTATGCGTGCATGTATGCATACGCGTGTTTGCATGCTTGTGTGGGTCTGTGTGTATGTGTGATCCAAAACACTTTCTGCCAAGCCAGACTGATCTGTAGATAGTACAGGAACAAGCCCAGATCAGCACAACTGACAGCAGGAATGAGACTTTATAACTCAGTAAAACACTAACAGGTTTCAGAGGTTACACAAAGACCATGGTCTTTATAATGTGCTGAAAGATGTATGTACACCTGGAATCTTACAATCGCTGAAACAATGTGTACTGTATGAAACAGAAAAGGAACTTGTATAAATTATAAATCTACCCAGCTTGCATTGCAAGCCAAATCAGGGTCAGATGAGAAGCACTCTACTCTAATGTACATTTGAGACACTCACAATGTACATTAGAAATGTAGGATCATCATTTGAGCCAGTTTGCTACAGCAAGAAAATAATCCTGCAGCAACAGGAAATGTTAATTATAATGTGGATTACAATTAATGGATATTTTTGTAGGGGTTGATACATTTTTTGTAAGGAAAACTCAAGTCTGAAATTTCAAAGTGGAAAATAAGAACTTCAGAAGCCTTTTTCAAATTCAAATAAACTACCAGCATTGCAGGAAAGTTCTCCTGCAACAGGGTGGTCAAATTAAGATCCTACATCTGTATATTACTGTAAAGCCTTCTGATTAGGTGTAACAGACAGTAGAGTATGCTACAGTCCCTCAAGGGTAGAGCCACATTGAACAATTTCAGACTTTATTACACAAACAGGAAACAAATCAGTGAAAAATAAACCATGATCGCACCACTTCAAAGTTGCAATATTCAGTCAATTTTATCAGTTGATTTAAATGGCATTGCTTTATGTTGCTGTTTATTACAGACTACAGCCCCTCCAGGTGAAAACAGAGAAAGAGCACTACAGATCACAGCTGTGTGTGTGTGTGTTTTCACATTGCCATGCAGGATGTGTATTTTACCACCTGTCCACACCTGTGAGAGACACACGTTTATGAAAGGCAGCTAAATCTAAACTCAGCAAAAAAAGAAACGTCACTTTTTCAGGACCCTGTCTTTCAAAGATAATTCGTAAAAATCCAAATAATCTTCATTGTAAAGGGTTAAACACACTGTTTCCCATGCTTGTTCAATGAACCATAAACAATTAATGAACATGAACCTGTGGAACGGTTTTTTAGACACTAACAGCTTACAGACGGTAGGCAATTAAGGTCACAGTTATGAAAACTTAGGACACTAAAGAGGCCTTTCTACTGACTCTGAAAAACACCAAAAGAAAGATGCCCAGGGTCCCTGCTCATCTGCGTGAACGTGCCTTAGGCATGCTGCAAGGAGGCATGAGGACTGCAGATGTGGCCAGGGCAATAAATTGCAATGTCCGTACTGTGAGATGCCTAAGACAGCGCTACAGGGAGACAGGACGGACAGCTGATCATCCTCGCAATGGCAGACCACGTGTAATAACACCTGCACAGGATCGGTACATCCAAACATCACACCTGCGGGACAGGTACAGGATGGCAACAACAACTGCCCGAGTTACACCAGGAACGCACAATCCCTCCATCAGTGCTCAGACTCTCCGCAATAGGCCTGTTGTAAGGCAGGTCCTCACCAGATATTACCGGCAACAACGTTGTCTATGGGCACAAACCCACCATCGCTGGACCAGACAGGACTGGCAAAAAGTGCTCTTCACTGACGAGTGGCGGTTTTGTCTTACCAGGGGTGATGGTCAGATTCGCGTTTGTCGTCGAAGGAATGAGCGTTACACCGAGGCCTGTATTCTGGAGCGGGATCGATTTGGAGGTGGAGGGTCCGTCATGGTCTGGGGCAGTGTGTCACAGCATCATCGGACTGAGCTTGTTGTCATTTCAGGCAATCTCAACGCTGTGCATTAGAGGGAAGACATCCTCCTCCCTCATGTGGTACCCTTCCTGCAGGCTCATCCTGACAAGGCCCTCCAGCATGACAATGCCACCGGCCATACTGCTCGTTCTGTGAGTGATTTCCTGCAAGACAGGAATGTCAGTGTTCTGCCATGGCCAGTGAAGAGCCTGGATCTCAATCCCATTGTGCACGTCTGGGACCTGTTGGATCGGAGGGTGAGGACTAGGGCCATTCCCCCCAGAAATGTCCGGGAACTTGCAGGTGCCTTGGTGGAAGAGTGGGGTAACATCTCACAGCAACACAGACACACACACACACACACACACACACACACACACACACACACACACACACACACACACACACACACACACACACACACACACACACACACACACACACACACACACCTCCTCTCCTTCAGTTCACCTCCGAGTATACACACACCCTTCCCCTCCATGGGCCCACCTCCCAGTGTTACCTAATGGTCCATGGTTCTAACCTGCACTGTAGCAATACAGAGAAGAATGAACAGAACAAATACTGTAGACAACAGCTCATCAGGCCTGAGAGGCTGGACAGCTGGAACACTGGTATTTCAACCTTCGCTCAGGGAGGAGGGAGGGAGGGAGAGAGACAGAGAAGAGCCGGTGGTCGAGCAGATGGAGACCCTTATTGAGGCGAGGGAATAGAGGGGCTGTCAGCACGTCTTCTCATAAACTTTATGTGTAACACTCATTCAGCCATTTAGGATTGTTCCCTTCTTTCTCAGTCTCATTATGTCTCTCTCCCCACCTCCCAACAGTTTCAAGCCTATTTATTTGAAATCATAAATAACTTCCAAACAACCTGAGTTGAATAATTATATCGTTGTCATAGATTGAATGTATCATGTGATGATGAAGCTTCTCTGATGATTCTGTCTGGTCCTATATTCATACGAGAGGAGAGGAAAACATATGAACAATACTGTGCTGATGTAAAAGCTGTATGCTAATAAACCCTTGACTCTAACAATACACACTTAATTACGGAGTCTGTACCTTTTCAATTAGTTTCACAAAGGATTCCTGATATGTATTATCTGGGGACGAGTCTTTTCACAAAGCTCTCCAACGCTAATTCTATTGTCCTCTCAAGGAAAATGAAATAATTTGTTGCATCAGCTGAATGGCATACAGTCAGTGCTTGTCAAACACAGAAATACATGATTCAGTAAATAAATAAATTGTGTGTGTGCAATTAAATAAATGTCATATTAAAATCCACATAAAGTGACAGCCTTGATTATGCTCAGTGATAAACATGTTAAAGCACAGTGTGAGGTACCAAACTGAGATGTATAAAATAGATGCCTGGCCAGGGACGGCCTGTTCAATAGGGCGATATGGGCGACGCACTGCCAAACGGGAAAAGGAAGGGATTTTTTTTCTAATCAATTATATCACGGCAACAGTAGTTATCAGTGTTGTAATCTATACGTCTGATCTGCCACAGTGCCACACTGCCACTAAATGTCGAATCAGGCTAAAGTCGTGCTTCAAATGGCTCCACCCCCTTTTGGGGCGATTTCAGTCAGATTGAAAATCGCCCAGAACTTCTGTCATAGACTCCCATGTAAAATCTATTTTTTTCAAATTTCAGAGCCTTCAATACAATCTCAATGGGTGTCTGTGGGCTTGCACTTACGCGCTTTCGTCATACGTTACGTAACCATGAACGTAACTGAGAAAAGAGTGGATTGTTTGAAATAAGTTCCTTTTTGTCGGCGAACAAATGAAGATAAATTGGCAACGAAACAATTAGGACCTCCCAGACCAAATTTAATAATTCAACAGGTTTCTACTAAAGGCGGAAAGTCCTACACCCGAGGATTTTCCAAAAATTGGTACGAACGAAAAAAGACATTGCCACTCACTCAACTGGATGACGAGGGATACAGGCTAGCTGTCCGCCGCCACAACGATGAGGTTAGTGTTGATAATCACAAGTTTACTGGATGTGGATATGGTGTAATAAAGGCAGTTTATTCAGAGGTAAATATATCTGGAATCGCGTTCACGGACCCGTTCGTCAAACTCTTAGGGAGCTATAAATTAAGCCCCATTACTTACCATATCAGATAAGAGAAATTGCTGCAGCTACATATATTTTACATCCTGGCCCTACATAGTTCACTATTTGCATCACTTACCAAAATATTACATGTGGTCATATATGCTTGGAAATTGGAGATGCCATAGAACGTCAAAAAAGTAAACATTGCTGGAGACACATTGCCGTTTTGGAGAAGACATCGCGTTTGCTAGCGAAGAGATTTGTTGTGGCAAATGAACTTGGGCTGGGAATTGCCAGGAACCTCACGATAAGATATATGCATCAGCATTGCGAGTCTCATGATTCTATACGTATTGCGATTCGATACTGTGATTTTATTGCGCACCATATGTCTGTTGCAGAGGGATCAGAAAGCCATGAGAACGAGTTTTGATCAGTCATGGAAATAAAAGTGCTGAAAACAAATTGGCTCCCAATGTGAAAAGATTGAGAACAAGCTATGAAGGAACAATAATGGTGTTTTGGTGCAGGTACAGCCAACTAGCGCTAAAATATTGCGATATTGTCAATACAGTATATCGTAAAGTATCACTATGTAACTCGATTTCTTTCACCCCAATCCCTCAAATTAACGGTAAATAACTGAATTGTTTGCCCCACATTTAGCTAAGATGATTAGCTAGCCAGCTAAAATGTTTTATTTAGTTAGCAGTCGCATCTACAATAGTTTACTGTCAATAACATGTCTCCAAAAATGACGTGGTGTCTCCAATTGTGTTGACATTTTACAATTGCAATGCGCATCCATGAGTATCCACTTTCTGTAGCTCAGCTGGTAGAGCATGGTGCTTGTAACGCCAAGGTAGTGGGTTCGATCCCCGGGACCACCCATACACAAAAATGTATGCACGCATGACTGTAAGTCGCTTTGGATAAAAGCGTCTGCTAAATGGCATATTATTATTATTATTATCTGAAGAGAGCCCCGAAACATTGTGTGCAGACATTTTATGCAATAAATGAAGTAGGTTCAATCTAGTAGTTCTGATCTTCTGATTGGTCCTGATGAGTTGGGCGAGGTCCCCTGCAGGCTACTGTCACTGTTGCATTGGCTCTGAGTCGGGTTCTCTGTCTTCAAATGTTCAGCCTAAGAGAGGGGATTTTTGTGTGTGTGTGTGTGTGTGTGTGTTTAACAGTGATGATGTGTGTGTGTGTGTGTGTGTTTAACAGTGATGATGTGTGTGTGTGTGTGTTTGTGTGTGTGTCCTCAGAGCAAGAACTCGTGAGTTGGAAGAACTGAGAGGCCTATGGCGTGGGTGTTGTCCTTGGCCACCTGCTGACAAGGCTGACAAGATAGGACCCTTTTGTCCATTGTTATTGGATAGGAACAGAACTTATAACCAGCTCCTGACCTAAATAGATCTTAGCACAACATTTTACTCAACATATCATATTCCATATTCACTATAACAAATATATTTACTACGACATTAGCAAGAACCGCCACATCCTCAGCCGGCTAATCCAGTGTGTGAAGTTTTGCGGAGTGTTTGAGTTAGCTTTGCGAGGCAAAGATGAAACTGAGGGCTCCACCAACCCTGGTAAGCCAACACTTTTGAGATCAGTCAATAAATGCTTCTGGTATTGACTTATATGCTGCCCCTGTCTTCATGTTGTTGCTGGACATATCTTTTTTTAAATGTGTGTAGGTCACCTAAATCATCAGAAAAATTGCCCCTCCTGAGAATTTTTTCAGGAGCCGCCACTGTGCCTGGCTAAATGTCTATTTCATTTTGAAGACAGATCCTTTAATTCGAGGCAGCACCAATTCAATGTGGAATTCAGCCACTTGATAGTTCCCCCCAAAATGTCCATTAGTAATTGGCTGATGGCTGGATTAAATGGTGTATTAAACGAGCCATCCATCATGGTCCTAAACAGCGTGAGATAGAGAGGGAGGGAGCACTGTGCACCCTAATGCCAGACATGTCTGTTTCACAGCCAAGCCATGTTCTGATGGCCTCAGGCAACCAACAGTGCCACAGCAGTGGTCTGTCTCTATCTGGCCATGTTGGAAATGACTTTCTAACCCTAATGGGAATTAAAACACTGGAGGTTTTATTTGAGGAGCTGATCATCATTCAGAAATAGAAATAAGAGTTGGTTTCAGTTTTGTTAAACTTTTGGTCAATTTATGAATGCAGTTATATTACCTAACTTCATGTCTACTTTTCATGCAGGGGAATTGGTACAAAACTCTATTCCTGTTTGTTATTTATCCCTCAGAGTGTCTACAGGGCAGGCTGAGATCCCAATATCCAGACGGTCAGAGGCAATGTCCATCACTATTAAATCAATGGGATCTGTGTCAGGGCCACAAACAATGACTGGGTACAATCTGTCAGTGTGTGTGTGTGTGTGTGTGTGTGTGTGTGTGTGTGTGTGTGTGTGTGTGTGTGTGTGTGTGTGTGTGTGTGTGTGTGTGTGTGTGTGTGTGTGTGTGTGTGTGTGTGTGTGTGTGTGTGTGTGTGTGTGTGTGTGTGTGTGTGTGTGTGTGTGTGTGTGTGCGCGTGCATGTAGGGGGAGCCTCACAAATAGCTGGTCGAGTGCTGCAGTCTGATGAATAATTTATTGAGAAGTGTTTGCCTCTCCTCATCACTGAAAAGCGGGACACAGAAAAGGGAGGTAACACCTGAAGTGGCTTCTCATGTAAGTGTTATATTGATACAATTTCTGATCCCTCATGTTTCTTATTATTGCAGATATGTACTGGAATTGCATAATGAGAAGGTACACGTTGGACAGGCTGAGATAAATAAATATAGAAACCATTAGACCATTACTCTTTAACAGAAACAGAAATATAATTAGTGGTAGCATGGTTCATTATTCTGAGCCTTTGTACAACCAGGACTTAGAGTTTTCTCTGCCAGATTATACATTCTCTCTTCAAAGTGTGTATTTAATCTGGATTTGGATCCTCAGATTAAGTGTCTCATAGAGAGATTATTAGGATTACATTAATTACACATACTTTCCTTTGATCAGCAACCAGAAAACTATTCCACATTTCCGCAGGGCTTCACCCAGGTTTTTGTTGCAGCGTCAGACGGAATGTTCTTTCAAACATCAGCTGTTCTAAAATTGTCTCCAAAATGTCTCTTGTCAATCAGATGTTTTTTCTCTGGCCACAGGGTCATAGCTGTTTTACATGCTGCTGTCTTCTGTCACCCCTTAAGGAGAAACATGAATTGATCTCAAACAATTTATAAAGAAGTTCTGCTACAGTAAGAAGATACTACTACAGACGAAGGGCAACTGTATCTTCATAGAAAAACAGTTGAAGGTATTGTTATACACTGAAAAGTAAATCATTATTGGGAGCTATTTTCTCCTAAATTACCACTCTCTCAGCAGACATGATAATTGATGCTTTTCATGGGAGAGCAGGGGAAATAGGGTGTTCAGAGTGCTGACGCTCTGAGATCTCTTCTGTTCCCCCTGTGTCTGTGTGTGAGACAGCCACACAAACATACACTACCAGCCAATAGTTTGGACACACCTACTCATTCAAGGGTTTTTCTTTATTTTTACTATTTTTTACATTGCAGAATAATAGTGAAGACATCAAAACTATGAAATAACACATGGAATCATGTAGTAAACAAAACAGTGTTAAACAAATCAAAGTATATTTTATATTTCAGAATCCTCATATAGCCACCCTTTGCCTTGATGACAGCTTTGCACACTCTTGGCATTCTCTCAACCAGCTTCACCAGGAATGCTTTTCCAACAGTCTTGAAGGAGTTCCCACATATGCTGAACACTTGTTGGTTGCTTTTCCTTCACTCTGCGGTCCGACTCATCCCAAACCATCTCATTTGGGTTGAGGTCGGGGGATTGTGGAGGCCAGGTCATCTGATGCAGCACTCCATCACTCTCCTTCTTGGTCAAATAGCCCTTACACAGCCTGGAGGTGTGTTGGGTCATGGTCCTGTTGAAAAACAAATGATAGTTCCACTAAGCCCAAACCAGATGGGATGGCGTATCGCTGTAGAATGCTGTGGTAGCCATGCTGGTTAAGTGTGCCTTGAATTCTAAAGAAATCACAGACAGTGTCACCAGCAAAGCACCCCCACACCATAACACCTCCCCCTCCATGCTTTACGGTGGGAACTACACATGCAGAGATCATCCGTTCACCCACACCGCATCTCACAAAGACACGGCGGTTGGAACCCAAAATCTCAAATTTGGACTCCAGACCAAAGGACACATTTCCACCGGTCTAATGTCCATTGCTCGTGTTTCTTGGCAAAAGCAGGTCTCTTCTTCATATTGGTGTCCTTTAGTAGTGGTTTCTTTGCAGCAATTTGACCATGAAGGCCTGATTCATACAGTCCCCTCTGAACAGTTGATGTTGAGGTGTGTCTGTTACTTGAACTCTGTGAAGCATTTATTTGGGCTGCAATTTCTGAGGCTGGTAATTCTAATGAACGTACCCTCTGCAGCTGAGTTAACTCTGGGTCTTCCATTCCTGTGGCGGTCCTCATGAGAGCCAGTTTCATCATAACGCTTGATGGTTTTTGCGACTGCACTTGAAGAAATGTTCAAAGATCTTGAAATGTTCCGTATTGACTGACCCCCCCCCACCTTGTCACTACACAACTGATTGGCTCAAATGCATTAAGAAGGAAAGAAATTCCACAAATTAACTTTTAAGAAGGCACACCGGCTAATTGAAATGCATTCCAGGTGACTACCTCATGAAGCTGGTTGAGAGAATGCCAAGAGTGTGCAAAGCTGTCATCAAGGCAATGGGTGGCTATTTGAAGAATCTCAAATATAAAATATATTTTGATTTGTATAACACTTTTTTGGTTACTACATGATTCCGTTCAAATATTTTTTATTGAACACACACAAGAATGGTGTATAGGTATGAAAGACATGTGTACAGTTCTTATCTAAACATAAGAGAACAGACATGAACAACAAGACCCAGAGTTCTGGGCACAAAACAAATATTACAAAACAAGACATACAGAACAGGGACAGGTAGAAAGAAAAAGGGTAGATGTAACCCCCCCACTTATACCCCCCTTTATCCCCCCCCCCCCCCCCCCCCTTATTCCACCCTATTCCCCTCCCGACTGCTCGGGTGGCGGGGCCAGCACACGCTGCCCAAAGGTAGATTACAATATGACAATTGAGAGTGCGTTAAAAAGTACAAATTCACAGCGCCGACTGGTCCAAGTAAGAGAGGAAAGGCTGCCAGATTTGATCAAATATTGATAATTTATTGTTCAGAATATATCTAATTCTTTCTAAGTGTACAGTGTTTGCCAATTCGCTGAGCCATAATTTGGTAGAGGGCGCTCAACAACAAGATTCATTTTTTTGCCGAAATGAGACTGTAAGAGATGAGTTGTTTTTGGGAGTTGGTTAATCCGTTTAGGGAATCGGACACTCCCAGGATTATCAGAAGCGGGTCTGGGTCTATTGAAGTCTCCAGAACTTCAGAGAGGACCCCAAAAATTCCACACCAATAACAATACAGGCTAGAGCATAGGGCAAAGCAGTGGAGTAGTGTACCCTGCTCAACCTGACATGTATCACAAATAGGGGATGTATCAGGAAATATTCTATGCAGTTTAGTTTTGGAATAGTGTAATCTGTGTAATACCTTAAATTGAATGAGATGATGTCTGGAGTTAATGGAGCAGGTGTGGATATACTCCAAGCTATCCTCCCAGTCTGCCACCGAAATGTCAGTCCCTAGTTCTTTCTCCCATTTTGCCTTAATGGCATCAGTAGAGGGTGCGGTAGCAGATTGAAAAGCGTCATAGGTGGGGCATATTTTTATGCATCCGTCAAACATGGAAGGTTTAGCATTCCCAAATGTTGGGAGGTGTTTTCTAACATAGTCTCTAATTTGTAGGTATCTGAAAAAGTTACTTCTGGGAAGGTTATAAGTTTCCCTCAGCGATTCAAAGGAAGCAAAGGTCCCTCCTATATATAAATCCCCTATGGTACTTATCCCCAACTCTCCCCATCGCTCAAAGGTGTTATCAAGGTTAGAGGGGGCAAAGGAGGGATTCCTGGCAACAGGGAGCATGAATGATATTGGTCTAAGCTCAAAGTGGACTTTAATTTGCTTCCAGATTCGGACTGTGCTATGTATAATAGGATTGTTACGGTAAAGTGACATCTCCAGATTGACAGGTGACAAAATCACAGCACCAATAGAGAAGGGGTGACACTCCTCACGCTCCATACTAAGCCAGCTGGATGGCGGGGGTGTGTCATCCAGCAAAAACGTAACAGCGCGGAGTTTAGCGGCCCAATAGTAAAATATAAAATTTGGGAGAGACAATCCTCCTTCCATCTTGGATTTACATAGGTGTTTTTTTACCTATCCTGTGTGTTTTATAATCCCAGATGAAAGGATTGATAATAGTTGTTTAAGAAAGGATTTAGGTATGAATACTGGGATGTTCTGGTATAGGTAGAGCAGTTGTGGGAGGAAGACCATTTTAATGGCATTAATTCTTCCGAGCAGAGAAATTGGGAGAGTTCTCCAAAATTGTATGTTTGCCTTGAGATTTTGCATCAGAGAGGGGAAATTCTCTTTAAATAGTAAGGAGTATTGTTTGGTAACTACAATTCCAAGGTAGATACATTTTTCTGAAGATAACTTAACTGGAAGATGTTCTAGCCAGGAGGTGTTTTGCAACCGTATGGGCATTAATTCACTCTTGTTCCAATTTATTCTGTATCCCGAGAAGGTACCAAACAAATTAATCACCTCAAGAATAGCTGGAATACTAGCTTGGGGTTCTGTTACATAGAGGATAATATCATCTGCGTATAGGGAAATCTTATGCTGAATGAGATCTGATCGCTTGAGCGAGAGGTTCAATAATTAGGGCGAAGAGCATAGGAGACAGCGCACAACCCTGCCTTGTCCCTCTGTAAAGGTTAAATCGGGGCGACAGTGATTGGTTAGTGAGTATTCTCGCACAGGGGTTCCTATATAAAAGCTGGATCCAATTTATGAACCCATCTCCAATATTACATTTCTGTAGGACCTTGAATAGATAGGGCCACTCAACTTGGTCAAAGGCCTTTTCGGCGTAAAGAGATATAACGGCAAGGTCCACGTTAGGTAACCTCTGAGAATACATAATGTTGAAGAGGCGCCTGAGATTGAAGAATGAGTTTCTGTTAGGGATAAAGCCGGTCTGGTCTGAATGGACAAATTTGCCAATTAAAGTGCTAAGCCTGTTAGCCAGAGTTTTTGCTAAAATCTTTTGGTCTGTATTAAGGAGGGATATTGGTCTGTATGACCCTACCTCTTCCGGATCTTCACCCTTCTTATGTATAACTGTAATAAACGCCTCATCCAAAGTAGATGGGAGAGCTCCATCCTCATTGGCCCGAACCAACATTTTGTGCAGGTAGGGAGAGAGCATGTTGCTGAATGTTTTATAGAATTCACCAGGGTATCCATCTGGGCCCGGGGTCTTGCCACTCTTTAGAGATGTAATTGTTTCTCTAATTTCTTCTAGAGACATTTCCTTATTCAGGAAGTTAGAGTCTTCCTGGTTCAGGGCCAGAAGATTACAGTCCTCCAAAAAGTTCTGCATAATTAAGGGGTTAGGATCCGCTTTAGATGTATATAGAGTCTCATAAAACTGACGGAATCTGTCATTGATGTCTTTGGGGGAGGAGAGTAATTCCCCAGATGCAGATTTAACTTTGTGAATCATTTGGCCACTCACATTTTTTCGAAGTTGTCTGGCGAGTAATGTGTGTGTTTTGTCAACAAACTCAAAATATTTTTGCTTGGCATAGAGAAAAGATTTAGCAATTTTAGCCGAGAGGATCTGGTTGTATTTAAATTTTAAATACATAATTTTTTTTATGTTTCTCCATAGATGGAGGTCTAGCATTCTTCCTATCCAGTGAGTGAATTTGTCCCTCCAGTTCTACCAATTTTCTTCTGTTTTGTCTACTCCTGGCAATCTGAAAGGAGATGATACAGCCTCTCAAATACGCCTTCAGCGTTTCCCACAATAATGCTGGGGAAGTCTCTGTGTTGTCGTTGGTATCAAAGAAAAATGTAATTTGGTCTTTAAGATGTTCACTGAATGTTGGTTCTGTGAGGAGCTGAGGATTCAACCTCCAGACCTTCTCGTTTGGTACGATGTCACCCAATCTCAGGGAGAAGGTGAGTGGACTGTGGTCAGAGATTATAATATCATGATATCTCACATTACAGGTATAGGGGAGTAGTTTAGCATCAACCAAAAAGTAGTCAATTCGAGTATATACATTGTGAACAGTATTCCCTACCCGTAGGGTTAGAGATCCTCCATATATCAAATAAGTTCGAATTTTTTATGTAGGTATTCAAGAATTCGCTTGAATAGGAGGTAGGGGTTCGCCGGGTAGGGGATCTATCCAAATATTGGTCTAGTACACAGTTAAGGTCCCCTCCAATGACCAGATTAGTATGGGAGATATCTGGAATCAGGGCAAGGACTCTTTTGAAAAAAGAGGGGTTATCAATGTTTGGCCCATAGATATTTAGTAGAGTTACAGAAGTAGAGTGGATCTCTCCTATTACGATGACATAACGACCCTCTTTATCCACAATAGTGGTTTTATGTAGAAAGGGAATTCCTTTCCGTACCAGAATTGCTGTGCCTCTCGTTTTGGCAGAGAAGTTAGAGTGATACACTTGCCCCACCCACTTACATTTAAGTCTGTTATGAGAATTGTTTTTCAGATGGGTTTCTTGCAAAAATATAATATCAGACGAAAGTGCTTTCAAGTGGGCTAGGACCTTGCCTCTCTTAATTGGTTCTTTAAACCCTTGACATTCCAGGAAGTGAATGTAAGCCCCGCCCTCCTCTCATTTGTAGTTCCTATGGTGGCCTGCATAACATGTAACTCACTAAAAAGGTAAGAAAGCGCACCAAACCATCACGATCAGCATATGTAGCACCTACACCCGAGCAGTATCCAACCCACCCCTCCCCCCCGCAAGCACCTTTACTCTCCACCCTGTTTGCCTACTTTCCCCAACCTTTACCCCCCCCCCATCAACCCACATTTAACAGGCATACACAAATAGGACAGAAAAAAATATGAAAATAAAAATAACAAACACATTGTCTGGCCGATGCCAAAAAAGCACGGCGCGACCTCGAACAAGAGGTAAAACAAAAATAAAATCCCAACTATACGTTCACCTCTCACTATCCTAGAACTTCTACTAACATATGAACTGAGGAGGCTCCCGCGCTTAAAGTGTTCAATTAGCATCTACTAAACCTAAACAGAATAAGTTGAAACTTAAACATATTGCGCACTTAAGGTTCATCTTGGCTCAATCCCTGAGATAAGCAAGATGTAACATCACAAGATTCTATTGCTAAGCAATAGTCTGATGGTTTAAACATAAACCATCAGTAACCGACATAGACAGCAGTACAGTTACATATTGTGGGTTAGGAGATGGGAACAAGGATTTTGATAAATTGAACGTACCCCCCAATCAAAAAATAAATAAATTACAAAAAAGTAAAAAATAAAAATACAATAAATAATAATAAATAATTTGTGATTTATATATACATATGTGCACACATACACATATACACATCCACACACACACATACATACATACATGTGCATACCTACATACATACACACACACACACACACACACACATACACGTGCGTATATATACGCACACACATACATATACACACACGTGCACCCACACACATACAGTGGGGAGAACAAGTATTTGATACACTGCCGATTTTGTCTTGGCCATTGTGGAGAGGTTGGAGTCTGTTTGATTGAGTGTGTGGACAGGTGTCTTTTATACAGGTAACGAGTTCAAACAGGTGCAGTTAATACAGGTAATGAGTGGAGAACAGTAGGGCTTCTTAAAGAAAAACTAACAGGTCTGTGAGAGCCGGAATTCTTACTAGTTGGTAGGTGATCAAATACTTATGTAATGCAATAAAATGTAAATTAATTACTTAAAAATCATACAATGTGATTTTCTGGATTTTTGTTTTAGATTCCGTCTCTCACAGTTGAAGTGTACCTATAAAAATTACAGACCTCTACATGCTTTGTAAGTAGGAAAACCTGCAAAATCAGCAGTGTATCAAATACTTGTTCTCCCCACTGTACATACATACATACATACATACATACACACGCATACACATACATACATCCACACACACACATCTACATACACAAACATTCATACCCCAGAATTATAATCTATACTAATTTAAAATATACACATACATAATACTAAAATGCTAAGAGAAAATAATAATAAAGTACAAATAATAATTATTATATGTACGCACACCTACACAGACACAGGCACCACAGAGGGCTGGTGGGAATCAAATCGTGAGAGCGGGCCAGGCTATGACAAAGGCAGAGCAGCACAAAGCATCAACTTGCTATCCAGGTGTCTGCGTCTGCCCCTTCCCATCACCCCCAGACCCCTGCAAGCAATAAATACATGGTATGGTAATAGGAATAATGTAAGAATTTAAAAATAAATAACGAAACAAAACAAAAACGGGGGAATATAAGTATATCCATCCGAAAGTGTCAATGATCCGACCTGGAAGGCCTCCCAAACAGGCATCGCTCTAAACCCAGTCGGAATGAAAGTGAAATTAACGTTAAATGAGAGCTCTGACCGCCCTCCATTGGTCAGCTCAGCGTATTACATGTTCGGTAGCCCTTGCTGAGACCGTTTAATACGGTTTCACCCGTTATGGTATAGTATGGATTCGAGTCCATGAGCAGACCCTAACACACAATGACAAGGCACTCTAAGCTGTACGGGGGATTGACGAACATTCCCGGATAAACTTCTCTGCGTCCAAAACCGGGGAGAGCCAAATCTTCTCCCCGGAAGGCGGGGTAATTCTTAGTCTTGCAGGGAAGAGCAAGGCTGGGTGAAGATGGAGTTTGTAGAGTTTGGTCATGACATCTCTGTAGCCAGCGCGGTGTTTTTCCACATCGGGCGCATAATCCTCATAGACACGAAAGGGGTGTCCTTTATGTAACAGGTTGCCCCTCATTCGAGCCTCGCGCAGGATAAGATCCATGGTCTTGAAACTGTGACAACAGATGATTACTGGGCGAGGACGCTGGCCCGGTCCAGACACTGGGACAAGGACGCGATGTGCACAGTCCAGTAGGGGATCCGAAGCCAAAACATCCGGTCCCATTGCATCCTTCAGTAGCTTGGCGAAGAAGTCGGTGGGGCGAGAGCCCGCCTCCACCCCTTCTGCCAGACCTACAATGCGAAGGTTATGATGCCTGGATCTGCCCTCCAGGTCGACCACTTTCACAGAAAGCCTCTGCACACTATCCTGCAATGACGTGCATAGCTTCTCTAACTCGTCGATCCTACCAGAGTTGAATTCAGAAGCTTTCTCAAGGTCCACAATACTCTGGCCCTGCGAAGCGACCGTTCGAATGGTGCTCTCGATTTTAGTGTCCAGTTCAGCAATAGTAGCCTTAAGATCCTCCGCTATAGCAACACGTAGTTCTCCCAAATCCCGGGTAAGTTCTGTAAGTGTCACGTTGTTACCTGTGCCTTCCGCCATGTCTGTCTCGTTGTTTGGTGGGGAGTAGGCCTCCGATGTGGATTTATTGTCCTTTGGTCGCTTATTACTCAGCATTTTCATATAGAAAGTTACAATATTGTATTAGAAAGAAACGTTTGTTGTAACAAGTGCCATAAAGTAAATTAGGTTAGATTATTTCGCAAAAAAGTTGCAGGAGCCTCTCACACACAGCCGTTCACTCCAAAATGCTAGCTCCGCCCCGTTACTACATGATTCCATATGTGTTATTTCATAGTTTTGATGTCTTCACTATTATTCTACAATGTAGAACATTTTAAAAATAAAGAAAAACCCTGGAATGAGTAGTTTCTGACTGGTACTGTACATACACACAAGCATGCACGCACCCATATACACACAAATGCACACAAACATGCACATGCACACACCATCCCCTATGCAAGATCAAGAGGCTGCATAGCCTGATTATTAAAATGTCACACCGAAAAACATGGTTTGTAGTGTATTCTTACGTTTGAATGGGATGCCTAGTCAGTTGCACAACTGAATGTATTCAACCGAAATGTGTCTTCCGCATGTCAATCTCTCATGGCTTAAAGTGGAGGAGAGATTGACTTCATCACTACTTGTTTTTGTAGGAAGTGTTGACAAGCTGAATGCACCGAGCTGTCTGTTTAAATTACTAGCACACAGCTCGGACTCTCATGCATACCCCACAAGTCTCTTCACAATCCCCAGTTCAGAAAATACTATGGGAGGCGCACAGTACTACATAGAGCCATGACTACATGGAACTCTATTCCACATCAGGTATCTGATGCAAGCAGTAGAATCAGTAAAAATACACCTTATTGAACAGTGGGGACTGTGAAGAGACACACACACAAGCGCTAGCATACGCACTCTACACACACGTACATTGTAATATTGTTATATAGTGGTATCATACATTTTAAGTTGTGGATATGTGGTGGTGAGACAGTGTTATATGATGTACTGTTTTATCTTTTGTTTTATGTGTAATGTAAGTGTCTTAATGTGTTTGGACCCCAGGAAGAGTAGCTGCTGCCTTGGCAACAGCTAATGGGGATCAAATATAAAAATACAAACCCAACCCCTCTGAATCAGAGAGGTGCGGGGGGCTGCCTTAATCGACTTCCACGTCATCGGTGCACGGGGAGCAGTTGTTGGTGGGGGTTAACTGCCTTGATCAAGGGCAGAACGACAGATTTTTCCACCTTGCCGGCTCGGGGATTTGAACCAGCGACCTGCCGCCAATGGATAGACAGATACTCACAGACGGATAAACTCACTCACTCGTACATTCACTCACTCATACAAATACATACACCCTTGCCCACGGATGCACACACCAACGCACATACCTACAGCTGCAGCAATTCAACACACTTTCAAGTCCCAGAATAGATCATACACAGATATCTTGGCTGGATAGCCAGTTGGTAAGCCTAAGGCGTTTCTCTATAATTATTATAATAGAGAAGAGCAATCTGTATGTTCCATGGCCCTGTGCTAGATAACTGATGAGAGGGTGCAGTCACAGCTAAAATCACACCTGTGAGCGCATAACTAAACTCAATAGCATTCCTACCTATAATCTATACAGGTTAAAGGTTATGTACAGCTCTCCAGAAATAATGTGGTATCTGGGGCCTATGGCTTTACTGAGGTTGTGAAACTTTCCTTTCTCTGTTTTTGTTCCCACCCGTGACACACACACATCCACACACGCACAAGTGTGCACATAAACAAACACACAAACACACCCCACTCATGCATGCATGTATGCATGCACGCACATGCATGCACACGAACACACACACACACACACACATACACACACACACTGACAGGAGCTGAGAGAAGCAATTAACATGCTCATTAGGCAGAGGAAGTCATTACGGCACTTTCTGGAACATTCCTCCTTTCCCCTGTTCCTCTCTCACTTGGCTGCTAACTCCTACTGCTGCTCTCTTATCACCGGCATTGTGTGTGTGTGTGTGTGTGTGTGTGTTTGTGTCTGAGTGTCTGCACTTGTTCCTCTGTGTATATCCATTCGATGGTGTGTGTATGTGTACATTCTCCTGCAGCGAATGACACACACACACCCGCAAACACCAGTCATTCAGCATTGTCGGAGCTCTGGACAATTGTGTCGTCTCACGCTGGGCCACACAGACGATCAGCAGGAGTGTGTTTGGAAACCCAGTGTTCAGCTGTCAGAACCACCGCTCCATCCCTGCTCATCCTGCTCTCTCTAGGGACAGACAGAGGTGTGAATAGACATATAGGATTGAGGAAACTGGCTGCATCAGGAGACAATCATGTGAAGCAGTGGACCAGAGACAGGCGGTTGGAATGACCTTGACTGGTCCAGAGGAGCCATAGGCCCAGTGGAACCTACACAACAACTGTCACAACAGTCCCTGAAACTTAACTTAGCTTTCTTCTGTATTAGCTGCACGACTGGATGATGTATAGGGACAGATATAATAGCTACAATAGACAAACACTCTGAAAGATATTGCTCCTGTGACAGTCTAATGTTTGGAAGTGACTGCGGTAAGGTGAAAAGTATTTTGACTCAACACTGACACATTGAATCCTTGATAGTGTCATGATCGTTTACGAACGAGAAGGACCAAGGCGCAGCGTGATAAGCATACATGTTTATTTAAACTTAAACACCACGACAAAACAACAAACGAAACGTGAAGTCCAAGGTAGCACACAAACAACATACCTTACACGGAACAAGATCCCACAACTAACTAGTGCCAAAAGGCTGCCTAAGTATGGTCCCCAATCAGAGACAACGAGCTACAGCTGCCTCTGATTGGGAACCACCCCGGCCAACATAGATCTACACATTCTAGATCTAAAACATAGAAAATCAACATAGCCAAACACAACACAGAAAATACACACCCTGACTCAACAAATACGAGTCCCTTGAGTCAGGGCGTGACAGTACCCCCCCCCCCCCCAAAGGTGCGGACTCCGACCGCGCCACATAAACATAACAGGGTAGGGGCCGGGTGGGCATTCCACCTCGGAGGCGGATCCGGCTCAGGGCGTGACCACCACTTACTCTCCACCTCCCTGTTGCGCCCCTGGTCTGGTCTGGACCTCAGCGCGCTGCTTCCCCTCTCCTTCCTCCCACGACGTACCAAGCCCTGTCTGGACCCTGGTGTGGGAGGCCCCGAACCTGGAGAGGGGCTGACGTCTGGGTCTGGACTGGAACCGCTGACTGGAGCTGGACCCGACGACAGTGGATCGAACTGCTCTGGCTCCGGAGTGGAGCCGCTGACCGGAGCTGGATCAGGCACCGGTGGAGCGGACTGCTCTGGCTCCGGAGTGGAGCCGCTGACCGGAGCTGGATCAGGCACCGGTGGAGCGGACTGCTCTGGCTCCGGAGTGGAGCCGCTGACCGGAGCTGGATCAGGCACCGGTGGAGCGGACTGCTCTGGCTCCGGAGTGGAGCCGCTGACCGGAGCTGGATCAGGCACCGGTGGAGCGGACTGCTCTGGCTCCGGAGTGGAGCCGCTGACCGGAGCTGGACTGGACCCCGGTGGAGCGGATTGCTCTGGCTCCGGAGTGGAGCAGCTGACCGGAGCTGAACTGGGCACCGGTGGAGCGGACTGCTCTGGCTCCGGAGTGGATCCGCTGACCGGAGTTGGACCGGACCCCGGTGGAGTGGATTACTCTGACTCCGGAGTGGAGCCGCTGACCGGAGCTGGACTGGACCCCGGTGGAGCGGATTGCTCTGGCTCCGGAGTGGAGCAGCTGACCGGTGCCGGACCAGGCACCGGTGGAACAGGCACGGGCCGTGCCGAACTGGACACATGCACCACTGGCTTGGTGCGGGGAGCAGGAACGGGCCGGACCGGGCTGATGACGCGCACCACTGGCTTGGTGCGGGGAGCAGGAACGGGCCGTACCGGACTGGCGACGCGCACCACTGGCTTGGTGCGGGGAGCAGGAACAGGCCGGGCCGGGCTGGCGACGCGCACCACTGGCTTGGTGCGAAGGGCAGGAACAGGCCGGGCCGGGCTGGCAACGCGCACCACTGGCTTGGTGCGAGGAGCAGGTACGGGCCGTACCGGACTGGCGACGCGCACCACTGGCCTGGTGCGGGGAGCAGGAACAGGCCGGGCCGGGCTGGCGACGCGCACCACTGGCTTGGTGCGAATGGCAGGAACAGGCCGGGCCGGGCTGGCGACGCGCACCACTGTCGGCCTATTCCTGCTCCCCGCACCAGGCCAGTGGTGCGCGTCGCCAGTCCGGTACGGCCAGTTCCTGCTCCCCGCACCAAGCCAGTGGTGCGCATCGTCAGCCCGGTCCGGCCCGTTCCTGCTCCCCGCACCAAGCCAGTGGTGCGTGTGTCGAGTCCGGCACGGCCCGTGCCTGTTCCACCGGTGCCTGGTCCGGCACCGGTCAGCTGCTCCACTCCGGAGCCAGAGCAATCCGCTCCACCGGGGTCCAGTCCAGCTCCGGTCAGCGGCTCCACTCCGGAGCCAGAGCAGTCCGCTCCACCGGTGCCTGATCCAGCTCCAGTCAGCGGCTCCACTCCGGATCCAGAGCAGTTCGATCCACCGTCGTCGGGTCCAGCTCCAGTCAGCGGTTCCAGTTCAGACCCAGACGTCAGCCCCTCTCCAGGTTCGGGGTCTCCCACACCAGGGTCCAGACAGGGCTTGGTACGTCGTGGGGGGAAGGAGAGGGGAAGCAGCGCGCCGAGGTCCAGACCAGACCAGGGGGGAAACAGGGAGGTGGAGAGTAAGTGGTGGTCACGCCCGGAGCCGGATCCGCCTCCGAGGCGGAATGCCCACCCGGCCCCTACCCTGTTATGTTTATGTGGCGCGGTCGGAGTCCGCACCTTTGGGGGGGGGGGGGGTACTGTCACGCCCTGACTCAAGGGACTCGTATTTGTTGAGTCAGGGTGTGTATTTTCTGTGTTGTGTTTTGCTATGTTGATTTTCTATGTTTAGATCTGGTATGTGTAGATCTATGTTGGCCGGTGTGGTTCCCAATCAGAGGCAGCTGTAGCTCGTTGTCTCTGATTGGGGACCATACTTAGGTAGCCTATTGGCACTAGTGGGTTGTGGGATCTTGTTCCGTAAAGGTATGTTGTTTGTATGCTACCTTGGACTTCACGTTTCGTTTGTTGTTTTGTCGTGTGTTTAGTCGTTAATAAATATGAATGCATATCACGCTGCGCCTTGGTCCTTCTCGTTCATGAACGATCGTGACAGGTAGTTAGATGTATGGATGTCACAGTAATACTTGTAGCTTGGAACTATAGACATTGTCTGTATGGGTACTGTGAGACAGAGCAGTGTGACTAATTCCATCATCAGAGCTGTGAAATGATGATGTCAAGCGCCATTATATCGTGACTGTCTGTATCCACACCAAGTCCTCACTAGTACCATATAAACCATGTATCATCACTCACTGTGATTCACCACCAATTAGATTTTATCCTCTATTTTTGGAATATTTTCCACTTCAATTTAGTAAACCAGATCTGAACCGAGATTGTTACAGTGCCTTCATAAAGTATTCATACCCCTTGACTTATTCCACATTGTGTTATGTTACAGCTTGAATTGAAAAAGGATTAAATTATTAGTTTTTTCTCTCACCCCTCTACACACAATACCTCATAATGACAAAGTGAAAACATGTTTTTAGAAATGCTAGCAAATTTATTGAAAATGAAATACAGAAATATCTAATTTACATAAGTATTCATACCCCTGAGTCAATATTTTGTAGAAGCACCTTTGGGAACAATTACAGCTGTGAGTCTTTCTGGGTAAGTCTCTAAGAGCTTTCCACACCTGGATTGTGCAACATTTGCCCATTATTATTTTCTTCAAGTGCGTTCTAATTGGTTGTTGATCATTGCTAGACAACCATTTTCAGGTCTTGCAAAAGATTTTAAAATAGATTTAAGTCAAAACTGTAACTAGGCCACTCGGGAACATTCACTGTCTTATTGGTAAGCAACTCCAGTGTAGATTTGGCTTTGTGTTTTAGATTACTGTCCTGATGAAAGGTGAATGTATCACCTAGTAGGATTTTGCCTGTGCTAAGCTCCATTCTGTTTCTTTTTTATCCAGAAAATCTCACCAGTCCTTAACAATTACAAGCATACCCATAACATGATGCAGCCACCACTTTGCTTGAAAATATAGACAGTGGTACTCAGTAATGTGTTGTATTGGATTTTTCCCAAACATACCACTTTGTATTCAGGACAAAAAGTTAATTCCTTTGCTACATTTTCTGCAGTATTACTTTAGTGCCTTGTTGCAAACAGGATGCATGTTTTGGAATATTTTTATTCTGTACAGGCTTCCTTCTTTTTACTCTGTCAATTAGGTTAGTATTGTGGCGTAACTACAAGGTTGTTGATCCATCCTCAGTTTTCTCCTATCACAGCCATTAAACTCTGTAACTGTTTTTAAGTCACCATTGGCCTCAAGGTGAAATCCCTGAGTGGTTTCCTCCCTCTCTCAACTGAGTTAGGAAGGACACCTGTAGATTTTTTTACCCATCTACCAATAGGTGCCGTTCTTTGCGAGTCATTGGAAAACCACCATGGTCTTTGTGGTTGAATCTGTGTTTGAAACGCACTGCTCGACTGATGGACCTTACAGATAATTATATGTGTGGGGTACAGAGATGAGGTAGTCATTAAAAAATCTTGTTAAACACTATTATTGAACATAGAGTGAGTCCATGCAACTTATTATGTGACCTGTTAAGCAGATTTTTACTCCTGAACTTATTTAGGCTTGCCATGACAAAGGGGTTGAATATTTATTGACATTTTATAAACATTTCGAAAAACATAATTCCACTTTGACATTATGGGGTATTGTGTGTAGGCCAGTGACACATTTTTTTCAAAATTTTAGCTATTTTTTATTCAGGCTGTAGCACAACAAAATGTGGAATGTGCATCAAAAGGTGCGTGAATACTTTCTGAAGGCACTGTTCAATTATATGGAAGGTACATTTATCTCAACAATTATAGGGGTCAGAACAATCAGATTATATCAAGGCAATGAGTAGAAGGGCTTGGGCATTGCCTTAGTGAGGGGTCTCTAAATACTACTGGGTGTGCAGGCTTTTGTACAAGCCCAGAAGTCCACAACTTATTCAACTAAACCATTAAGAAAAGCTTCCTGGACCAGAGCCCTGATCTCCGATGTTATATAGACTCAGAGTCATGGAATGTTACAGAGCTTGTGCTCTTTAATGCTTTTGTGTTTTTACAATAAGGTTTTTTTCTCTGCAACTGTCACTCTGTGTTTAGTAACTGACTTAAGAAGAGGGAGAGAAAGGAAAAATTAGAGAAAGAGCTAGAGAGACAGAGAAAAAGAGAGAGGGGGAGAGAGAGATAAATAGGGATAGAGAGGGTGAGAGAGAAATAGAGAGAGGGTGAGAGAGCCTCCCTCCTCGGGTTGGGGTGAGGGAGAGCGTGGATTCCGTGACTATCACTCGGTGGCCTGGCTGACTGAAAGAATCATGGCATATCATCAAATCGGAGTAAAAACCCAGGAGGCTCCCCGCTCCCTGAATATTTCATGTAATGGAGGCTCTCGCCACCATGGAAACTCTCAACAACTCAGGATTGCGTGCAAATATTGACTGCAGCGCTGAGGGCTGAGAGCAGGGCCAGGCGGGCATGTGTGTGTGTGTCTGTGTGTGTGTCGTCCATGCAGCCTGAGTGAGTTTTATAAATAATGGTAATCAGATGTGACACAGCACACAGCAGGGGTGGTAGTGGCCACTCATAACCTCATACTGGAGAGATGTTACAGTTAAAGCTAACGCAGGCAGAGGGCACTAGGAGAGAGAGAAAGAGAGAGGGGGGGGGAAGTGCCCTGATGCATATGAATCGACAAATGTGTGTTGTGGCTGCCATGAATGGAGCTCAATCGTAGGTCTGAGGAAACATCAAAACACAATCCAGGGCTGACAAGCAGCGGGAGAGGAGAGGAGGACGGGAGGGGGGAGATGCTGGGTCTATTGCCTGGTTGAGAGCTCTACAGTGTGGCTACGCTACAGGCCCTGCTAGGCCTCCCTGGACGAAGGAATCCGGAGCTACACTAAACATGGAGCTCACCAACTAATACACTTGCTGCCTACAAACTAGTGTCACTACAGACCACCACTTATTAACATGAATACATTAGTAATGCACTAGGAAAAGAGGTAGTTTGGAAAGTTTACTTGAAGTAAGGGCTGTACTAAAATAATAGCTTTAGCTAAGTGTATTCTGAACAATAGGGTGTCTTCGAAAGTAGGAATTAAAAAGAGCAATTATTATTTACAGTAACACATCAGTCATTTGAGCACTGTAGACAGACAGTGAGAATTTAACTATATCTGTGTGTATCTGTCTGTGTGTAATGTGTTTGACTGCAGCTGTTTGCATTTGGTCAGCCCTCTCAGACAGGGTAATTGAGGCTCAGACTGCTTTTGAGTCTGTCTGAGAGGAACATAACTGCATCTCCTCACTAATGTAGAAATCTGATCTGTCTACAGAGTTACTGTCTTGTGTGTGTGTGTCTGAGAGAGAGAGAGAGAAAGAGAGACAGAGAGAGAGAGAAAGAGAGTGTGTGTGTGTCATAGTGTGTGCCATCACATTGAGTTGTTTTACTGTTTATAATACTTGATTTAGTCCAGTCAATGAATAACCTGACTGTCTTCTCACTCCAACTAAGAGCAACACAGTAAACTTTAATGATAGGGGCTGCTAGCAGGTAATTAGACTTCTGCCCAGGGTGGAAACAACTCTGTTTATGGTGCCTGCCTGCCTACCTGCAGCCCCATCCCATCTGTAGGAGATAGCCTTGCTGCCTGCCGGCCTCCCTGCAGGGGTGTGTGTCAGAGGGGGCCCAGGCACAGATGGTTCAGAGTTTATAACAGAGCTGATATAGAGAGAGAGACACTTCACTGTGTGGATAGCACTGTGACTGCAGTGAGTTCAGAGGGTACAGTAGATGTCCATATGGTATGGAGTTCATGACCCTCTGTGGTCACACTAACCACAGTCCTCTCGTGTGCCAGTCTTGTCTGACCTCTTTCTGATGAATTCTCTAAGTATTATTATGATTATTATTATGATTATTATTTTTACAGTATATGTTGTTTTGTGCCGGATGTCTTGTCTGACCTCTTTCTGTTGGATTCTGAAAGTAAAGTCAAGCACGCAACACAGTGCCATAGGGTAGACATGTCCTATTATATCATTTATAATACATGCATTAATGCACAGACAGCGAGGACATCCAGTCTAATGTCAGACCTACTGTTGTTATAGTACGTGTCTCTAGAAGCAATGCCAACAAACACATTTTTTAAAGGTTGTACATCCTTAACTTTTTTGTTTTTCAAAAGTGGCTGTGTGTGTGTGCGTGTGAAAGAGTATGTGTTTGTGTGTGCACTGCGTTCGTGTATGCTTTGTTTACCATTGTTTACCGTACCTGTTGTTTAGACATGCTACAAACAGCTACACAGCTACACATCTAAACCACACTGCGTGGCACACATCATCCAGGATGTAATTACTTTTAGAGGTTGCACAAATAACAGATGGAAAGGTGACCTTTTTACAATATTTATTTATGCTTGAAATTTAATCTCTCCCTGCCTGCCCTTTTTGAAATGAACGAGACAAAACTGATGGTGAATAATCAAAGCTGTGGGATGGTGAGGGAGGTACATTTGATGAAACCTGCTGCAAGAGAAACTCTGCTAACTATTTTCTTGTTATCATGGTCCTGTGAACACATTTAGTGTACTGTATAAGTCAACAATATTAGAACATGGATTTGCTCATCTATCAATAACAGTCAAATCTAAACTGATAAAAACTTCTTATGACATTCCCAGAACATTAGCTGAGATTCACATGAAGTTCTAGTTAGGGTTTTATCTAACATTATGATTATAACACATTCTTTCTTTTCATATAAAAAAAAAAACGAAATATCCTTGGAATGTTCTCCTAACATTCGCTAAAAATGTTGCGCACAACATCTGTAACAACCACCACAGAACACTCCCCAAACATTCTCATTAGGTTTCCAGGTAATGTAATAACACAATGTAGCTGTCACGACTTCCGCCGGGGCTGCCTCCCCTCCTTGTTCGGGCAGGTTTTGGCGTTCGTCGTCACCGGCTTACTAGCTGCTGCCGATCCATTTATCATCACTCCACTTGTCTTGTCTAATTAATCACACACACCTGGTCCTTATCCCCAATTAGTCATTGTATAAGTGTTCCCTCTGCTTCCTTGTCTGTGTGGTGATTGTTTGTAGTGAGCTGTGTGTAGCTCGGTTGAGCTACCCGTACCTTGTTGTTGCCAGGGTAGTATTTTCCCCTGTGCCTGAGTTTTGTTGTCGCATGCTTGCGCAACTGTTTATCGATGGAATAAACTCTTTGGATGCGTATTACTCTCCTGCGCCTGACTCCTTCTATCACACGCATCACAGTAGCAGTAATGTTTGTAGAACATACCGCTGCAACAAAATGTGAAAGCAACGTTCTTGCAACATCAGGTGAATGTTTTGGGAACTTTAATAATAATATAATATACCATTTAGCAGACGCTTTTATCCAAAGCGACTTACAGTCATGTGTGCATACATTTTTACGTATGGGTGGTCGCGGGGATCGAACCCACTACCCTGGCGTTACAAGCACCATGCTCTACCAATTCAGCTACAGAGGACCAACTTTCACAGAACCACTTTGGTTTGCTGGGTAGTCATTGCTTGTCTCTAAGAGTGGAGGTGACATGGGTCATCTTCACACTGACCTTCTTTAAGGTAATCTGATTCTGATAACCTAGTTTACGTCATACTAATATGTTCATCTCTGTCTGGCTCTAACCAGGGTCTCTTATGAGTCAGCCATAGGCCTTCTGCAGGACAGTCAGCTCCAGCAGACAGAACACACAGCCTGGGACGTTACTGAAACACATTTACGCTGCTGTCACTAAAAATGTCCTATTTGTCACTAAAACGTCCAAAACCTTCCCACTGGGTTGCACTGTGTAATTCTAACAGCCCTCCTCCCTTTGTCTCCTCCCATCTCCTCCTCCACTAACACAAAGCTAATTTGCTATTCTCACCAGCGAGGGTTTGATGTCTCATCGAGGTGCGAGCTAACAGAATTATGTGAGAGAATGGAGAGAGACATTTTTTGATTTTGACAATTATTAATCTCGATTGCGGTTCTCTCCCTAACAGGCTGAATCCATCATAGCCCTCAACGCATGGCTCTTACTGACTGACAGCTCCCAGAATTACCTTTCCATCAGCTGCTTGTACAATTACCATCGATAATGCTGGAGAATCAAAGAGAAGTAAATCTGGAGTCAAACATGTTCACACCAGAAGTTATGTCTTTGATCACAGATGTAGGCCTATAGAGACAAAAACTTAAGTAAAATTATTAAATGTTGCACTTTAACCAATATTTATTACTGACAGCTCCGTCTACAGAGGAGACACACACCACACTGTAGAAATCAACACACACACAAACGCACACACACACACACACACACACACGCATGCACGTGTAACCAACTTCATATGCTGTAGCACCCCATAAGAGCGGCACACAGACACCCACACTTCAGGTTGACAGGGATTTTATCCGCAGTAAAATATATTAAACAGTGATGACGACATTGACAGGACCGTCACAGCCACACGTTCACTGGTTTTGTAGAACACGAGATATCTTAGTATAGTAATGATACATGCCTTCAGAAAGTATTCATACCCCTTGACTAATTCCACATTTTGTTGTGTTACAGCCTGAATTCAAAATGGATTACATGTTTTTTCTTTCTCACCCATCTACACACATTACCCCATAATGACAAAGTGAAAACATGTCTTTAGAAATGTTTGCAAATCTATTGAAAATGAAATACAGAAATATCTCATTTACATAAGTATTCACACCCCTGAGTCAATGCATGTTAGAATCACCTTTGGCAGTGATTACAGTTATGAGTCTTTCTGCACACCTGTATTGTACAATACTCTTTTTTAAATCCTTCAAGCTCCTATCAAGTGTTACCATATATTTTCAAGCCTATTTAAGTCAAAACTATATCTAGGCCACTCCGGAACATGTCGTCTTGGTAAGCAACTCCAGTGTATATTTGGCCTTGTGTTTTAGGTTATTATCCTGTTGAAAGTTGAATTTGTCTCTCAGTGTCTGTTGGAAAGCAGACTGAACCAGGCTTTTCTCTAGGATTTTGCCTGTGCTAAGCTCTATTCCATTTCTTTTTGTCCTATAAAACTCCCTAGTCCTTGCCGATGACAAGCGTACCCATAACATGATGCAGCCACCACCATATATGAAGAGTGGTACTCAGTGATGTGTTGGATTTGCCGCAAACATAATGCGTTTCGTCTTCAGGACATAAAGTTAATTTCTATGCCACATTTTTTGCAGTTTTACTTTAGTGCCTTATTGAAAAGAGGATGCATGTTTTGGAATATTTTTATTCTGTAAAGGCTTCCATCTTTTCACTCTATAATTTAGGTTAATATTGTGGAGTAACTACAATGTTGTTGATCCATTCTCAGTTTTCTCCTATCACAGCCATTAAACTCTGTAAATGTTTTAAAGTCACCAATGGCCTCATGGGGAAATCTCTGAGCGGTTTCCTTCCTCTCCGGCAACTGAGTTAGGAAATCTGTATATGTATCTTTGTAGTGACTGGGTGTATTGATACACCATCCAAAGTGTAATTAATAACTTCACCATGCTCAAAGGGATATTCAATGTCTGCTTTTTTTTGTACCCATCTACCAATAGGTGCCCTTATTTGCGAGGCATTGGAACACTTCCCTGGTCTTTATCGTTGAATCTGTGTTAGCAATTCATTGCTCGACTGAGGGAATTTACAGATCATTGTATGTGTGGGGTACAGAGAAGAGGTAGAAAATCATCCATATATTTATGTATTCTTATTCCATTCCTTTACTTAGATTTGTGTGTATTAGTTTTTTGTTGTGGAACTGTTAGATATTACTTGCTGGATATTGCTGCACTGTCGGAACTAGAAGCACAAGCATTTCGCTACACTCGCAATAACATCTGCTAACCATGTGTATGTGACCAATACATTTGATTTGAAATAAAAAATCATGTTAAACACTATTATTGCACACAGAGTGAGTCCATGCATCTTATTATGTGACTTGTTAAGCACATTTTTATTCCTGAACTTATTTAGGCTTGCCATAACAAAGGGGTTGAATACTTATTGACTCAAGACATTTCAGCTTTTAATTATTATATTAATTTATAAACATTTCTAAAAACATAATTCCACTATTACATTATGGGGTATTGTGTGTAGACCAGTGACACAACATTTCAATTTAATCCATTTTAAATTCAGCTATAATTCAACAAAATCTGTAAAAATTCAAGGGGTGTGAATACTGTCTGAAGGCACTGTATACCCTCAACGTGAAGTGACACCCATCCATAAATACAGAGCACAAGTACAACCCTTTTCATATAAACTTTTTAAGATAGTAAGGAAATAAATAAAAACTCGATGTCCGCGAACCATACAAATCTGTCAGTTTAAGTTAGAGATATCTCAACCCACCGCATCCGCCGATGTCGCACTTTGGCATCTACGGTGAAAGGTGACAGAGCTAGAGCGGTGTTTATAAGACCATGAGACATCCCAAAAATCTGTATTTTCACAAAAACGTCTGTAGCGTCCGAACGGTTTGGCCTATACAAACTATTATGACCCCTCTATGGAAAGAGGAGACTCTCACAAACATGTACATGTCTACATGTCAGTTGTTTTGTTCTAGGACGCCCACAGGCCTCACAAGACTCGTCTGAAGGTCCCCCAGTACCAGTTGAAAAAATGAATGGAAGTATGTATATGGAGACAATTTACTGCCAAAAATCAGGGGTTAAATACATAGATATAGGACAGACACTTCAGAACAAACTTCCTTTTGATTTTATTTGGGACGATCTGTTGTTCCATGTAGTGAATCTGTTATTTAGTCCGTTTGTATGGGCTAATAGCAGTAAGGACCAAAATAATCTTTCATCAAATAGACAGTGAGGGAAAAAAGTACTTGATGCCCTGCTGATTTTTTACGTTTGCCCACTGACAAAGAAATGATCAGTCTATAATTTTAATGGTAGGTTTATTTGAACAGTGAGAGACAGAATAACAACAAAAAAATCAAGAAAAACGCATGTCAAAAGTGTTATAAATTGATTTTCATTTTAATGAGGGAAATAAGTATTTGACCCCCTCTCAATCAGAAAGATTTCTGGCTCCCAGGTGTCTTTTATTATATGGTGGCATATTATTATATTATTATTATTATTATTATTATTATTATTATTATTATTATTATTATTATATTATTTTATACAGGTAACAAGCTGAGATTAGGAGCACACTCTTAAAGGCAGTGCTCCTAATCTCAGCTTGTTACCTGTATAAAAGATACCTGTCCACAGAAGCAATCAATCAATCAGATTCCAAACTCTCCACCATGGCCAAGACCAAAGAGCTCTCCAAGGATGTCAGGGACAAGATTGTAGACCTACACAAGGCTGGAATGGGCTACAAGACCATCTCCAAGCAGCTTGGTGAGAAGGTGACAACAGTTGGTGCGATTATTCGCAAATGGAAGAAACACAAAAGACCTGTCAATCTCCCTCGGCCTGGGGCTCCATGCAAGATCTCACCTCGTGGAGTTGCAATGATCATGAGAACGGTGAGGAATCAGCCCAGAACTACACGGGAGGATCTTGTCAATGATCTCAAGGCAGCTGGGACCATAGTCACCAAGAAAACAATTGGTAACACACTACGCCATGAAGGACTGAAATCCTGCAGCACGCGCAAGGTCCCCCTGCTCAAGGAAGCACCTATACAGGCCCGTCTGAAGTTTGCCAATGAACATCTGAATGATTCAGAGGAGAACTGGGTGAAAGTGTTGTGGTCAGATGAGACCAAAATCGAGCTCTTTGGCATCAACTCAACTCGCCGTGTTTGGAGGAGGAGGAATGCTGCCTATGACCCCAAGAACACCATCCCCACCGTCAAACATGGAGGTGGAAACATTATGCTTTGGCGGTATTTTTCTGCTAAGAGGACAGGACAACTTCACCGCATCAAAGGGATGATGGACGGGGCCATGTACCGTCAAATCTTGGGTGAGAACCTCCTTCCCTCAGCCAGGGCATTGAAAATGGGTCGTGGATGGGTATTCCAGCATGACAATGACCCAAAACACACGGCCAAGGCAACAAAGGAGTGGCTCAAGAAGGAGCACATTAAGGTCCTGGAGTGGCCTAGCCAGTCTCCAGACCTTAATCCCATAGAAAATCTGTGGAGGGAACTGAAGGTTCGAGTTGCCATTCGTCAGCCTCGAAACCTTAATGACTTGGAGAAGATCTGCAAAGAGGAGTGGAACAAAATCCCTCCTGAGATGTGTGCAAACCTGGTGGCCAACTACAAGAAACGTCTGACATCTGTGATTGCCAACAAGAGTTTTGTCACCAAGTACTAAGTCATGTTTTGCAGAGGGGTCAAATACTTATTTCCCTCATTAAAATGCAAATCAATCATGTCTTTATCAGTGGGCAAACGTACAAAATCAGCAGGGGATCAAATACTTTTTTTCCCTCACTGTATACAGTACCAGTCAAAAGTTTGGACACACCTACTCATTCAAGGGATTTTCTTTATTTTTACAATTTTTTACATTGTAGAATAATAGTGAAGACATCAAAACTATTATTATATTATGGCATATTAAAATATATTTTATATTTGAGATTCTTCAAAGTAGCCACCCTTTGCCTTGATGACGGCTTTGCACATTCTTGGCATTCTCTCAACCAGCTTCACCTGGAATACTTTTCCAACCGTCTTGAAGGAGTTCCCACATACAGTGCCTTGCAAAAGTATTCATCCCCCTTGGCGTTTTTTCCTATTTTGTTGCTGTCACACCCTGGTTCTGGGACTCTATATGTTGAGCCAGGGTGTGTTCATTCTATGTTGTTGTTCTATGTCGGGAGTCTAGTTTTGTATTTCTGTGTTGGCCAGAGTGGTTCCCAATCAGAGGCAACGAGTGTCAGCTGTTGCTGGTTGTCTCTGATTGGGAGCCATATTTATACAGGCTGTTTTCCCACAATAGTTGTGGGATCTTGTTCCGTTTGGTTTGTTCCTTGTTGGTTGTTAACCTAGGACGTCACGTCATCGTTTGTTGTTTTGTTCGTCGTGTATACATTAAATCAAGTAATATGTTCGTTCATCACGCTGCGCCTTGGTCTACTCCGTCGAACGATCGTGACAGAAGATCCCACCATACCAGGACCAAGCAGCGTGTCCAGGAGCAGGCGGCCTGGACATGGGAGGAAGCGCCGGGAAAGGAGCTGGAAAGGTTGGCGATGGCCCAGGTGGGCAAATTGTGGTCCTGGGAGGACATGCTCGGGGGCAAGGGGCCATGGGCTAAGATTAAGGCCCTGGCGAGAGAGGAGCAACGGCATCAACAGTGTCGTCGTCGGACGGACGAGAGGCAACCCCAGACATTTTTTAGGGGGGGGCACATGGCATGGGCGACTGGGCAGCAGGAGGCTGCCACAGGGCGAAATGGGAGATTTGGAGAGGAAGCCACCGGGTTTGGGGGGCCAGAAGGCAGGTTGGCGGAGCCTGGATTGAGAGCAGAGCCAACTCCCCGTACTCAGGCATGGCACGAGTGGTCCGGCATAGTCCGGTACGTCCTGTGCGAGCACCCCGCACGGGTCGTGCGAAGGTGGGCATGCAGCCAGGACGGAGTGTGCCGGCTCAGCGCTCGTGGCCTCCAGTGCCTCTCCTCGGTCCCGGATATCCTGCGCCAGTGTCACGTGCTGTTATGCCAGTACGGGTACACAGCCCTGTACGTCCTGTGCTGATGCCTCACACAGAGTGTGTGAAGGTAGGCATTCAGCCAGGACGGGTTGTGGCAGCTCTTCACTCCAGGCCTCCTATCCGTCTCCACAGCCCGGTCCGGCCGGTTCCTGCCCCTCGCACCAAGCCTACGGTGTGCGTCGCCAGCCCGGCCCGGCCTGTTCCTGCCCCTCGCACCAAGCCTACGGTGTGCGTCGCCAGCCCGGCCCGGCCTGTTCCTGCTCCTCGCACCAAGCCTACGGTGTGCGTCGCCTGCCCGGCCCGGCCTGTTCCTGCTCCTCGCACCAAGCCCACGGTGCGCGTCGCCAGCCCGGCCTGTTCCTGCTCCTCGCACCAAGCCTACGGTGTGCGTCGCCAGCCCGGTCCGGCCTGTTCCTGCTCCTCGCACCAAGCCAGGGGTGCGCATCATCAGCCCGGTCCGGCCCGTTCCTGCTCCATGCACCAAGCCAGGGGTGCGCATCGTCAGCCCGGTCCGGCCCGTTCCTGCTCCACGCACCAAGCCAGGGGTGCGCATCGTCAGCCCGGTCCGGCCCGTTCCTGCTCCACGCACCAAGCCAGGGGTGCGCATCGTCAGCCCGGTCCGGCCCGTTGCTGCTCCACGCACCAAGCCAGGGGTGCGCATCGTCGGCCCTGTCCGGCCCGTTCCTGCTCCACGCACCAAGCCAGGGGTGCGCGTCGTCAGTCCGGCACAACCCGTGCCTGGGTCACCGGTGCCTGGTCAGGTACCGGTCAGCTGCTCCACACCGGAGCTTAAGCAATCCGCTCCTACGATGTCCAGTCCAGCTCCAGCCAGCGGGGCCAGACCGGACCAGTGGCGCTACGGGGGGAGTATTGGAGGGTGGTGGGCGAGCCCGGAGCCGGAACTGCCTCCGAGGAGGAATGCCCACCCAGCCCTCCCCTGTTTGGTCTATGTTGAGGCGCGGTCGCAGTCCGCGCCTTTAGGGGGGGGTACTGTCACACCCTGGTTCTGGGACTCTATATGTTGAGCCAGGGTGTGTTCATTCTATGTTGTTGTTCTATGTCGGGAGTCTAGTTTTGTATTTCTGTGTTGGCCAGAGTGGTTCCCAATCAGAGGCAACGAGTGTCAGCTGTTGCTGGTTGTCTCTTATTGGGAGCCATATTTATACAGGCTGTTTTCCCACAATAGTTGTGGGATCTTGTTCCGTTTGGTTTGTTCCTTGTTGGTTGTTAACCTAGGACGTCACGTCATCGTTTGTTGTTTTGTTCGTCGTGTATACATTAAATAAAGTAATATGTTAGTTCATCACGCTGCGCCTTGGTCTACTCCGTCTAACAATCGTGACAGTTGCATTACAACCTGTAATTTAAATGGATTTATATTTGGATTTCATGTAATGGACATACACAAAATAGTCCAAATTGGTGAAGTGAAATGAAAAAAATGTGTTTAAAAAAATTCAAAAAAATAAATAACGGAAAAGTGGTGTGTGCATATGTATTTACCCCCTTTGCTATGAAGCCCCTAAATAAGATCTGGTGCAACCAATTACCTTCAGAAGTCACATAATTAGTTAAATAAAGTCCACCTGTGTGCAATCTAAGTGTCACATGATCTGTCACATGATCTCAGTATATATACCCCTGTTTTGAAAGGTCCCAGAGACTGCAACACCACTAACAAGGGGCACCGCCAAGAAAGCGGCACCATGAAGACCAAGGAGCTCTCCAAACAGGTCAGGTACAGATTTGTGGAGAAGTACAGATCAGGGTTGGGTTATAAAAAAATATCCGAAACTTTGAACATCCCACGGAGCACCATTAAATCCATTATAAAAAAATGGAAAGAATATGGCACCATAACAAACCTGCCAAGAGAGGGCCGCCCACCAAAACTCCCGGACCAGGCAAGGAGGGCATTAATCAGAGAGGCAACAAAGAGACCAAAGAAAAAAGCCATTGCTTAAAGAAAAAAATAAGCAAACACATTTGGTGTTCGCCAAAAGGCATGTGGGAGACTCCCCAGACATATGGAAGAAGGTACTCTATGACCTTGACCCTAAGCATACTGCTAAAGCAACACTCGAGTGGTTTAAGGGGAAACATTTAAATGTCTTGGAATGGCCTAGTCAAAGCCCAGACCTCAATCCAATTGAGAATCTGAGGTATGACTTAAAGATTGCTGTACACCAGCGAACCCATCCAACTTGAAGGAGCTGGAGCAGTTTTGCCTTGAAGAATGGGCAAAAATCCCAGTGGCTAGATGTGCCAAGCTTATAGAGGCACGCTCAAGTTTTCTGTTTTTTTTGTCTTATTTCTTGTTTGTTTCTCCCCCCAAAAATGTTTGCATCTTCAAAGTGGTAGGCATGTTGTGTAAATCACATGATACAAACCCCCCAAAAATCTATTTTAATTCCAGGTTGTAAGGCAACAAAATAGGAAAAATGCCAAGGGGGGTGAATACTTTTCCATCCACTGTATGCTGAGCACTTGTTGGCTGCTTTTCCTTCACTCTGCAGTCCCCTGTAGCTCAGTTGGTAGAGCATGGCGCTTGCAACGCCAGGGTTGTGGGTTCGTTTCCCACGGGGGGCCAGTATGAAAATGTATGCACTCACTAACTGTAAATCGCTCTGGATAAGAGCGTCTGCTAAATGACTAAATTGTAAACTCATCCCAAACCATCTAAATTGGGTTGATGTCGGTGGATTGTGGAGGCCAGGTCATTTGATGCAGCACTCCATCACTCTCCTTCTTGGTAAAATAGCCCTTACACAGCCTGGAGGTGTGTTCGGTCATTGTCCTGTTGAAAAACAAATGATTGTCCCACTAAGCCCAAACCAGATGTGATGGTATATTGCTGTGGTAGCCATGCTGGTTAAGTGTGCCTTGAATTCTAAAGAAATCACAGACAGTGTCACCAGCAAAGCAACCCCACACCATCACACCTCCTGCTCCATGCTTCACGGTGGGAACTACAAATGCAGAGATCATCCGTTCACCTACACTGCATCTCACAAAGACACAGTGGTTGGAACCAAAAATCTCCAATTTGAACTCCAGACCAAAGGACACATTTCCACCGGTCTAATGTCCATTGCTCATGTTTCTTGGCCCAAGCAAGTCTTCTTAATGGTGTCTTTTAGTAGTGGTTTCTTTGCATCAATTCGACCATAAAGGCCTGATTCACATATCAACAATTGATGTTGATATGTGTCTGTTACTTGAACTCTGTGAAGCCCTTATTTGGGCTGCAATTTCTGAGGCTGGTAACTCTAATGAACTTATCCTCTGCAGCAGAGGTAACTCTGGGTCTTCCTTTCCTGTGGCGGTCCTCATGAGAGCCAGTTTCATCATAGCGCTTGATGGTTTTTGCGACTGCACTTGAAGAAACTTTAAAAGTTCTTGAAATGTTCCTTATTGACTGACCTTCATGTCTTAAAGTACTGATGGACTGTCGTTTCTCTTTGCTTATTTGAGCTGTTGTTGCATTAATATGGACTTGGTCTTTAACCAAATAGGGCTATCTTCTGTGTACACCCCCTACCTTGACAACACAACTGATTGGTTCAAACGCATTAAGAAGGAAATAAATTCCACAAAATAACTTTTAACAAGGCACACCTGTTAATTGAAATGCATTCCAGGTGACTACCTCATGAAGCTGGTTGAGTGAATGTCAAGAGTGTGCAAAGCTGTCATCAAGGCAAAGGGTGGCTATTTCCAGTTTTCAAAATAATCTATTGTGTTAAACAATTTTAAACAGTTTTTATGTACAGAGGAAGGGAGACACGCCTGCTCTCAGAATGTCTCTCTAGGATTGAAGAGCAGGCGTACCAAGTCTCAAAATAGGGGAGACACGCTCAAAACCACTAGTTGTTATTTCAAGGAAAATAATACCAAAAGGTAAGTATGAAGACACACCTTGTATTGCCAGCCTTACTACAATGGCAGTCAATATTTTAATGAATTCGACAACACCTAATGAAAGAAACCTTATTAATATCACACCCTTTTCTGACGAATGGCAGTGGTCTTTGATATTACACTGCGTTCAGAGCGAGGGAGGTTGATGGAAACTACATTTTCACTCTTTCACACGCACACACACACGCACACACACATACACAGTTTAGGCTAAGAGACGTGTAATAGAGATGGGTAATTGCACTTTTTCCTGCCCTACTTAAGGCGCCTGATTATTCATTTGAAGAAGTTTTGAACAGGGATGATTAGATGTGAATGAGAGAGTATTTAAAGCCACATACTGTCTACAGAGAGAGAGAGAGTGAGCTGATTGCTTTTTAAACAGATGTCATACCGCTCTATCCACAGATATACCATCTACCTTTTTCAGTCTCAGTCTCTGAGATCAACCAATGCTGCTACTATGAGAAGAACTAAAGCACCATTCATAGCTGTTAGTTAGCCACGTTTCCAGCTTGTTGAAATAAAATCACTATGTTTTGATGTACTGAAGTGTTGAAGATGAATTCAGCATGTGTGTTTGTAACGAAACCTTGGTGTTCTGTAGACTGTATAGGAAGACTCAGTAGGAAACCAGAAGTAACACAGGTAGACACCCTGATGATTAAAGAGAGTTCATGCCTCTCACTCTGAGTCTGTTTATGTTGATGTTGTTGAGAGTTGTTCACTGTCAGGACTTTACCGTTGCTGTACAGGCCTAATCCTCTACTGACGCAGGAGGAAAAGTTTCGCATAGTGTGTTGTTGTTGTTGTTGTTGTGGAGGGCCAGTTGTCTAGCCTGAGGGGAAGTATCTATGATTTGAACCGTCACAGTTTGGAACCACAATCTGGGTCTATTTTAGACATCTCAGAGGAGAACACCGCCAGGGAACGTGAGACGTGTCCTCATCTCCACCCACCAGATAGACAAAACACACACACACGCACGCACACACACACACACGCACACACACATGCACAGATAGACACAACACCTGTTATGGTAAAAAGGAGGACGACTCAATGACAGAGGCTTCCTAACTACTCAGAGAATTCTACAGCCCATTTAAAGCATCAACAAACTACTGCATCAGCACCTGAAGATAACCAAGTAAACAAGATGGACTCCAAGGCACTTTAGTATGGCCAATTAATGTAGTTATACGATAACTTATATGAAGCCTAGCTTGAGGCCTTTTGTTATGAAGTGAACTGTCTTCTCTCTCTTTGTTTATCTTCGACGGGAGAAAGGCGCTGATGTCATTTCACACCTCTCGTTTCCAACACCCCTCCACCCCTCCAGGGAATTCATCCCTCCTTTCCTTTCCCTCGTTCTGTTGGGGACAGACAGGTGGTGGGACTCATCAGGAGGATTAGAGGCTTCACACCTGTACTTCATGATGACAGACACACAAACAATAGGGAGCCCTGAGGAGGATGGAACATACACTGTAAAGGGGTTACTATGAATTTGAAAGTAACTTACAGGCAGCTCGTGGCAAGTAAAATTATGTATTTCATATTACAGTACACCTACTGTAATTTAAATACAGTATCAAAGCAAGAACTGTGTAATGACACACAGTACAACACCGTAAAATGTACTGTATTGTGCTGTAAAAAAGTAAATGCTACCGTAATTTGGAATGAATTAAAGAATGAATGAATGGAAGAATGAATGACAATTATTGAGGGAAGGGGTTTGTATTTCACAGTATTTTACTGTAATTACAAGGGATTTGTGGAAGCAAGTTGGCTGCTTGGTAAAGTGTTTGCACATTACAGCATATTAAGTAATATTTTGTGTTTTATATCACTTGCACTTCTAGAAGCCATACAAAAGCTTCAAACTGGCAAAGGACATGGCAAAATGCTAAGCCATTTAAGGTTTAAGATTTGCTGCCACTCTAATCTGTCCCCTATACATTTTTAATTGATGGGCACTATAACCACATAGGAGGGTGCAACAATTATAGAATCTTACAAGGCACGCCTCAAAATATGTTAATGAGAAGAAACAATACCATGTACCCACGTTTTTGGCGCACCGAACATATGGTACGGTACTGCATTCTGTGGGGTGGAATTACAGTACCCTTCGAGATACAGCAATTTTCCCACAATGCACCAAAATGTACAGTATACTGCAGTTAAACGTTTCACCGTTTTTTTTACTGTTTATAATAACAAAAATTAATGTATAAATGACCGTTTTCCATTACAGTGTATATAACCACAGTCTGTCTGTCTGTCTGTTTGTCTGTCCAGTGTTCTATAGGCCTCCAGGCCCCCAGGGTCCACCCTGACTGACATGCCAAAGAGAGGCAAAGGCACATAATTTTGTTACATACACATTTGCAATTATTTTGAATTTGTACAATTTAATTGAGTTGTTGTGGTTGCTTAGTGTTAGGATGAGCGTATGTTTAAAGTTTGAGATTAGATAATCTGGTTTTCTACTCGTCATCTGACAGCACACCCAGAATATATCTAAAGTACTTTTGTTTTGGTACTTCAGACATCTGGCATAGTTTATTCTGCTGTCAGGCCTCTCTAGCTCCGAGCATACACAGGTTCTCTCATACACCACACTGCTTCTGTTTGATTCCTCTCTGTGATATGTGTGAAGTTTGTAAGTGTGACTCAGGGCTGCCTTGCTCTGCTCTATGAGGCAATGTGTTTTTCCTCTGTTTGTGAGTTTGACGTTGTGGTGTCAATCACGCACCAGTCAGATCACTTGGTTTCCATGCCAACCCATTACTTTAGGACCATGGGGGTCCTGTGTGTCTGTGTGTCTGTGTGTGTGTGTGTGTGTGTGTGTGTGTGTGTGTGTGTGTTGTGCACTCAGAGCCCACCTGCTGACGTAGCATCTGTTTACATAACAGACCCCCTAATAACAGTAAAAGCTCCTCCTGCTGTGGCAAATGAACTATGGTGCAGTGTGGGTGTGTGTATTATCATCAGGGAGTAACCCAGGTGGTAGCAAGTCTCTAATTAGATAAAGAGTTTGTTTATCAGAACCCAAACTGACTCCATGGACTCAATGTCTTAGACGAAGGTCGACTTGACCAAAATACTGATGGAACAACCCTACAGAGATAATGACTCTGGCGGGAAATGCAGGTGTGTGAAGGAGCCTTTCTTTTATCACTGAGAATTTTAGGCATTTCCAAGATATGGGGAACACATTTGTGATGTTCTGAATTTCCTTTCAATTATATGGTATTTGATAAGAGTTAATGTAGAGTACAGTCGGTTCTGGAGACCATTCTGCCACTTTTCCTCTACAATAGGAACAAAAGCCAGCGAGAGATAGTCCTTATCCCAACAGAGGTTCCCTTAGGAGATGACAGGTGTGGACAGATGAGGATAAGAGGCAGGTAGAGGGAATAGGGCTGTATGTGTGTGTCTGTGTGTGTGTGGGTGTGGGTGTGGGTGTGTGTGCGTGTGTGTGCGTGAGCCTGTGTGTAGGTGTGTGTGTGTGTGTTTATGTAGGTGTTTGTGTAGGGGTGAGATGTATGGCCTCAGTACTAGAAGTGGAGAAGCAGGGAATTAGCTTACATAGATAGCAATTGCATCATCAATTATAACGGATAAACGCTTTTCAACTCACAGCTTATACTGGCACTATTAACCTCTGGCCACCTGATCAAGGTTAGCACTAAATCTCTGGATTTGACTCTCTCTCTCTCTCTCTCTCTCTCTCTCTCTCTCTCTCTCTCTCTCTCTCTCTCTCTCTCTCTCTCTCTCTCTCTCTCTCTCTACACGCACACACACATACACATACACACACACTTGTGAGGACTTTCTGGGGACCAACAATTTATTCATATTTAAAAACCAATTTTCCCTAACCCCTAACCCTAAACCTAACCCTAATCCTAAACCTAACCCTAACCCTTACCCTTAACCTAACCATTACCTGAATCCTAACCCTAACCCTAACTCCTAACCCTAAACCCTAACCCTAAACCTAGCCCCTAACCCCTAACCCTAAACCTAACCCTAATCCTAAACCTAACCCTAACCCTAACCCTTACCCTAACCATTACCTGAATCCTAACCCTAACTCCTAACCCTAAACCCTAACCCTAAACCTAGCCCCTAATCTCTAACCCTAAACCTAACCCCTAAGCCTAAAATTGTGATGGGTGATTTGAAGGAGTCAGGCGCAGGAGGGCAAATCACAGAATAACAGGATTAATTCCGGAATACAGAGTTACGCAATAATGCGTCAAAACAGTCCAGTGCGCAAAACTGGAACCAACAAGGCACACTGGGAAAATAACACGGCAATACAAAATACAAGGAGCTCAACCGAGCTTCACTCTCATCACAATAAACAATCACACACAAAGACAAGGGGGCTGAGGGAACACTTATACAGGTACTGATGAGGGGATATGAACCAGGTGTGTGTAATAAAAAAGACAAAACAAATGGAATTATAAGATGAGGAGCGGCAGTGGCTAGAAGGCCGGTGACGACGAACGCCGAAGCCTGCCCGACCTAGGAGAGGAGGCAGCTTCAGAGGAAATTGTGACAGTACCCCCGCCTTAACAAACAGCTCCAGCAGCACGCCGACACCGGCCTCAGGGACGGCCAGGAGGACACGGAGCAGGGCGAGCCAGATGGCGACAGTGGAAATCCCGGTTATGGTGGTCCGTCCAGACGAGGAAAGGGTGCCTCCACACGGTCAGGGCTTGGACAACAGCCAACAGCTCCCGATCACCAACGTCGTAGTTCTGCTCCGCAGGGCTGAGCTTCTTGGAGAAGAAGGCACAGGGGCGGAGCTTGGGTGGCGTGCCCGAGCATTGGGATAGGACCGCGCCTATCCCTACCTCGGACGCATCCACCTCCACTACGAACGGTAGTGATGGATCGGGGTGGGCCAGTACCTGGGCTGAGGTGAACAGACCCCTCAGGTTACTGAAAGCCCTGTCAGCCTCAGCAGACCAGCGGAGCTGGGACGGCCCACCCTTCAACAGAGATGTGATGGGAGCTGCGACCTTGCCAAAGCCCCACATAAACCTCCGATAGTAGTTGGCAAGCCAATAAAGCGCTGCACCTCCTTTACCGTGGTTAAGGTCGACCAATTACGCACGGCTGAAATGCGATCTCCCTCCATCTCCACACCTGAGGTGGTAATGCGGTATCCGAGGAAGGAGACGGACTGTTGAAAAAACAGACACTTTTCTGCCTTGGCATGAAGGCCATGTTCCAACAGTCGAGCCAGCACTTTGCGAACCAGGGACACATGCTCAGCGCGCGTAGCGGAATACACCACAATGTCATCGATGTAGACAACTACACCGCGATCAAGCATGTCCCGAAACACCTCGTTCACAAAGGACTGGAAGACGGATGGAGCATTGATCAAACCATAAGGCATCACCAGGTATTCATAATGCCCTGTGGTTGTGCTGAATTCTGTCTTCCACTCGTCCCCCTCTCAGACACGCACCAGGTTGTATGCACTCCGGAGATCTAATTTTATGAAGAAGCGCGCCCCATGTATTTTTCGTATATATTTCTCAATCTCACTTTCCATCCTTTAACTAAATATACTTTCCTGCAACCCGTCTCACCCAATGTGGAACGGATTCTATTATTTCTTCATACATTTTTATCCAGAACCTCTGGCTGAAACTAGCCAGCTAGCCAACTAACTAGCTACTTGCTATTAGCCACCGTTAGCGGTCTTCACCATTGTCCGTGGCCGTGGCCTACCTACCAGCCAGCTCTAGCCTGGACAATTATCGGCCAGTCTGCACAGTCTGCACATCGCACTATCGAGCCAGAGCATATCGGATTTTCTGCCGGAATCACTGAATCACTGGACCTTAACATCGGATCATCACAACTAGCTAGCTGCAACCGAATGGCTGTTGTCGTTGTTGGCTAATCACCACTGTCCTGGTGGCCTAACCCAGCTAACCCAGTTAGCCTTGAGCTAGCCTCGAGCCAGGCCCATCTCCCGGCTATCTACCTCTCTGTCAACTGGATGGGACCTCCTAGTGTTGACACGGAGCTCCCGCTGATCCATCACGACTGGTCTGCCGATGTAATCGTCTGATGTGGTTTCAACATCTTCCCGTTGTGACGACAACAAAGATCCATCTGCTAGCCCCGGCCCGCTAGCACACGCAATCAACAGCCGTGACTCCAGCTCGCCTGTAGCATAGCAGCCACTGAACTGCTCCCGGACTTACTTATTGCCGTTCACTGGACCTTATGATCCCTCAGCTACACAGCTGATGCCTGCTGGACTGTTCCTTTATGCGGTACCCCATCCTGTTTAGCCTCAGCTCAAACTTTCGTCGCCATTACCAGCTGTTGTCTTAGCTCTCTCGAATAACACCTGTGACTGCTTTATGCCTCTCTCCCATGTCAAAATGCCTTGCCTATTGCTGTTTCGGTTAGTTCTAACAGTACTTTTTCAATGTAGAGCCCCCAGTCCTGCTCAACCTGTCTCAGATACAGAGGGGGAAAAAAGTATTTAGTCAGCCACCAATTGTGCATGTTCTCCCACTTAAAAAGATGAGAGAGGCCTGTCATTTTCATCATAGGTACACGTCAACTACGACAGACAAAATGAGAAGAAAAAAAATCCAGAAAATCACATTGTAGGATTTTTAATGAATTTATTTGCAAATTATGGTGGAAAATAAGTATTTGGTCACCTACAAACAAGCAAGATTTCTGGCTCTCACAGACCTGTAACTTCTTCTTTAAGAGGCTCCTCTGTCCTCCACTCGTTACCTGTATTAATGGCACCTGTTTGAACCTGTTATCAGTATAAAAGACACCTGTCCACAACCTCAAAGAGTCACACTCCAAACTCCACTATGGCCAAGACCAAAGAGCTGTCAAAGGACACCAGAAACAAAATTGTAGACCTGCACCAGGCTGGGAAGACTGAATCTGCAATAGGTAAGCAGCTTGGTTTGAAGAAATCAACTGTGGGAGCAATTATTAGGAAATGGAAGACATACAAGACCACTGATAATCTCCCTCGATCTGGGGCTCCACGCAAGATCTCACCCCGTGGGGTCAAAATGATCACAAGAACGGTGAGCAAAAATCCCAGAACCACACGGGGGGACCTAGTGAATGACCTGCAGAGAGCTGGGACCAAAGTAACAAAGCCTACCATCAGTAACACACTACGCCGCCAGGGACTCAAATCCTGCAGTGCCAGATGTGTCCCCCTGCTTAAGCCAGTACATGTCCAGGCCCGTCTGAAGTTTGCTAGAGTGCATTTGGATGATCCAGAAGAGGATTGGGAGAATGTCATATGGTCAGATGAAACCAAAATAGAACTTTTTGGTAAAAACTCAACTCGTCGTGTTTGGAGGGCAAAGAATGCTGAGTTGCATCCAAAGAACACCATACCTACTGTGAAGCATGGCGGTGGAAACATCATGCTTTGGGGCTGTTTTTCTGCAAAGGGACCAGGACGACTGATCCGTGTAAAGGAAAGAATGAATGGGGCCATGTATCGTGAGATTTTGAGTGAAAACCTCCTTCCATCAGCAAGGGCATTGAAGATGAAACGTGGCTGGGTCTTTCAGCATGACAATGATCCCAAACACACCGCCCGGGCAACGAAGGAGTGGCTTCGTAAGAAGCATTTCAAGGTCCTGGAGTGGCCTAGCCAGTCTCCAGATCTCAACCCCATAGAAAATCTTTGGAGGGAGTTGAAAGTCTGTGTTGCCCAGCGACAGCCCCAAAACATCACTGCTCTAGAGGAGATCTGCATGGAGGAATGGACCAAAATACCAGCAACAGTGTGTGAAAACCTTGTGAAGACTTACAGAAAATGTTTGACCTGTGTCATTGCCAACAAAGGGTATATAACAAAGTATTGAGAAACTTTTGTTATTGACCAAATACTTATTTTCCACCAGAATTTGCAAATAAATTCAGTAAAAATCCTACAATGTGATTTTCTGGATTTTTTTTCTTCTCATTTTGTCTGTCATAGTTGACGTGTACCTATGATGAAAATTACAGGCCTCTCTCATCTTTTTAAGTGGGAGAACTTGCACAATTGGTGGCTGACTAAATACTTTTTTCCCCCACTGTAGCTCCTTTGTCCCACCCCCCACACACGCAGAGACCGGCTCAATCGGTGCCTCCAGTGATAATATCTCTTTCATCTTTACCCAACGCTTAGGTTTACCTCCACTGTACTCATATCCTTCCATATCCTTGTATGTACATAATGCGCTGAATTTATTCTACAACGCCCGGAAAGCTGCCGCTTTTTTACTCTGTACCCAACGCACAAGAAGACCAGTTTTTAAAGCCTTTAGCCGTATCCTTATTCTACTCCTCCTCTATTCCTCTGGTGATGTAGAGGTTAACCCAGGCCCTGTAGCCCCCAGTATCACTCCTGCTCCCCAGGCGCTATCATTTGTTGAATTCTGTAACCGCAAAAGCCTTGGTTTCTTGTATGTTAACATCAGAAGCCTCCTCCCTAAGTTTGAGTTATTCACTGCGTTAGCACACTCCGCCAACCCTGATGTTCTAGCAGTGTCTGAATCCTGGCTTAGGAAGGCCACCAAAGATTCTGAAATTTCCATTCCCAACTACAACATTTTCCGTCTAGATAGAACTGCCAAAGGGGGCGAAGTTGCAATCTACTGTAGAGATAGCCTGCAGAGCTCTATCATACTATCCAGGTCTGTGCCCAAACAGTTTGAGCTTCTACTTCTAAAAATCCACCTTTCCAGAAATACGTCTCTCACTGTTGCCGCTTGCTACAGACCCCCCTCAGCCCCCAGCTGAGCTCTGAACACCATATGTGAATTGATTGCCCCCCATCTATCCTCAGAGTTCGTATTGCTTGGTGACCTAAACTGGGATATGCTTAACACCCCGGCCGTCCTACAATCTAAACTAGATGCTCTCAATCTCACACAAATTATCAAGGAACCTACCAGGAACAACCCTAAATCCGTTAATATGGGCACCCTCATAGATATCATCCTGACTAATTTACCCTCTAAATACACCTCCGCTGTCTTCAACCAGGATCTCAGCGATCACTGCCTCATTGCCTGCGTCCTTAATGGGTCCAAGGTCAAACGACCACCCCCCTTTCCCTGTCAAACGCTCCCTAAAACACTTCAGCGAGCAGGCCTTTCTAATTGACCTGGCCCGGGTATCCTGGATGGATATTGACCTCATTCCGTCAGTAGAGGATGCCTGGTTGTTCTTTAAAAGTGCTTTCCTCTCCATCTTAAATAAGCATGCCCCATTCAAAAAATTCAAAACTAAGAACAGATATAGCCCATGGTTCACACCAGACTTGACTGCCCTTGACCAGCACAAGAACATCCTGTGGCGTACTGCATTAGCATCGAACAGCCCCCGCGATATGCAACTTTTCAGGGAAGTCAGGAACCAATATACACAATCAGTTAGGAAAGCAAAGGCTAACTTTTTCCAAGAGAAATTTGCTTCCTGTAGCTCTAACTCCAAAAATGTTTTGGGACGCTGTAAAGTCCATGGAGAATAAGAGCACCTCCTCCCAGCTGCCCACTGCACTGAGGCTAGGAAACACTGTCACTACCGATAAATCTACGATAATCGAAAATTTCAACAAGCATTTTGCTACGGCTCTGCACCCTCCACTGCAACTTGCCCATGCCCCCCCCCCCCCCCCCCCACTTCTCCTTCACCCAAATTCAGATAGCTGATGTTCTGAAAGAGCTGCAAAATCTGGACCCCTACAAATCAGCTGGGCTAGACAATCTGGACCCTTTCTTTCTAAAATTAGCTGCCGAAATTGTCGCAACCCCTATCACCAGCCTGTTCAACCTCTCTTTCGTATCGTCTGAGATCCCCAGAGATTGGAAAGCTGCCGCGGTCATACCCCTCTTCAAAGGGGGTGACACTCTAGATCCAAACTGTTACAGACCTATATCCATCCTGCCCTGCCTTTCGAAAGTATTTGAAAGCCAAGTTAACAAACAGATCACCAACCATTTCGAATCCCACTGTACCTTCTCCGCTATGCAATCCGGTTTCCGAGCTGGTCATGTGTGTACCTCAGCCACGCTCAAGGTCCTAAACGATATAATAACCGCGATCGGTAAAAGACAGTACTGTGCAGCCGTCTTCATTGACCTGGCCAAGGCTTTTGACTCTGTCAATCACCGCATTTTTATTGGCAGACTAAATAGCCTTGGTTTCTCAAATGACTGCCTCACCTGGTTCACCAACTACTTCTCAGATAGAGTTCAATGTGTCAAATCGGTGGGCCTGTTGTCTGGACCTCTGGCAGTCTCTATGGGGGTGCCACAGGGTTCAATTCTCGGGTCGACTCTATTCTCTGTGTATATCAATGATGTCGCTCTTGCTGCTGGTGACTCTCAGATACATCTCTACGCAGACGACACCATTTTGTATACATCTGGCCCTTCATTGGACACTCTGTTAACAAACCTCCAAACGAGCTTCAATGCCATACAACACTCCTTCCGTGGCCTCCAACTGCTCTTAAACGCTAGTAAAACTAAATGCATGCTCTTCCATCGAACGCTGCTTGCACCCGCCTGCCCGACTAGAATCACTACTCTTGGCGGGTCTGACTTAGAATATGTGGACAACTACAAATACCTAGGTGTCTGGTTAGACCGTAAACTCTCCTTCCAGACTCACATTAAGCATCTCCAATCCAAAGTTAAATCTAGAATCGGCTTCCTATTTCGCAACAAAGCCTCGTAAAACTGACTATCCGACCGATCCTTGACTTCGGCCATGTCATTTACAAAATAGCCTCCAACACTCTACTCAGCAAATTGGATGTAGTCTATCACAGTGCCATCCGTTTTGTCACCAAAGCCCCATATTCTACCCACCATTGTGACATGTATGCTCTCGTTGGCTGGCCCTCACTACATATTCGTCGCCAAACCAACTCGCTCCAGGTCATCTATAAATCACTTCTAGGCAAATCCCCGCCTTATCTTAGCTCATTGGTCACCATAGCAACACCCACCCGTAGTATGCGTTCCAGCAGGTATATCTCACTGGTCATCCCCAAAGCCAACACTTCCTTTGGTCGCCATTCCTTCCAGTTCTCTGCTGCAAATGACTGGAACGAACTGCAAAAATCTCTGAAGCTGGAGACACTTATCTCCCTCACTATCTTTAAGCATCAGTTGTCAGAGCAGCTTACCGATCATTGCACCTGTACACAGCCCATCTGTAATTAGCCCACCCAACTACCTCATCCCCATATTGTTATTTACATTGTTATTTATTTTGCTCATTTGCACTCCAGTATCTCTATTTGCACATCATCTTCTGCACATCTATCACTCCAGTGTTAATACTAAATTATAATTGTAATTAATTTGCACTATGGCCTATTTATTGCCTTACCTCCATAACTTACTACATTTGCACACACTGTATATAGATTTTCTATTGTGTTATTGACTGTACGTTTTGTTTATTCCATATGTAACTCTGTGTTGTTGTTGTTTTTGCCGCACTGCTTTGCTTTATCTTGGCCAGGTCGCGGTTGTAAATGAGAACTTGTTCTCAACTGGCCTACCTGGTTAAATTAAGGTGAAATAAAATAAAAAATAAATAAATACTCTCTCCCTCTCTCTCTCTCTCTCTGGAGAAACTCACACAGAGCAGGGAGACGATCATTTCCTGCTTCTCCCATCTTCCAAATAACAGCACATAAATAAAACTCAGCTCAGACTTTTTCCTCCCCCGTCATGGACTAAATAGCTAGCTAGTACATGTACAAATCTTCAGAATCAAATTACATTTCTTACTATACTGCTCCATCGATGGACTTTTTCTTTCAAGTCCATGTTTTTGGAATATATTGTAGTGCTTCTAAAGCAGTGTTGGAGATGGTAATGTGTGTTCTGGTCTGCAGACAGTGTTTTGATGCCCTCTAGTCAGTGTGTTTGTGTCTCTGTATCTCTGACTGGGAAATCAATACTGTCTCCAGCCTGGGGAATGTCAATATGTGTCACTGTGTGCGTGTGTGTCTGTGCACGTGTGTGTGTGTGTGTGCGTGCGTGCCTAAGTGTGTTTGTGTGTGTGTGTGTGTTTGTGTTTGTGTGTGTGGGGGGGGGGGGGGGGACCCCCAGCAGCCCCAATGGTATTGAGCAGGGCTGCTGTGTGATCCATAAAGGCAATGGGAGATGATTCAGAGGATGTTTGGGTCATTTAAATCATTTAGCAGACGCTCTTATCCAGAGCGACTTACAGTTATTGAGTGCATACATTATTTTTATTTTATATACTGCCCCCCCGTGGGAATCAAACCCACAACCCTGGCGTTGCAAACGCCATACTCCACCAACTGAGCTACATCCCTGCCGGCCATTCCCTCCCCTACCCTGGACGACGCTGGGCCAATTGTGTGCCGCCCCAGTCAGCATCCAGTCATAACCAGTCAGCATCCAGTCAGCACCAAGTCAGCTACCAGTCAGCCACCAGTCAACACCCACTCAGCATCCAGTCAGTACCCAGTCAGCACCCAGTCAGCATCCAGTCACCACCATTCAGCATCCAGTCAGGACCCAGTCAGCACCCAGTCACCACCAGTCAGCATCCAGTCAGCATCCAGTCAATACCCAGTCAGCACCCAGTCAGCATCCAGTCACCACCAGTCAGCATCCAGTCAGCATCTAGTCAATACCCAGTCAGCATCCAGTCAGCATCCAGTCAGCTACCAGTCAGCATCCAGTCAGCATCCAGTCAGCATCCAGTCAATACCCAGTCAGCACCCAGTCAGCATCCAGTCTGCATCCAGTCAGCATCCAGTCAATACCCAGTCAGCCTCCAGTCAGCCTCCAGTCAGCACCCAGTCAGCATCCAGTTACCACCAGTCAGCACCAGATTTAAAGATTTAGAGTTATTTGGCAACTGTAGTTGTGAATGACACAAACCTTAGAATGTCTTTGAAATGAAATCATATATGGGCTGCATCATGCGACTATAGACTATTGATGATTTGAGAACATTACAAAAAAGCTTGCGCTCTGTTCCTTGCCTCAGGCTTTACAGACTGTTCTCTCATCAAGTGATCATATTTTCACCGATCAGACTATTCTCAATTTAATCTTGTTTTTACTAATATGTAAAATGAGTTTAGGTTTAGAATGGCCCATTATCAAATGGGCAGGAACAGGGGCAGGGGAAAAAATAAATGTCATCTGTATGCACTCAAATAGGGAATGGAGGCCGCTTTCCCGCCGTTTCATTCGTGTGGGCTACTCCGGTTATTTCACTCCATGCATCAACCACTGTTTGACGAGTGTGCAGCCTCTCGCTGCGCGACAGGTGATATTCAGCCCAAACTCTGTATGCCATGGGCTCCCCAACCCTGTTCCTGCAGCTACCAAGTGCATGGAAAACCTGGTGAAATCTGTTTGGGAACATCAATGGTAATATGTTTTCACAACAAAACATATTTAATTAAACTGCATGCTGGAGAAAGGAATTAAGGAGAGAGGGGAGGAGATGGAAACACACAGTTTTGAGATATTCTGTAGCTAAAGGTAATGTGTCAGCCTATTCATTATGAAAATATGAAAAATTCCCTATTACTAGGCTATTCAAAATCAAATACACTATAATTGTAGGCTAACTATATAAGCCGCCCTGCACAAACAATGAACCAACAGCATCGCCTAGGCCTATAAGTTATTTCCCAAACTCATTAATAGAAAGTTTGGAGCTTAGCATAAGGTAACCAGTCAATCCAGTATGCATAATAATACAGTCCACATTCAAAGGCAATTACTAGAATGTGTTTAATTTTGGAGTATAGGCTAGGCCAATTATGTACCAAAGACATCTTTAAAATCATTTTTTGTTAGTTTTTCTACCATGCATAATATGTGGTAGGCTTTGTTTTGTTTAACGGGCTTGGGCTCATACATTATATAGGCCTATGCATATGCATAAACTCTAATATGCACATGGGGGTTTTGAATTAATCATCACCTTAGAAAGTGCTGTCCATTTCGCTGTGTTAAGCTTTGAAACAACATCCACAACCACCATTTTTTCCACTCAGTTTCAACCTGTTGTTGAACTTCTTTCTTCAAATTGATCAATCACAGTATGGTGAGTTTTAAAAGTATGATACTGTTTTGATGACAAGTGTTTGATGTGATTTTTGATTGCATTTGCATTGATGTCAGAGTGGTTAGAGGGACAATAGAGCGCTGAGTAACATTAGTGACCTGATGGTCATTAGCAAGTTGGGTACTACCAATGCATGTCCAGAGTGCATAAAAGGAGAATACCGTGACGTGGAATTATGGCTCATGACTGCCGGTGTGGTGGTAATAGGGTCACCGCAACAGCCCTACGTGTAACCAGGCCAGCCCAGGACCTCCACATCCAGCTTCTTCACCTGCTGGATCATCTGAGACCAGCCACCCAGACAGCTGTGAGTTTGCACAAAGGAAGAATTTCTGCACAAACTGTCAGAAACCGTCTCAGGGAAGCTCATCTGCGTGCTCATCGTCCTTACCAGGGTCTTGACTGGCTGCAGTTCGGCATCGTAACAGACTTCAGTGGGCAAATTCTCACCTTTGATGGTACACTGGAGAAGTGTGCTCTTCACAGATGAATTCCGGTTTCAACTGTACCGGGCAGATGGCAGACAGTGTGTATGATGTTGTGTGGGTGAGCGGTTTGCTGATGTCAATGTTGTGAACAGGGTGCCCCATGGTGGCGGTGGGGTTATGGTATGGGCAGGCATAAGATACGGACAAAGAACACAATTGCATTTTAATGATGGCAATTTGAATGCATAGAGATACCGTGACGAGATCCTGAGGCCCATTGTCGTGCCATTCATCCGCCACCATCACCTCATGTTTCAGCATGATAATGCACAGCCCCATGTCGCAAGGATCTGTACACAATTCCTGGAAGCTGAAAATGTCCCAGTTCTTCCATGGCCTGCATACTCACCAGACATGTCACCCATGAGCATGTTTGGGATGCTCTGGATCAACTTGTATGACAGCGTGTTCGAATTCCCGCCAATATCTAGCAACTTCGCACAGCCATTGAAAAGGAGTGGGAAAACATTCCACAGGCCACAATCAATATTTCAATTGACTGATTTATATGAACTGTAACTCAGAATTTTTTTTGAAATTGTTGCATGTTGCGTTTATATTTTTGTTCAGTACAGGTCACGTTTTTTTCTGTGCCATCAACCAGCTGGCAGCTAGTGTATTGAGTGTGAACTTCCCTTAGGCTGTGTGTGTGTGTGTGTGTGTGTGTGAGGCTGTTACCTCCGGTCCCAGGGGAACACTGTCACGCTCCACGCAACATGCTACATATAACACACGCAACCCCATAGGGACAGGTGCAGGAGGAAATACCTAAACGCAGGCAAAGACAGCATGCTGTTGCTACAGACAGTCAGACATGATATGGATACATCTACACACACACAGCCAATAACCTGAATATAAAATGGTATGTTCATTAGATAGGTAAGCTGATATAATCAAAAACAAATGTTACACATATTTATTTGACAATTTTGCACAGGATTTGACAGGAAATCAAACCGTATGCCAGCTATTCAGTTTTAATAATTTAACATGTTTGATTAACAACATCAATCCAATATAAATTAATTAAGCTATATGCGCTTTGCGAGCACAAGAGCAATTCCTCATTACTGTCCTGTTAGTCTACCAGAGAGAGTGAGAGAGAGAGAGAGACAGAAAGAGAGAGACAGAGAGACAGAGAGAGCGAGAGAGAGCGCGCGCGAGAGAGAGAGAGAGCGTGAGAGAGAGAGAGAGAGAGAGAGAGAGAAAGAGAGAGCGAGAGCGAGACAGAGACAGAGACAGAGACAGAGAGAGAGAGACAGAGACAGAGACAGAGACAGAGACAGAGACAGAGAGAGAGAGAGAGAGAGAGAGAGAGAGAGAGAAAGAGAGAGAGCGAGAGGGAGAGAGAGCGCGAAATAGTGCTCTGAGCCTCCAGGACCTTCTGTTAAACCAAGAATCAATGTCACTCCACTTAGAAGTAAATTGAAACTATTTTTCGTTGGAGTCCCCACCATGTTAATTTCAGCTTCAGGGTCGTGGGGAGGACACTTTAGTGATGATGAAAGACGGTTTCCCATTTACTGAGCTTGGTCACACCCCCCATTTGAGTTAATACTGCTGCTCCTTCAGTTTCCTTCATTCTCTCCCATTCTCCATCCTTCACTCTCACCCGCAGACAGACAAAGGGACAGGAAGAATCATAACCTGGGTCCAGCTTTTTGTTTTATTCCCGTATCTCATGCATTCTTATCGAGCAGACTAAGGTCTCTTTAAAAAACACCTCTGAGTCTCTATCAGCAGAAAGAGCTTGGAATCTCTATCAGGAGAAAGAGCTTGGAATCTCTATCAGGAGAAAGGGCTTGGAGTGATGCCACGGTGTCAGAGTCTGTATCCTTGTGCTGTAACTTTAATTGATTGTGAATTAGTAAAAGTCCAAATGCTTCAAGCTGCAAACAAATAATCCTGCTCTGCATTCTGACCTTTCCTACGGCGAGGCTGCTCTAAATGCAAAGGACTGGTTCACTGAGAACACACACGTGCGCATGCACACGCACACAGACACAGACACACACACACTAGGTAGGTTAGGAGCTATACTAAGAGCTGGGTGCTGATATAAAGAGCAGTGAAAGGGCAGAGTGTGTGACTCATTCTCCTGTCTGGTGTGTGTGTGTGTTTTCAAGGTTATGTGTGTGTAGGAGTCATCTGCAGTAATGATCCTATCAGAGGGATAATTCAGCTCACACGCAACCATTCAGCTCACAGGCAAGCATACCTGAACTCAAACACATAAATAAACTCTGTAAAAATAACAATAAAATAAAACGCCCTGTGGCTCTCTAGGAGCAGGAATGAGGAACAGCAACTGGCTGAAACGGCCTCAAAGTTCAGGCTAGAGTGAGAGTGCAGCAGAGAGTCTTTTCAGCACCAAGGACAGCATTTATTCATGCTGTGTGCCTATATGCTTTCTCAACTGTCTCTGTGGCGCAATCGGCTAGCGCGTTAGACTGTTAATCTAAAGACTGGTGGTTCGAGCCCACCGAGGTACGGAAAGCTTTTCTAATCGTGCCACCGTTGGTATGCAGAATATTTTAGGAATATAATGAACAGCGGCATGCTTTCAGAGCCATGTGACTGTGTGTAGTGTATTGACTGCATTGGGTAGATTAGCAATAGTTACTGATTTACACTCTCACTCTGGAGGGAGCCGGAACCTGTCAGAGTAAATGTTTTACAGTAATTATTATTTTTTACATTTTAGTCATTTAGCAGATGCTCTTATCCAGAGCGACTTACAGTTAGTGAGTGCATAAATTTTTTTCATACTGGCCCCCCGTGGGAATCGAACCCACAACCCTGGCGTTGCAAACGCCATGCTCTACCAACTGAGCTACATGAGGCCTAATGAATGAATAGTAATAAACTATGTAATAACATAGTAACAGCATAGTAATAACATGTAATAGCATTAGCAATATGAATTATTTTATTTTATTTCTCTGTGCTTCTGATTCACGGAGTTATAAATTGAAAGCAGTTTCCACATTATTAACATAAAGGTTATCAAAAAGCATCAGGATACCAAACAACTAAACTCATTAGAATTAAGTTATTCAACCGCCAGGAAATCTTAAGATGGGAAGATGCTATCAATAACAAATAGAGGTGAAGTAAAAAGGATACTGGTGTAATGAAAATGGTAAACATATTCATGTTATCTTCCTCATGGTGTCATGCCAATAAGGACTATTAGATTAGGAGGAGCATGGGAGCACTATTTCCCATGTGAGAATATAATGGGACACATATCTGTGTTACTGTCTATATGACTATATTTTCTGGAATATCGGTGTCATTGAAGCTCATCAACCTCAACAAAATCCATGTCCTCCACATAAACTACCCCACAGGCCGTTAGGGCACCCAGCTCATCTCAGCACTTCTCATCCTCCCTCTCTCATCCCGTCTTTGTTATAGGAGAAGAGGAGTCGCAGGCACTGAGTGTAATTAAATCATGCTTTAAAATGTAAATATATCATTAAACAATAGGCAGCTCCACTAGCTTTAATGGCTGCTGCTCCGGAAGGTTCAGCTGTTAATCTTAGTGATGTCCTGGATGGTTCTGTGATCACTTATAATATTCTGTTTCTCTATGGCTGATGGTGAGGTGCTGTATAGTATGGATGTGTACTAGAACAGATAAAGAAAAACCGTGAGGGTTAGGGTTGAGCCGGGGTGTGGACATGAAGCTAGGTTTAGTGTTAGGGTAGGGTTAGGGTTGCTGAGTCAGGTGTTTGTATAAAAAGAAAGGCTTTAACCCAGTAGAATATCAGTTTCAGAGAAAGAGCAGCAGCAGCAGCACAGAGAGCCAGCCAAAATGCCCAACATGAACAGCAGGACTGTCTTCTACGAGGACAGGAACTTCATGGGCCGCTCCTAGGAATGCAGCTCCGACTGCCCTGACATGTACTCCTCCTGTTTTTCAGTCTCTCGTTCCCAGCTCTCGGTCCCGGCTCTCGGTCCCGGCTCTCGGTCCCGGCTCTCGGTCCCGGCTCTCGGTCCCGGCTCTCGGTCCCGGCTCTCAGTGTATATTGTGTTCCCTTTATCAGATGCACTTCATTTTGTATGAATTAATATCATAGACATGAATTTTTAATGGATGTACTGAATTTATTTTATGTGGTATATAGAAATTATCATATTTATCTCCATTTAATAATACATATTTGAAGGCTAATGATTACACCGTATGACTTAATGCTCCTGTACACATCAAATGACATGTCTCCCTCTTAGATATGACCTGACTAGATATACCAGCCACACACGTTAAATACGTCTTTGTCCTGATTGATATTGGAGTATGTCAATTAAAGTCATTTTACCCTACTTGAGTTCCATTAAGCTAACATTATATATAACTGTAACTGTTTAAAAGGCGCCGTATCAGACTTAAAAAATGCTTTTGAAGTATGTGAAGATGTCAATTAACCTCTTTCATGTGTCGGTGTAGCTCACCACTCTACAGAGTTGAAGTGTGAGACTGCAGTGCTGCTGAGTAGATAAAAGCTTCTATTAACAGAGTGTGCAATCAGGGTCTCTAGCTGGTGCGTGGGCAGTGGGCGGAGACATACAGCCAGGAAAAGTATTTTAGAAACTTCTCAAGCGCTTAAAGGGATAGATCACCCAAATTACAAAATGACATTTTGGTTTCCTTACCCTGTAAGCCAGGTGTAGGCAACCCTCTTCCTAGAGTGCCGCAGGTACTGCAGGATTTTATTCCAATTAGGCACCACACCTGACCAACTGAGCTAATTGATCAGTTCAGTGATTGCCTAAATTCAACACACCTGGTTGTACACCTGGTGTTAAAGTTCGGTTAAATCGAAAAAATGAAGTGCCTGCGGCACTCCAGGACCAGGGTTGCCTACCCCTGCTGTAAGCAGTCTATGGACAAGGTAAGACAGCAATCCATGCTTTCGTTTAGTTTCCCTGGCACTGTTTTGAAATGCTAACATTTTAGCGTTTGTGGCACAAATACCATTCAAGTCATGGGACCGATATTAGCATTTTCCGCACATCATGTCCAAATGTTTAGAAAGTCTCTCAAATTGATTGTGAATCTCACCTAAGTCACTTATAGATGATTTTAACATGATGCGCAATTTTGTTTTAGATTGGTCCAATGACTTGAATGGGATTTATGCCAACAGTGCCAGCCACTGCCAGGGAAACTAAACCAAAGCATGGATTGCTGTCATACCTTGTATATAGATTGCTTACAGGGTAAGGAAACCAATGTGTAATTTTGTAATTTGGGTGAACTATCCAGATTGTACAGTCAACTTTCCTGCCAGTTCTTGACTATGGTGATACCATTTACCAGAATGCAGCAGCCACTACTTTTAAACCGTTGGATGCCGTCTACCATAGAGCCCTTTGCGTTATTACAGGTGACAATATATCAGAAGGTCGGCTGGACCTTGTTTACAAAGCTCTGCTCCACAAGCTTCCAACATAACTCACTTCCCTATTGAAATATAAAAATATGAGAAACCAAACTCTTGGGGTCTCCCTTGTCTCCACAAAGTTTGTTAAATCGGCCTTTAGTTTTAATGCACTACAGTTATGGAATACCTTACAAAACAAATTACACCTGGATGCCCTGGTGCCGTTAGGGCAGTTTAAAACTCTGTTGTTAAATGAGTTTACTGAAGTGTGCAATTGTTTCAGTTGACTATTATAACTTGTTGTAAAAACCTGATGTAATGTTTTTATAGCTGTCTTGTAGTTTTTTTTAAATATTTCTGTTGTTGCTGTATTGATGTAATTTTTTGTCCTCAGGGCACCATTGTAAATGAGACACTGGTCTCAATTGGGTTCCCCTGAATAAATTAAAGTGAATAAATAAATCCCTTCAAGTATGTGCTTAGGAAACCACTGTGTATACCAAGAACATTGAAAGTTTGCTGAAGAAACTTGTGAAACGTATAACTATTCCACTGCGTCAATGTCTGCTTCCTCTCCCTGACCCTCCCCCCTCCCTCTTGAGTCAGCAACTCTCCTCCTGGTACAAACCTTCATCGCTCCATTAACTCTCTGGCTTCATTAATAAGGCTTCATAATAATACTACAGCACAATAAAACTGATGTTTATTACAGCACAGACTAACTGGAAAACATTTCCTAAACTGTTTTCTTCTGGAGTCAAAGGGAGAACCATACTCAGGCAGAGTTGTCTTTGTGTTACACAATAGTAGTTCACACAATCAGCACTATTATTTCAACAACTGCCATCATAACAGCCACACATAGTTAAAATATTGTTTAATGACAAATAAGGTTTCTTTATTAAACAGATCAGTTCCAGGGCTAAGAGTATAGGTCAACTGCTTTGGTGGTAAAGACAGTGGTGGTGTCTCAGTGTCTGTGGTCAGATCCTTATTTATCTGTGGCTCTGAGGATGAGGAGCTATAGGACCCAGATTATTATTATTAACACTGGAGAATTATGACCAGCTAATTTATCTGAAGCTAAGCAATCTAAACGGATACACCTGTCTAATTATTCCACATTTTCACTGTGTGTGTTTGTGTATGTGTTTGTGTGTGTGTGTGTGTGTGTGTGTGTGTGTGTGTGTGTGTGTGTGTGTGTGTGTGTGTGTGTGTGTGTGTGTGTAGTAGTAGGTACAGTGGGGAGAACAAGTATTTGATACACTGCAGATTTTGCAGGTTTTCCTACTTACAAAGCATGTAGAGGTCTGTAATTTTTATCATAGGTACACTTCAACTGTGAGAGACGGAATCTAAAACAAAAATCCAGAAAATCACATTGTATGATTTTTAAGTAATTCATTTGCATTTTATTTCATGACATACGTATTTGATCACCTACCAACCAGTAAGAATTCCGGCTCTCACAGACCTGTTAGTTTCTCTTTAAGAAGCCCTCCTGTTCTCCACTCATTACCTGTGTTAACTACACCTGTTTGAACTCGTTACCTGTATAAAAGACACCTGTCCACACACTCCATCAAACAGACTCCAACCTCTCCACAATGGCCAAGACCAGAGAGCTGTGTAAGGACATCAGGGATAAAATTGTAGACCTGCACAAGGCTGGGATGGGCTACAGGACAATAGGTAAGCAGCTTGGTGAGAAGGCAACAACTGTTGGCGCAATTATTAGAAAATGGAAGAAGTTCAAGATGATGGTCAATCACCCTCGGTCTGGGGCTCCATGCAAGATCTCACCTCGTGGGGCATCAATGATCATGAGGAAGGTGAGGGATCAGCCCAGAACTACACGGCAGGACCTGGTCAATGACCTGAAGAGAGCTGGGACCACAGTCTCAAAGAAAACCATTAGTAACACACTACGCCGTCATGGATTAAAATCCTGCAGCGCACGCAAGGTCCCCCTGCTCAAGCCAGCGCATGTCCAGGCCCGTCTGAAGTTTGCCAATGACCATCTGGATGATCCAGAGGAGGAATGGGAGAAGGTCATGTGGTCTGATGAGACAAAAATATAGCTTTTTGGTCTAAACTCCACTCGCCGTGTTTCGAGGAAGAAGAAGGATGAGTACAACACCAAGAACACCATCCCAACCGTGAAGCATGGAGGTGGAAACATCATTCTTTGGGGATGCTTTTCTGCAAAGGGGACAGGACAACTGCACCGTATTGAGGGGAGGATGGATGGGGCCATGTATCGCGAGATCTTGGCCAACAACCTCCTTCCCTCAGTAAGAGCATTGAAGATGGGTCGTGGCTGGGTCTTCCAGCATGACAACGACCCGAAACACACAGCCAGGGCAACTAAGGAGTGGCTCCGTAAGAAGCATCTCAAGGTCCTGGAGTGGCCTAGCCAGTCTCCAGACCTGAACCCAATAGAACATCTTTGGAGGGAGCTGAAAGTCCATATTGCCCAGCGACAGCCCCGAAACCTGAAGGATCTGGAGAAGGTCTGTATGGAGGAGTGGGCCAAAATCCCTGCTGCAGTGTGTGCAAACCTGGTCAAGACCTACAGGAAACGTATGATCTCTGTAATTGCAAACAAAGGTTTCTTTACCAAATATTAAGTTCTGCTTTTCTGATGTATCAAATACTTATGTCATGCAATAAAATGCAAATTAATTACTTAAAAATCAGACAATGTGATTTTCTGGATTTTTGTTTTAGATTCCGTCTCTCACAGTTGAAGTGTACCTATGATAAAAATTACAGACCTCTACATGCTTTGTAAGTAGGAAAACCTGCAAAATCGGCAGTGTATCAAATACTTGTTCTCCCCACTGTAGGTAGGTAGAGAAGATCTGAAAGTTTAGTTTGTTAATCTCAGGGCTTGAATCTCCTACCTGATGAACTGACAGTTAATTACATTACATTAATTAGTGAACGGTTGAATGAGGCTGAAGTCCTGAGTGCCAGAGGCTGTTTAGCCTGCTGGTTAGGCCCCAGGATTCAAAGTTGCATAAAGTTTTTCATGAATTTAAAACTTCCTGTGGAGGGCACCTACAGTATGTCTGTCAACAATGAAGTGAAAGTGTATCTTTTTTTAGAAAGGTGTTATTCTTGTTAGTATGGTAGTTCCAGTAAGACCTCATCATTATCCTTTCATAGATCTTGTCCTCAGCATTGAAAAGCTTTCTGAGTGTGAAAAGGTTTTCGCTGTCCCCCTGTCTCCAATGCCACATTCATTTAGTTTAATGAAGTAATAAGGCACAAGAGGCCCTCCAATATCATGATTATAATCACAGCTAACGGTGTTGTCAGGTACGAAGCTACAGGATGTCATCTCACATTCCACTAATAGACCTTCACTGGGCTTCTAAATTAATCCCTAGACATCATCTATTGATGACACATCAGTTGTTATATCTAAAGGCACTACACGATACACTAAACTACCATGGTTGAGATAATGTCTCTTTCTATCAACCAGCCCTCCACGATAGTGTGATGTTTCTGCCCAGAACGTGTCTTTGTGAAGTCAGCCCTGAAATAGCGTGGCGTTTGTTATCAGTAGTGGCAGTGTCTCACAGGGAAGGCATAAATAGCCCAGTTAGTCCGTCATCAGGGGTCCTAGGGGACCTAATGCTTCTTGGGGCCTGCCTGTTTAGGCGTCCTCAGAGGAGCCTACATGCCTGGGGCAGCTGATGGAGAGGTGGCTCTGTTGTAATCCTGATGATTGAAATAAACCTAGAATCATTCCCCTTTTCCTCCTCCCTCGCTTCCTATCCTCTGCGGGGCAGGAATCATCCTCCTCCCATCCACCTCTCCTCAAGAACGATCCCCCTCTTCTCTCTCCTCCTCTCCTCATCCCCCTCTCTTCAGCAGGACAGGCGCCAGATGGTGCTGCCATTTATACCTCCTTTTATTTTGTTTTCCTGGCGCAGAGACACTGGTCTTCATTAGGAGAGAGAGAGAGCTAGAGAGAAAGAGAGCGAAAGAGAGAGAGAGCGAGAGAGAAAGAGGAGAGAGAGAGATAGAGAGGAGATAGAGAGAGAGAGAGAGAAAGAAAGAGAGAGCTAGAGAGAGAGAAAGAGAAAGAGAGAGATAGAGAGAGAGAGAGAGAGAGAGAGAGAGAGAGAGAGAGAGAGAGAGAGATAGGAGAAAAAGAGGATAGAGAGAGAAAGTGAAGGAGCTATAGAGAGAGAGGGAAAGAAAGAAGATATAGAGAGAGAGAGACAGAGAGAGAAAGAGAGAAGAGAGAGAGAGAGAGAGAGAGAGAGAGAGAGAGAGAGAGAGAGAGAGAGAGAGAGAGAGAGAGAGAGAGAGAGAGAGAGAGAGAGAGAGAGAGAGAGAGAGAGAGAGAGAGAGAGAGATGGGCTTAAACCACGAGCTACGGCTCCAAAGATCGCAGGGTTCAATCTCATTGTTTTGTCATTTTTGTTTTTCTGTTTTAACCCTCCTCGAGAGAGGTCCAGCTTGATATGTGAGAGTCTGTGAACCAGGTCTGTTGTCCTTGGCTCTGTTTAGCCGCATGGAGGTGAACAAAGGAAAGATGGGGGTGTGTCCTCCTTTGTCCTAAGTTGAGTGGTTCCTTGCTGGTGGTTTCATGCTCCTTTCCTCTGAGTTTGGATGGTCCCTTGTGGGCTGCTCCTTTGGGTTGTGTCCCTGGTTACTCTGTCTGCTGGCTCTTCTTTTGAGTTGCAGAGGCTGTGTTCTAAATTGTCTTCTCCTTTCCTTGAAGAAGGTTAGATTAAATGTACCGTTCAGGCTACAATAGGTCTTTAAAGATTAAATCTCCTTCTTAGATTGTTTAGTGAAAGGGCTCTTCCGTCCCAATTTCTGTACTGAATTACAGGTACTATTCCCTAAAAGGTACAGTACTTTCCCACCAAGGTCCAGGCCCTGTGGTCAGCAGCAACTCTTCACCCTCTGTCACGACTTCCTCTGAAGCTGCCTCCCCTCCTTGTTCGGGCAGGCTTCGGCGTTCGTCGTCACCGGCCTTCTAGCCACTGCCGCTCCATATCTCATCATTCCATTTGTCTTGTCTTGTCAATTACACACATCTGGTTCATATTCCCCTCATTAGTATGTGTTTAAGTGTTCCCTCTGCCCCCTTGTCCTTGTGGGTGATTGCTTCATGTGAGATGAGTGTAGCTCGGTGGAGCTACCTGTACTTTGTATTGCCGGGGTATATTTTCCCCGTGTGCCTGTATTTGTTCCAGTGCGCCTGTCTTGCGCACTGGACTGTTGATGCTATCCAGCGTAACCGTGTACTACGGATCCTCAAAAAGTTCTACAGCTGCACCATAGAGAGCATCTTGACTGGTTGCATCACCACTTGGTATGGCAAATCCACCACCCTTGACCGCAAAGCGCTACAGAGGGTGGTGCGGACAGTCCAGTACATCACTGGGGCCGAGCTCCCTGCCATCTATATCAGGCGGTGTTAGAGGAAGGGCCGTAAAATTGCCAAAGACTCCAGCCACCCAAGCAATAGACTGTTCACTATGCTACAGTCCGGCAAACAGTACCGAAGCATTGCCTCTCGGACCAAGAGGCTCCGAGACAGCTTCTACTTCCAAGCCATAAGACTGCTAAATAGCCAGACTGTTAAATAGTCAACTAATGGTACCCAAACTATATGCACTGACTCTATCCAGTGGTGGAAAAAGTCCCCAATTGTCATACTTGAGACATTTTCTATTAAGGTATTTACTATTTTACTCAAGTAAAAGTGAGTCACCCAGTAAAATACTACTTCAGTAAAAGTCTAAAAGTATTTGGTTTTAAATATACTTAAGTATCAGAAGTAAATGTAATTACTAATATATAATTAAGCATCAAAAGTAAAAATAACTCCAGGACACCTACAACACAATGTGTCACAGGAAGGCCAAGAAGATCATCAGGGACCTCAGCCACCTGAGCCATGTCCTGTTCTCCCCGTTTCCATCACTCAGAGGCGGGCAGTATAGGATCATCATGGCAAAAACTGTAAGACTGGCCAATACCTTCTACCCCCAGACCATCAGGCTGCTGAATAGCCACCAGTAGTCAGCAACCTGCTCCACCTGTCCCCCTCCTGCCCCCCCGGAGGATTTCCTACCCCGCTGCTCCCACTATGGACACTCCCCACCCCCCCCTCAACTGACATTTACCCTGCCCCCACCCCAATGGACATTTATCATTGCCACCATTTAAATTGTTTATTTATTTATTAAAATAAATTGGGGGAAGATCTGCTTTAATATTGCAGATAGATTGTGGCTTCCATCAATTCCAATCCCCCATTTATTTTTTGTAAATATATAAATAATATATACATATTTTAATATATTTTCCATTACTATTTTCCCCTAACCCTACCATCCCTCCCCTATTTGGAGTAAACTAATGGACATCAACACTTAGGCTTCTATTTACAGCTAATACACACTATCTACATTTTATGGACAAAGTATATTTTACAATAGTTATCTTTTGTTTGTTTTTAGTCCCATCCTTCAGCTCCACTCTACCCCTCCCATCTATCTCTGAATACCATTCCAGTTTTGATTTCTATTTGCCATATAGTTTTCAACTGTGCTGTGATGTTTCACAAATGTTCTGAACCTTTCTATTCTTAAATATTCTACATATTGTAAATGAAAGATAAACACTTTTGATAAGAGTATCATATTATATATATTATTGATCGATTGACTATGACTTTTTAAATCACCCAGCAGTGCTATTTGCAGAGTTAGCTCCAGGTAAATGTTGCAATTCTTCAGCCATTCCTGAACCTGCGACCAAAAACCAGCTACATATGGACAGTACCAAAACTAATTATGTAATGATTCTGTCTCTTCACAGTAAAATATGCAGAGCTGGGATGGTTGTATCTCCCATATATATAACGTTCTATTGGTTGAAATAATTTTGTATAATAATTTAAATAGAAAAACTCTAACTTTTGAATCCAGCGTTGTTTTGTGTATCAGTTCATAAATCTCTTCCCAACTATTTTGCAATCTATACGGCACAGCTGTCAATTTTTTGGTATACTTTTGTATTCATCACCATTTTCTTTAGCCAATTTTGGTCTTTAATGCTGGGTCGACAGACAAGTTCCTTACTTTCTCCCCCTTCCACTTGCCTCTTCCATTTTTGCGGTAATGCTTCAATTAGTTGGTTGTAATTTTGATTAGAGCAGACATTTCCATATATTTTTGTTAGCTGCATGTGTGATATTTATGATATCCTTTACAAAGATTATACATTTTTTTTATATGTATTTGTTGTAATATTTGTTCTGTCTTTTCTGGTGGATTAAACTGAAATTGCTATCAACTTTCTATGGCTTGTTTTAAAAATAGCTATATTTTGGAGATTATTTCATTTTCAAATAACCGAAAGTGAGAGGTTGTAATCTGAATAAAGGTAAAAAAGCCATTCTTGAACATGAGTTGAGACATTTTTACTAATCTGATAGAGAACCAGTTTGGATTTAAGTATAACTTCTGTATGACTGAAGCCTTTAGTGAGAGGTCTAATGCTTTAATATTTAATAATTTCCGCCATCCAAAATCATAGGATGAATATATCCGACAATACCTTTTTAATTATAAGCGCTACGCACTTTGCTAGTGTGGGGCCTCCAATTTTCTAAAATGGACTGGATCTTTATATTTACCACTTGCATCCTGTTTCAGTAATAATGAAATCAGACCTTCTTGTTGTATCTGATAATCTACAATCTTTATAGGAGTGATAAAAAACATGCTAATAACGGTCCTCTGAGTACATCAAAAAAGGTTTGGTATACCTCAACTGGTATGCCATCCATCAAGAAGTTCCTCCTCTGTAATTTGGCCTTCACATGAGTCTTTCTGTACAGCTGTTCATTTGACATTATTAATAGGAAACAAGTTTCAGTATATTATTTTTGGTAGCATTTCTATGTTGAAGATTTAAAAACAAAATTGTGCATTTTCCCCAATATTCCCTCCAGTTCGCTTAATTTTTTATAATATATTACACTTGATCTTTCTTGAATAAGTTCCTCCATTTTCTTTTTGTTTCGTATTCTGTGCCTCTATGGTACTGTTTTTATTGCTATCTATCTGTACTGTTAGTCCCTCTATTTCCTTTCTTAATATTAATTATTTGACTTAAATTGCTTTTGTTTTAAAGATGAGTATTGAATTGCATGGCCTCTAAATGCTAATTTAAAAATGTCCCATACAATAAGGGGATCTGCTGTACCTATATTCTGTCGGAAAAAGTAAGTTATAAATTATTCTGTCCTAGTTAAAAACAATTTGTCATCCAATAGGCTTTGATTACATTTCCAATATCCTCGCCCACGTGGAAATTCTGTAAGAGTAATGTCCATGGCAATTATTTGATGGTCCGACCGCATTCTGTCCCCTATCAACACTTTTTAAACCTTCGGTGCCAGCGAGAATGACATAAGAAAGTAATCAAGACGACTAGCTTAATTGAGCCTCCACCATGTATATCTCACTAGGTCAGGATATTTAAGCCTCCGTATATCCACTAGTTCCATTATATCCATGATATTCGTGATTTCCTTAAGTGAAAAAGGGTGATAGTTTGTAGTGTTTATATTTGGACTGTATAGATTCATGAGCCAAATCTGTTTATGGTCCAATAACATATTCAAAATAATCCATCTACCTTGCGGATCTGTTTTAACAATTTGCACATTCTGATAAAAATTATTGTTAATTAATATCATCCGGGTTTTTACCTAGAGTCTAATGGGCAGGTGGAACGGGTGAATCAGGATGTGTGTAGGTTCCTGCGGTCCTACTGCCAGGACCGGCCGGTGGAGTGGTCGGTGTTCTTGACATGGGCTGAATATGCCCAGAACTCTCTCCGCCACTCCTCCACTAACCTAACGCCATTTTAATATGTTTTAGGTTATCAGCCGGTTCTGGCACCGTGGCATCAGAGCCAGACCGTGGATGACTGGTTTCGGCGTGCGGAGGAGACGTGGAACGCTGCTCACGTCCACCTCCAACGCGCCGTGCTTCGCCAGAAGGCAAACACTGACTGCCACCACAGTGAGGCCCCGGTCTTTGTACCGGGTGATTGGGTCTGGCTCTCGACCTGGAATCTGCCCCTCCGCCTGCCCTGCCGGAAGCTGAGCCCGCGGTTTGTGGGGCCGTTCAAAGTCCTGAGGAGAATAAACAAGGTTACTTATAGGTTACTACTCCCTCCAGATTAACCCCTCGTTCCATGTATCTCTCCTCAGGCCGGTGGTGGTTGGTCCACTCCAGGAGTCTGAGGTGCGGGAGGTCCCTCCGCCCCCTCTGGACATCGAGTGGGCCCCGGCGTACTCTGTCCGTTCCATCCTGGTTTCGAGGCGTCGGGTGGGGGGCCTTCAGTACCTCGTGGAGTGGGAGAGGTACGGTCCGGAGGAGCTGTGCTGGGTCCCGGTGAGGGATATCCTTGATCCCTCCCTGTTGCGGGATTTCCACCGTCGCCATCCGGCTCGCCCTGCTCCACGTCCTCCTGGTCGTCCCCGAGGCCAGTGTCGGCGCGCTGCTGGAGCTGCGCATTAAGGTGGGGTACTGTCACAATTTCCTCAGAGGCTGCCTCCTCTCCTTGTTCGGGCAGGCTTCGGCGTTCGTCGTCACCGGCCTTCTAGCCACTGCCGCTCCTCATCTCATCATTCCATTTGTTTTGTCTTGTTTATTACACACACCTCGTTCATATATCCTCATCAGTACCTGTATAAGTGTTCCCTCTGCCCCCTTGTCTTTGTGTGTGATTGTTTATTGTGGAGGTTCGATTAGCTCGGTGGAGCTCTTTGTTATTTTGTATCGCCGGGTTATATTCACCCGTGTGCGTCATTGTTTTCCAGTGCGCCTGTTTTCCGCACTGAAGTGTTTGACACATTGCTGCGTACTACTGTGTTTGGAATAAACCTTTTATTCTGTGATTTGCCCTCCTGTGCCTGGCTCCTTCAAATCACCCATCACATTTATTATCTGCTAAACCATTACAATTATAACTGCTATACTTATTTCACCATTTACCGTAATGAAATACAAGTTTCAATTATATTTATTATAATATATGTTTGTAAGCTTACCATTAAAAAGTACCATAATAATTGAGTGTCCATATAGCTATACGATGTTATTTGCACTGTTACTGAGTAAACCTCCAATTGTTCTTCACTATTCCACCCGCTAAAACCTCTCCCATCCGAAGGTGGATTGTCGTCCCAATGTTGTTAATATGTACATATTATTATTTCAAATGTTATTATTATCTATTTTTATTATATTTGTATTGTTTCACATTGTTGGAGCTTGGAGCTCAATAATTTCACTGTACCCTGTAATTACATCGGCAACCCTGTAAATGTGACTATTCAAATCTCTAATTTAATCTAATATAATCGCCACTAAAAATAATCATATTTTTGTATATTAGAGTAAATATTAATTTGTATCAATGTATTATTATTGTTATTAGTGCACTAGAAGCCACAAATTGATCCAAACATCAGAGCTTGGGTCCAGCTACAGCCAGGCAGAGTAGTGGAGCTGAGCAGAGGGACACTGGAAAGGCACATACTTTAAACTGTGAGTGTGCTTCAGAGTGTATCAGTGTGCATTTGACTGTGTATGTTTATACTGTATGTTAGTGTGTGTGCATGCAGTACAGTGTTTGTTTGGCATTGTTGTGACTATAGTGTCTGTGTGTGTGATGAGGCTAGGTTGTGAGCGTGCCCAGTGCAGGGCTGATCGCGTGCCAAGTGCTCCTGGGGTGCCAACTGTGGCTCCACTCTGCTCAGCCACCGTGAACACAGAACAGACAGAGTGTTGCAGAGAAAAACACTCTCTCTCTCTTTACCTCTCTTGCTTCTTCTCTCACTCTCTCGCTCACTCCCTCTCTCTATCTCATACCCCCCCCCCCCCCCCTCTCTCTCTCTCTCTCTGTCTCACACTTTCTTACAGTACTTTTCCTCTTTCCTCTCTCTTCCAGATCATTTTGGTCTGGATGAAATGCTTTGAATAATAAGGCCGAAAGTAATTTTTCCTTTAATATTCAATGCCATTGCAATTGTTTTGATGTAGTGTCAGTTCATTTCTTCCTATGTGATTGTAGTTGTAGATGTATACTGCAGAGTCAGTGTACTGGTTCGTCTCCTAGAAATTATATTATTTTATACGAATACAATTGCTCAGAGAAAGAGATTTTGTTAAACAAGTAATACTTTTTATTCTCCAAAAGGTAGGGGTAAAAATGTTTGACAGCCCAAAAGATTCTTATAAATACATTTTTATATTTGGTCCCACATTCCTCACACGCAATGACTACATCAAGTTTGTGACTCTACAAACTTGTTGGATGCATTTGCAGTTTTTTTTGGTGTGTGTTTCAGATTAGAAATGTGTTCATTTGCTGGTAGAAATGTGATCAACATCCACTGAAGTAGCTAGCAAGTTTACTAGATAGATATGGTAGTTGCCGTGGTAACTAAACAAAACAGACTTGCTAGTTTAGCAAACTTGTTGAATGAATTTGCAGTTCATTTTGTTTGTGTTTCAGATTATTTTGTGCCCAATAGAAATGAATGGTAAATAATGTGTTGTGTCCTTTTGGAATAATGATGACTGAGAAACACTTCTACATTAATGTGGATGCTACCATGATTAAGGATAATCCTGAATGAATCGTGAATAATGTTGAGTGAGAAAGTTACAGAGGGTCAAAGATCATACCCCCAAGACATGCTAACCTCTCACCATTACCAATAACAGGGGAGGTTAGCATGTCTTGGGGGTATGATCTTTGAACCTCTGTAACTTTCTCACTCAACATTATTCACGATTCATTCAGGATTATTCTTAATTATGGTAGCATCCACATTAATGTAGAAGTGTTTAGAAACATATTATATTCATATTTATGATAAAAGTGACTCCAAAATGACACAATACATTATTTACCATTAATTTCTAATGGGCACAAAATAATCTGAAACACAACCAAAATGAACTGCAATTTCATTCAACAAGTTTGCTAAACTAGCAAGTCTGTTTGTTTAGTTACCACGGCAACTACTATATCTATCTAGTAAACCTGCTAGCTACTTCAGTGGATGTTGAACACATTTCTACCGGCAAATGAACACATTTGTAGCGGCAAATATGTTAAATTATAGCAATGGTATAAAAGTGATAATCAACTCGGGGCTCTATGCGTTCTCTGGAAAATAATGCAACTCCGTGGAAGGTCACTTCCACTCCACTAGCCCGTTGTGGAACACACCTTCCATGTAGTTCATTATTTTACATAGAACGCATAGCCCCTCCCTTAGCTACATAATTTCCCTATTTTTTTTTGCATACAATATAGCTCAGTATTTGAATTATTTATTTTATACTGTCATTATTGCTCATCTTTATCAAGGGTGTCAATAATTTCAGACCCCACTGTATGTCAATCAAAAAACAATGATTGCAAAGTTAAACAAACCATACAACTCTATGCACAAATAATACTTTTAACAATGTCCACTGAACATTTTACAAAAACACATTTACTTGAAGAAGAGTGCAAATCAAAAAGTTTGGTAACAGAATGATGGCACAAACAGTCATTCTGTTACCAAACTTTGCATCTGAACTGTTCTTCAAGTAAATGTGTTTTTGTCAAATTTGCAGTGTTCCGTGGAATTGGCCATATCCATAGTTCACCATCACTCCTATGGGCTGATAATGACTTACTGCTGTCCCTTTCCAATGAGTTGAGCTGGAAACAACCAGCCACCATGATGGATCACACACACACATTCCATTTTAGTAATTTAGCAGACTCTCTTATCCAGAGCGACTTATAGTTAGGGAGTGCATACATTATTTTTATTTTCCATACTGGCCCCCCGTGGGAATCGAACCCACAACCCTGGTGTTGCAAACGCCATGCTCTACCAACCAAGTGCCTTAGACCACTGCGCCACTCGGGAGTCCATACACGCAGACACGCACGCACACACGCACACAAGCAGGAACAGAAGCATGCGAGCACGCCCACACACACGTACATATATACACACGCACACTGAGTCTTAATACTTACTGTTCATTAACATTTTGTTCTAATTACTAGGCTCATTAAAGCATTGAATTAGCAGTAGATTCCTCTGCTTCCTTACTGCTTTTCATCGTTAACCAAATGAAGCGTCTCAGGTTCTAGGTGATTACTATTAAGATGTAGGTAGCGTCGCCTGTGAAATGTCACTTCACAGATAGTAAAAGAAGACTGGAAGCATTTTACCTCAGCTTGTCCCTGCGAAAGAGAGTGTTTAATGTTTACTGTTTAGTGTTGTGTGAGGTCAGAGGTCGAAACAGAACACATCCATTATGCTATTCTCCACTCTGAGAAAACAGTGAATGTAGAAGTTCAACAGCATTTACATCCAGAAAAGGTCTGTTTGTTTTGTTCTGGTTTAGAGGTAACGCAGGCACGCATGCAAACCCACGCACAGACAGAGCAGGTTCATTCTCTGGAGGTCAAGATCAAACAGCTATTTTATTGGTCGCGACCTTGAATAGGTAATGTGGGATTGATTGATTGGCTGAATCTTCAGAGGGGGTAAACACAGAGAATTAGCCCTAGACACACCACACACACACACACACACACACACACACACACACACACACACACACACACACACACACACACACACACACACACACACACACTCCTGTGTGCATCATTCAGATCAATTTAAATGCCTGACTGAACTTATTTGGAAAATGTTTTATAAAGAATTAGCCAAATAAAACACTTTCTTACAGTAACAAGTGCATATGATAACCATGTCCACATTTTGACTCAGTAAAAGTGACAGGCCTGACACAGCCATAGTGTGGGAGATTAGCCAATGCTATGGCTCATTACATGGCATAATAGCTCTTACTTTGGCATAATTGCTACAACATGAGATCTTTAGGAATGAAATTGACCAGCAGTGGTCATCCACAGATGTTGCTTAAAGAGGATTCTAAACCTCTGATCTACCAGTCTGTTGATGTAGTAGTTTACCAAGCACACATAGATGATACTACTCTTGGAATTACTTCATATGGCGTAGAGGACAATCCGCTACTGTTACTAACATAATATTACAAGAATTATCATAATTTGTACCCTATACTTTGATGTATTTCTATCAAAATTACCAATACTCAAAACAAATCAAATACAGGTATTGTAACACTTCAAAAAGTATTTGTGCCCAAAGGGGGAGAGGAGGGAGAGGGTGAGAGACAGGGTTACAGGGGCTAGGTATAATATTTGGCCACAGCAGGAGACAGAGCTAATGTTGTGTATCACCCTCCAACAGACCTGCTACCATTACAGATCACTTGTCCACCATCACCATACACACACACACACACACACACACACACACACACACACACACACACACACACACACACACACACACACACACACACACAAACACAGTTGTCCTCCTCTCTCCATTTCACGGCGGTTCTTTCCTCTATTTGCTACAATGTATAATAGCCTTGGAATAGCTATAGTAATCAAGCTGTCGTGTCCCACTGCCGCTAAGGTTAGATCCTCTCTCCCTAATTATCACCAAGGAAACCAATGTTCCGCTTTAATTCTTCTAATGAATGAAATATTACAGAGAGGAGTCTGGCTGCAGCCGAGCGGAATAACAGCTTTTAGTCATAAAACACAGAGGAGGAGAGGAGAGGGGGAGTGAAGGTGACTCAGGAGAGATGGAGGGAGAGAGAGAGGGGAAGGGAGAAGGATGCAAGAGACAGAAGGAGGAAATGGGGGGAGATAGGGAGGGAGTGAAATGAGGAAAAGAGCATAGAGACATGGGTACAGAGACATTGAGGAAGTGAGAAAAAAATTAATGAAGAGAGCGAGAGTTCTGAGAAACAGGAAGCTAGAGGGTGGGGAAGGAGAGAGTGAGAGAGAGAGCGAGAGAGAGAGGGGGATGACCAGTACAGTGTAATAGTTTAAACCCCCTAATGTTGATATCCGCGCCTACTTAGCATAAGATAGAGATATCCGTTTTTTTGCATTGGATGCATCTCAATCCACCGCATCTGCCTATGTCGCACTTCCGCATCTGCGGTGAAAGGTGACAGAGCTAAAGCAGTGTTTTTCAGACCATGAGCCATCCCGAAAATCGGTCTTCTCACAAAATCATCTGTAGTGTCCGAACAGTTTGGCCTACAAATTATTATGACCCCTCTATGGAAAGATGAAACTCTCACAAACACGACGTTCTCCGTTTTGCTCTACGAACCCCACAAGTGTTTTGGGACTTGTCTGAAGTCGGTACAGCTAATCTACCAACTTCTGTCTGTAGCGTCTGAACATTTTGGGCTACACACTAATTTGACCACTCTGTTGAAAGGTGAGACTCTCACGAACACGTCGTTTGTTTTGCTCTAGGACGCCCACAGCCTTCACAAGACTTGTCTGAAGGGCCCCCAGTACCAGTTGAAAAAATGAATGGCTATATATGGAGATCTTTCTTATATCTGTCAAATATAGGACAGACACTTCAGAACAAACTTCTTTTAGATTTTTTGGGGGGGACTATCTGTTGTTCCATGTAGTGAATCTGTTATTCAATGCTTTTGTATGGGCTAATAGCAGTATACTTCAAGGGGTCAAATAGCACAATGTTCCTTAGTATGACCTTCTTAAAACAATTCCATATAGCTTAGGAATCCCCTCCCTTAGACAGGGCTTAGACGCTTATAGGTTAAAGATAACAAACCACTTGTCTGTTCAGTAATTTGGATAGATCACACTGGAGACTGGATGGCTCTCTATGGTCCCGTGTGGCTCAGATGGTAGAGCATGGCGCTTGCAACGCCAGAATTGTGGGTTCGATTCCCACCGGGGACCAGTATGAAAATGTGTTCCCTCACTACTGGTTAAGAGCGCCTGCTAAATGACGTGAATGTAAGACAGAACCAAGTTACAGTCCTATTTACATTATACAGGACTGGGTCTTCTGCTCTGTTCTACACTAATCACCATGACACTTTATATTTAGCCTTATCATTAAAGCTAAACAGAACTGAAGTTTGTGCGGTTTTAATTAATGCCCATGGGTTACAGTTTGAATTGACTGCTAAATTGACTGCAAATTGAACTTAAACTCGATCTTCAGTTATATCCCTGAGTTAGTGAATTTGAAAGCTGTGTTTTAAACCAAGGGTGTCAAACTAATTTTGCCCCGCGGGCAGCAGGTTTTCATGGAGGTCCATAGGGCCGCACTGACAATTGGTTATTTCCATGTTATATTATACATTTGTATAAATGTGTTGCCTAATACTGTTTAAAGCAGGGGTGTCAAACATACACTATACATACAAAAGCATGTGGACACCCCTTCAAATTAGTGGATTCGGTTATTTCAGCCACACCCGTTGCTGACAGGTGTATAAAATCGAGCACACAGCCATGCAATCTACATAGACAAGCGCTCAGTGACTTTCAACGTGGCACCGTGTCACGATCGTCATACATAGAGGACCAATGCGCAGCGTTGAAAGTGAACATAATTTATTCCTATAAATGATCAAAAACACAAACGAAAACGTGACGTCTACGGTTTCACACAAACCGAAATGAACAAGAAACCACAAACACAACGTGAAAGACAGATAGTTAAATATGGCTCCCAATCAGAGACAACGAGCCAACAGCTGACACTCGTTACCTCTGATTGGGAGTCACTCAAACAAAGAAATACAATAACCTAGAACCCACCACAAAACATAGAAACTAACACCCTGGCTCAACATACGAGAGTCCCCCGAGCCAGGGCGTGACAGTACCCCCCCCTAAAGGCGCGGACTCCGACCGCGCCAACGAAACACAACAGGGGAGGGACCGGGTGGGCACTCCGCCTAGGCGGCGGATCCGGCTCCAGTGGAACAGGCACGTGCCGTGCCGGACCGACGACGCACACCACTGGCTTGGTGTGGGGAACAGGCACGGGCCGTGCTGCACAGACGACGCACACCACTGGCTTGGTGTGGGGAGCAGGAGCGGGCCGGACAGGGCTGACGAACAGCCCCACAGACTTGGTGCTGGGAGCAGGAATGGGCCGGACCGGGCTGGCGACGCGCACCACAGACCTGGTGCGGAGAGCAGGAACGGGCAGAGCCGGGCTGACGAGACGCACCACAGACTTGACGCGGGGAGCAGGAATGGGCCGGACCGGGCTGGCGACGCGCACCACAGACCTGGTGCGGAGAGCAGGAACGGGCAGAGCCGGGCTGACGAGACGCACCACAGACTTGATGCGGGGAGCAGGAATGGGCCGGACTGGGCTGGCGACGCGCACCGCAGGTTCGGTGCGGGGAGCAGGAATAGACCGGACCGTACTGGGGACACACACCACTGGCTCCACACCGGGATCTGGAACGGGCCGGACCGGACTGGCAACACACGCCAGTACCTCTCGCCGTGCCTCCACACCTTCCATCCCCTCTTCTACCAGTGGCCCCCGTAACCCGGCGGCCTTCTCCGGCAACCCACTGGACCGCTCCATCGCGGCCTCCTGCTGGTCCGCCGTCGTGAGCCCCCCCCTAAAAATTTTCGGGGCGTCTCTCCTACCCGTGGACCACGTCTCCATATCCCTCGCCAGCTTCTCGCCCTTCTGCCATAAGGTCAAGCCCTTGTCTTCCTCCCTCGGCTTGACCCAGTCCAGGAGGCGAAGGAGATCTGTGAGGGATCTCCCTGGCGACGGCTCCTGGACACGCTGCTTGGTCCCATCTTGGTGGTTTCTTCTGTCACGATCGTCATACATAGAGGACCAATGCGCAGCGTTGAAAGTGAACATAATTTATTCCTATAAATGATCAAAAACACAAACGAAAACGTGACGTCTACGGTTTCACACAAACCGAAATGAACAAGAAACCACAAACACAACGTGAAAGACAGATAGTTAAATATGGCTCCCAATCAGAGACAACGAGCCAACAGCTGACACTCGTTACCTCTGATTGGGAGTCACTCAAACAAAGAAATACAATAACCTAGAACCCACCACAAAACATAGAAACTAACACCCTGGCTCAACATACGAGAGTCCCCCGAGCCAGGGCGTGACACACCGTCATAGGATGCCACCTTTCCAACAATTCAGTTCATCAAATTTCTGCCCTGCTAGAGCTGCCCCGGCCAACTGTAAGTGCTGCTATTGTGAAGTGGAAATGTCTAGGAGCAACAACGGCTCAGCCGCGAAGTGGTAGGCCACACAAGCTCACAGAACAGGATCGCAGAATGCTGAAGCACGTAGCGCGTAACAATCGGCTGTCCTCTGTTGCAAAACTCACTACCGAGTTCCAAACTGCCTCTGGAAGCAACGTCAGCACAATAACTGTTCGTCGGGAGCTTCATGAAATGGGTTTCCATGGCCGAGCTGCTGCACACAAGCCTAAGATCACCATGCGCAATGCCAAGCGTCGGCTGGAGTGGTGTAAAGCTCACCGCCATTGGACTCTGGAACAGTGGAACTGAATTCTCTGGAGTGATGAATCACACTTCACCATCTGGCATTCCGACGGATTAATCTGGTTTTGGCGGATGCCCTTATATATAGTGCAGCACTTCAGCATACAATGACATTATAGACATTCTGTGCTTCCAACTTTGTGGCAACAATTTGGGGAAGGCCCTTTTCTGTTTCAGCATGATAATGACCCCGTGCACAAAGCGAAGTCCATACAGAAATGGTTTGTCGAGATCGGTGTGGAAGTACTTGACTGGCCTGCACAGAGCCCTGACCTCAACCCCATCGAACACCTTTGGGATGAATTGGAACACTGACTTCGAGCCAGGCCTAATTGCCCAACATCAGTGCCCCACCTCACTAATGCTCTTGTGGCTGAATGGAAGCAAGTCCCCTCATCAATGTTCCAACATCTAGTTGAAAGCCTTCCCGGAAGAGTAGAGGATGTTATGAAAGCAAAGGGGAGACAAACTCCATATTAATGCCCATGATTTTAGAATGATATGTTCGACGAGCAGTTGTCCACATACTTTTGGTGGAGATATCCATCATTACACTTTGCAAACCAGTTAGTTGGCATACTATTTTGATGGAGCAGCTCAGTGTGCTCAATAATGGTGTGTTTCTGAAATCTCTCAGTTTCAACATCATTATTGAAATCAGTTCCTCACCCCTGGTGACCCCCTCCCTCCCCCTTCTCCCATCCCCCATACACACTCCTGGTGGCTCACAGGTGCAGGAACAGCAGGGTGGAGAGAGAGAACAGAGTGAAACACTCTAGTGACAGGCTGGGAGCAACATACATAACCACACACACTCCACAAGAGGAGTTTAATGGCTACTGGATATGCATAGACCTGCTGAACAAACAGACGTGAACACACACACTCAAGGTGCTGGCATATTCTACCAACAAAGCCGGTCCCAAAGAATTACACACAGGATGCAGCCATTAGGGGAGACTGGTTCAAGGCTTTCTCCTCCCTGCTATGCCTAGCCTGTTGTTGTGTGTGTGTGTTTGTGTGTGTGTCAAAGACAGGCAGAGGTGATGAATAGCAGGAGAACAGAAGGCCTGTTTATATTCACCTGTTTGTTGGGCTCATGGTGGGAGACTGAAGATCACTGACTGATGCTCTAACAGAGAGGACGTCCTGGGTAAATAAAGTGGTGGGGGGTATGGAGGTCATCAACTTCTACAAAAGGTTTACATTTACTGTAGTGGAATATATTACATGACTTTGATATCCACACTGAGTAAAGATGTGATGCATTACAAATATAGAAGAAACATACTCATTACAAACACAATAGGCGTGCATCATTATCGAAAGTGTTTACGTTTTCATTGAATTTAGATCTGAGTTCATTGAATGTGTGTGTGTGTGTGTGTGTGTGTGTGTGTGTGTGTGTGTGTGTGTGTCAAATCAAATCAAATCAAATCAAATCAAATTTTATTGGTCACATGCGCCGAATACAACAGGTGCAGACATTACAGTGAAATGCTTACTTACAGCCCTTAACCAACAGTGCATTTATTTTAAACAAAAAAGTAAGAATAAAACAACAACAAAAAAGTGTTGAGAAAAAAAAGAGCAGAAGTAAAAAATAAAGTGACAGTAGGGAGGCTATATATACAATAGAATAAAGTGACAGTAGGGAGGCTATATATACAGGGGGGTACCGTTGCATAGTCAATGTGCGGGGGCACCGGCTAGTTGAGGTAATATGTACATGTGGGTAGAGTTAAAGTGACTATGCATAAATACTTAACAGAGTAGCAGCAGCGTAAAAAGGATGGGGTGGGGGGGCAGTGCAAATAGTCCGGGTAGCCATGATTAGCTGTTCAGGAGTCTTATGGCTTGGGGGTAGAAGCTGTTGAGAAGTCTTTTGGACCTAGACTTGGCACTCCGGTACCGCTTGCCGTGCGGTAGCAGAGAGAACAGTCTATGACTAGGGTGACTGGAGTCTTTGACAATTTTGAGGGCCTTCCTCTGACACCGCCTGGTATAGAGGTCCTGGATGGCAGGGAGCTTTGCCCCAGTGATGTACTGGGCCGTACGCACTACCCTCTGTAGTGCCTTGCGGTCAGAGGCCAAGCAGTTGCCATACCAGGCGGTGATGCAACCAGTCAGGATGCTCTCGATGGTGCAGCTGTAGAATTTTTTGAGGATCTGAGGACCCATGCCAAATCTTTTTAGTCTCCTGAGGGGGAATAGGCTTTGTCGTGCCCTCTTCACGACTGTCTTGGTGTGTTTGGACCATGATAGTTCGTTGGTGATGTGGACACCAAGGAACTTGAAGCTCTCAACCTGTTCCACTACAGCCCCGTCGATGAGAATGGGGGCGTGCTCAGTCCTCTTTTTTTTCCTGTAGTCCACAATCATCTCCTTTGTCTTGGTCACGTTGAGGGAGAGGTTGTTGTCCTGGCACCACACGGCCAGATCTCTGACCTCCTCCCTATAGGCTGTCTCATCGTTGTCGGTGATCAGGCCTACCACTGTTGTGTCGTCGGCAAACTTAATGATGGTGTTGGAGTCGTGCCTGGCCATGCAGTCATGGGTGAACAGAGAGTACAGGAGGGGACTGAGCACGCACCCCTGAGGGGCCCCCGTGTTGAGGATCAGTGTGGCAGATGTGTTGTTACCTACCCTTACCACCTGGGGGCGGCCCGTCAGGAAGTCCAGGATCCAGTTGCAGAGGGAGGTGTTTAGTCCCAGGATCCTTAGCTTAGTGATGAGCTTTGAGGGCACTATGGTGTTGAATGCTGAGCTGTAGTCAATGAATAGCATTCTCACGTAGGTGTTCCTCTTGTCCAGGTGGGAAAGGGCAGTGTGGAGTGCGATAGAGATTGCATCATCTGTGGATCTGTTGGGGCGGTATGCAAATTGGAGTGGGTCTAGGGTTTCTGGGATTATGCTGTTGATGTGAGCCATGACCAGTCTTTCAAAGCACTTCATGGCTACAGACGTCAGTGCCACGGGTCGGTAGTCATTTAGGCAGGTTATCTTAGAGTTCTTGGGCACGGGGACTATGGTGGTCTGCTTGAAACATGTTGGTATTACAGACTCAGTCAGGGACATGTTGAAAATGTCAGTGAAGACACTTGCCAGTTGGTCAGCACATGCTCGGAGTACACGTCCTGGTAATCCGTCTGGCCCTGCGGCCTTGTGAATGTTGACCTGCTTAAAAGTCTTACTCACATCGGCTACGGAGAGCGTGATCACATAGTCGTCCGGAACAGCTGGTGCTCTCATGCATGCTTCAGTGTTGCTTGCCTCGAAGCGAGCATAGAAGTGGTTTAGCTCGTCTGGTAGGCTTGTGTCACTGGGCAGCTCGCGGCTGTGCTTCCCTTTGTAGTCTGTAATAGTTTTCAAGCCCTGCCACATCCGACGAGCGTCAGAGCCAGTGTAGTATGATTCAATCTTAGACCTGTATTGACTCTTTGCCTGTTTGATGGTTCGTCGGAGGTCATAGCGGGATTTCTTATAAGCGTCCGGGTTAGAGTCCCGTTCCTTGAAAGCGGCAGCTCTACCCTTTAGCTCAGTGCGGATGTTTCCTGTAATCCATGGCTTCTGGTTGGGGTATGTACGTACGGTCACTGTGGGGACGACATCATCGATGCACTTATTGATGAAGCCAGTGACTGATGTGGTGTACTCCTCAATGCTGTCTGAAGAATCCCTGAACATGTTCCAGTCTGTGCTAGCAAAACAGTCCTGTAGCTTAGCATCTGCGTCATCTGACCACTTTTTTATTAGCCGAGTCACTGGTGCTTCCTGCTTCAGTTTTTGCTTATAAGCAGGAATCAGGAGGATAGAGTTATGGTCAGATTTGCCAAATGGAGGGCGAGGGAGAGCTTTGTATGCGTCTCTGTGTGTGGAGTAAAGGTGGTCTAGAGTTTTTTCCCCTCTGGTTGCACATTTAACATGCTGGTAGAAATGAGGTAGAACGGATTTAAGTTTCCCTGCATTAAAGTCCCCTGCTACTAGGAGCGCTGCATCTGGATGAGCGTTTTCCTGTTGATTAATGGCCTTGTACAACTCATTCAGTGCAATCTTAATGCCAGCATTGGTTTGTGGTGGTAAATAGACAGCTATGAAAAGTATAGATGAAAACTCTCTTGGTAAATAGTGTGGTCTACAGCTTATCATAAGATACTCTACCTCAGGCGAGCAAAACCTTGAGACTTCCTTAGTATTTGATTTTGTGCACCAGCTGTTGTTTACAAAAATACAGAGACCGCCACCCCTCGTCTTACCCGAGTCTGCCGTTCTGTCCTGCCGATGTAGCGTATAGCCTGCTAGCTGAATGTTGTCATTGTTGTCATTCAGCCACGACTCCGTGAAACATAAGATATTACAGTTTTTAATGTCCCGTTGGTAGGATAACCGTAATCTTAAATCGTCCATTTTATTATCCAAAGCTTGAACGTTGGCTAATAGGATTGATGGGAGAGGCAGTTTACTCGTTCGCCGTCGGATCTTTACAAGGCACCCCGACCTACGTCCACGGTATCTCCGTCTCTTCCTCACGCGAATGACGGGGATCTGGGCCTTGTCTGGAGTCTGTAGAATATCCTTCGCGAACGCCTCGTTGAAAAAAAAGTGTTCGTCCAACGCGAGGTGAGTAATCGCTGTCCTGATATCCAGAAGCTCTCTTTGGTTATAAGAGACGATGGCATAAACATTATGTACAAAATAAATTACAAATAACGCGGAAAAACACACATAATAGTACAATTGGTTAGAGGGCTGTAAAACGGCAGCCATCTTCTTCCGGCGCTGTTCTGTGTGTGTGTGTGTGTGTGTGTGTGTGTGTGTGTGTGTGTGTGTGTGTGTGTGTTTGAGCGTGTCCTGTTTGTCTGTGTGTGTATATGCTCATTGTGTGCTGGCAGTCAATTCTAAATAAATCAGATGTAACTAGTTCTGTAAAACTATTCTTCATCCTGTGTTATTCATCCCACTTAGACATAATGAATACACACACATAGTGGCTTCCAGTTGAAGCTCGCATCTGTTACAAGACCATGGTGCTTGCCTATGGAGCTGTGAGGGGATCGGCACCTCTGTACCTTCAGGCTCTGATCAGTCCCTACACCCAAACGAGGGCATTGCGTTCATCCACCTCTGGCCTGCTGGCTCCCCTTCCTCTGCGGAAGCATAGTTCCCGCTCAGCCCAGTCAAAACTGTTCGCTGCTCTGGCACCCCAATGGTGGAACAAGCTCCCTCACGACGCCAGGACAGCGGAGTCACTCACCACCTTCCGGAGACATTTGAAACCCCACCTCTTTAAGGAATACCTGGGATAGGATAAAGTAATCATTCTACCCCCCCCCCCCCCCCCCCTAAAAAAAAATAAAATAAATAATGATAATAATAATAATAATAATAATAATAATAATAATAATAATAATAATAATAATAATAATAATAATAATAATAATAATAAAAATAAAAATAAAACATATTATAAAGTGGTTATCCCACTTGGTGATTGTCCATGAGGAGAAAAGTTCAAAGCTGAAGTGTTGAGGAAGGCTTTTAACTGGCTGGTGATAAATCACTGCTAAATTGCATATTCACGCTGTTAAGCAAACAAGGCGGTGGCCGGCCAGGCTCACTTCAAGAGTGAGGAGAGAGCTGGTGGGAGGAGAGAGACTAGTGGGAGGAGAGAGACTAGTGGGAGGAGAGAGACTAGTGACATGAATGTATAATGGGCCTGAATCAGAGAACAGAGGATTTGTTCCAAAATGAAACATTTTCAAGCTAATTTCTTTTGTCCTTGGGGCTCCATCTGGGCTGTGACTCCTGTGTTCAGACTAACGTGGAGCAGAAGGGAGAAGCAAGGGAGCAGAGCCCAAGATCACAACCTCAGGAACAGATAGAACCATACCATATGTAGCTCAACAACTAAACCATATGCAGCTATAGAACCATACCATATGTAGCTCAACAACTAAACCATATGCAGCTATAGAACCATACCATATGTAGCTCAACAACTAAACCATATGCAGCTATAGAACCATACCATATTTAGCGGAGGTGGTTCAGTGAATTATACATCGAGTGCTGAACACCCTTGCCTGAGATCTGACGGCTTGTCTTAGTTACTAGAGCTAATGTCCAGGCTGCAGCTGAGTGCACAGAAAAGGTTATGATGTTGCTTCGTCCCCCCCTAAAAAGTATATCACAACTTCTCAGGGCAGCAGTGCATCAGAGAAGTCCTTGTCTCTTATCTCTGTCCCAGCCTCCTATTGTGAGCTTCCTATCGGCTTGCCGTTATCTTTCTGACCCCCCCCCCCCCCCCCCCCGCTATCAGTTTGTCCTCCCAGAGACTCCTCCATCACCCTAAGGCCTCCTCAGTCCCTGGCCTTTATCTCTCCTCTCCTCTCTTCTGACCATTTTGTCAGCCATTCATGTTTTAAGTTAGCACCCTAAAGAGATTTGATTTACTTAACCAGTTCTATCTGAGATTTCACTAGCCAATAGAATATTTAACTACTCCAAAAATTGTTTTGTAAAAGATCAGCCAAGCATTATTTTATTGAAAAACAGGTCAAAAGACAGATTCCAGCCTTTATTTAACGAATGTTGCAGAGCATACAGTGAGGGAAAAAAGTATTTGAACCCCTGCTGATTTTGTACGTTTGCCCACTGACAAAGAAATTATCAGTCTATATTTTTAATGGTAGGTTTATTTGAACAGTGAGAGACAGAATAACAACAAAAAAATCCGGAAAAATGCATGTAAAAAATGTTATAAATTGATTTGCATTATAATGAGTGAAATAAGTATTTGACCCCTCTGCAAAACATGACTTAGTACTTGGTGGCAAAACCCTTGTTGGCAATCACAGAGGTCAGACGTTTCTTGTAGTTGGCCACCAGGATTGCACACATCTCAGGAGGGATTTTGTCCCACTCCTCTTTGCAGATCTTCTCCAAGACATTAAGATTTCGAGGCTGACGTTTGGCAACTCGAACCTTCAGCTCCCTCCACAGATTTTCTATGGGATTAAGGTCTGGAGACTGGCTAGGCCACTCCAGGACCTTAATGTGCTTCTTCTTGAGCCACTCCTTTGTTGCCTTGGCCGTGTGGTTTGGTCATTGTCATGCTGGAATACCCATCACGACCCATTTTCCATGCCCTGGCTGAGGGAAGGAGGTTCTCACCCAAGATTTGACAGTACATGGCCCCGTCCATCGTCCCTTTGATGCGGTGAAGTTGTCCTGTCCCCTTAGCAGAAAAACACCCCCAAAGCATAATGTTTCCACCTCCATGTTTGACGGTGGGGATGGTGTTCTTGGGGTCATAGGCAGCATTCCTCCTCCTCCAAACACGGCATGTTGAGTTGATGCCAAAGAGCTCAATTTTGGTCTCATCTGACCACAACACTTTCACCCAGTTCTCCTCTGAATCATTCAGATGTTCACTGGCAAACTTCAGACGGGCATGTATATGTGCTTTCTTGAGCAGGGGGACCTTGCGGGCACTGCAGGATTTCAGTCCTTCACGGCGTAGTGTGTTACCAATTGTTTTCTTGGTGACAATGGTCCCAGCTGCCTTGAGATCATTGACAAGATCCTCCCGTGTAGTTCTGGGCTGATTCCTCACCATTCTCATGATCATTACAACTCCACGAGGTGAGATCTTGCATGGAGCCCCAGGCCGAGGGAGATTGACAGTTATTTTGTGTTTCTTCCATTTGCGAATAATCGCACCAACTGTTGTCACCTTCTCACCAAGCTGCTTGGCGATTGTCTTGTAGCCCATTCCAGCCTTGTGTAGGTCTACAATCTTGTCCCTGACATCCTTGGAGAGCTCTTTGGTCTTGGCCATGGTGGAGAGTTTGGAATCTGATTGATTGATTGCTTCTTTGGACAGGTGTCTTTTATACAGGTAACAAGCTGAGATTAGGAGCACTCCCTTTAAGAGTGTGCTCCTAATCTCAGCTCGTTACCTGTATAAAAGACACCTGGCAGCCAGAAATCTTTCTGATTGAGAGGGGCTCAAATACTTATTTCCCTCATTAAAATGCAAATCAATTTATAACATTTTTTACATGCATTTTTCTGGATTTTTGTTTGTTTGTCTGTCTCTCACTGTTCAAATAAACCTACCATTAAAATTATAGACTGATCATTTCTTTGTCAGTGGGCAAACATACAAAATCAGCAGGGGATCAAATGCTTTTTTCCCTCACTGTATGACTGTGTGTGTATGCTGTAACACAGTGGCTTGCCTGCCTGGCCCTTGGTATTCACAGAACACTCCAGTTACACTCCAGATTACAAATGAGACCACCCAGCAGACTGCCTTTTACAGCAAGCAATTATTCTCCAACATTCCACTACATGCATATTAAAATTACAAATAACACAATGCATATTAACTATGCTGAATGTATGCCCTCTGTATCTCTTTAGACTTATCTTGATACAACCACAGCAAGGGCTTTTACTAAGGTCACATTCCCATGTTGACGCAAACACAGCATATTAACAGTCAAAAAGGCTACAGGTTGAACATTTATCTTATCTGTCCTGCATGTTAATATCTATGGCGATACATATTTTTAAACGATCAACTATTATTTTTACGTACCACATTTAGATGAGTTTTCGATGAGGTTTGGTAAACGAAAAGGCAACAAAAATAGTATAAAGAAATCAATTTGGGTGCAAATTATGTCTTGACCTTTTTTCTATTTGAATAAATATTCCTAGAATTAATAACAGAATAATTTGAGGCTTTCTGCTATGTGGTTTTCTTTTTTGCTTTTAGTCATTAGACTAGCGCTTCTCTTTTCTGTGCTCGGACTGATTATTAGAAAGCAACGAGCATGAGACTCGAACAAATATGGAAAATTCATTATAATTATCTATAATATGACACTAATACACTGAGCATTTAGTCTTGATAGGGGTACAAAAAAGTCCTTATTTCTAGATCATGTGTTAAGCAAAACTAGGCTGTGCACTGTAATGGAAAACTGTAATTTATATGGTAAATTTTTGTATTATAAACAGTAAAAAACTCTGAAACCTTTAACTGCAGCATTCTGTACATTATGGTGCATTGTGGGAAAATGTATGTATTTCGAATGGTACTATAATTCCACCTCACAGAATATAATGCTCTACCGTATCTTTGGAGCACCAAAAACCTTTTGACCACTATTGTTGTTTTTGGCTCATTAACATATTTGAGTGAGAATACTGTACCAATTTAACTCCTATGTGGTTATAGTGCACCATCAACTTAAAATGTATAGGGCACAGATTAGAGTGGCAGCAAGTCTTAAACCTTAAATGGCTGAGAATTTTGACATGTCCTTTTGTCTGTTTTGCCCTGTAGTTGCTGCCAGTTTGGGAGCCTTTGTTAAAACTTTAGAGTTGATGTCCGTGCCCACGCAAAAATAAAATTATCATAATAAAAAAATCCCCATAAAAAGCTGTCAATTTAAGCTAGAGATATCTCAATCCACTGCATCCGCAGATGTCGCACTTCCGCATCTGCCGTGAGAGGTGACAGAGCTAGAGCAGTGTTTGTCAGACCATGAGACATCCCAAAAAGTATTCTCACAAAATCGTCTATAGCATCCGAACGGTTTGGCCTGCAAACTATTATAACCCCTCTATGGAAAGATGAGGCTCTCATGAACATGATGGTTCTCTATTTTTCTCTACGACAAGCATCTTGGGACTCTTCTGAAGTCAGCACAGCCGATCTGCCAACTTCTGTCTGTAGCCTCCGAGCAGTTTGGGCTGGGCTACACACTAATATGACCCCCTCTTCTGAAGGTCCCCCGGTACCAGTTGAAAAAATGATTGGAAGTATATATGGAGACTGTTTAGTGCAAAATAATACATTTTCCTGATCTCTCAGCTATAGGACAGAACACTTCAGAACACACTTTCTTTATTGGAACTATCTGTTGTTCCATGTAGTGAATCTGTTCTTACATTTTTCATCAAATAATGTTTTCATATTTTTGGAGGATACTTCAAGGGGTCTTAAAATTCAAAATCAAATAGCAAAATTATCCTTGATATGACCTTCTTAAAACAATTACAGAAGTGCAAGTGATCTAAAACACCAAATATTAATTCATATGCTGTAATGTTTAAACGCTTTATCAAGCAGCCAAACTGCTTCCACAAATCCCTTGTAATTACAGTAAAATACTGTGAAATACAAACCCCTCCCCTCAATGAATTTAATCCATTCATTCATTCATTAATTTAGATTACGGTACATTTACTTTTTACAGTCTAATACAGTCAATTTTACAGTATTGCACTGTGTGTCATCACACAGTACTTGCTTTGGTACCGTATTTATATTACAGTAGTTGTACTGTAATATGAAATACAGACTTTTACTCACCACGAGCTGCCTGTAAGATACTGTCAAATTCATGGCAACCCATTTACAGTGAAATGATCTATCCTTAATAATATAAATGCTAAATAAACACCCTAGAGTCGATGTCCATGCCCGCTAATTAGCTAAAGAAAAAAATTGGCATCAAAATCTGTGTTTAAGATAGCGACTTCTGTTTTTTTTTTTTTGCATAGGCTGCATCTCAATCCCAGACAAGTCACCCGTGATACAAGTTAGTATTCGACGTCCATCCATGTCTGAGGACGTTGGGAGATGACGTTAAAACTAGCCACAAGGTGCAACAGTGAGCTCTGTTACCTTCAAGTAGGTTTTAGTTTTTGTAAGGGTGTTGTGGATGGGGATGGACCTAAGCATCTGCCTCTAGTGCCAAAGGTTGTATGTTCAAATCCTGCGATATAAAGTAGTTTTTTAGATTTTTGTTTTAAGCCTATCCCAAACATTAACCCTTACCTTAACCATTCAGAGTGAATGCCTAACCTTCAAAATTCAGAGTTAATGCCTAAATGTAATCTTAAAAAGTTCGAAATTTGACGTTTGGAACAACTTTGAAGTTTGAAAAATATGGATGAATGTCTAATTCTGACTTGAGACTGTGAGAGCATCCATCTCATCCGCCGATGTCGGCCTTCCACATCTGTGGTAGAAGGTGGCAGAGCTACAGCTGTGTTTGTCAGACCAGGAGACATCCTGAAAATTGGTCTTCTCACAAAAATGTCTGTAGCGTCCAAACGGTTTGGGCTAGAAACTCTTTGACCCAGTTGTGGAAAGCTGAGACCCGTTTTAATCTACGACTTCGCCAAGCTGCACCGGACTTATCTCAAGTCGCTGACGCCGGCGTCCTAACTCTGAAAAACGTCTGTCAAGTCCAAACGGTTTGAGCTACAAACTAATATAGACGTGTTCTCCATTTTGCTTTATGACGCCTACAAGCTTCACGAGACTCATCTTAAGGTAATTTTTGGACTATCTGTTTTGCCATGTATGAATGGGTTATTCAATGCTTTTCTATGGGCTAGCAGTAAGGCCCCTTGACTTTTTCCACATTTTGTTACGTTACAGCCTTATTCTAAATTAAAATCCTCAGCAATCTACACACAATACCCCATAATGACAAGTTTTTTGACATTTTTGCAAAGAAAAAAAGAAAAAAGAAATACCTTATTTACATAAGTATTCAGACCCTTTGCGATGAGACTTGAAATTGAACTCAGGTGCATCCTGTTTCCATTGATCATCCTTGAGATGTTTCTACAACTTTATTGGAGTCCACCTGTGGTAAATTCAATTGATTGGACATGATTTGGAAAGGCACACACCTGTCTATTTAAGGTCCCACAGTTGACAGTGCATGTCAGAGCAAAAACCAAGCCATGAGGTCGAAGGAATTGTCTGTAGAACTCAGAGACAGGATTGTGTCAAGGCACAGATCTGCGGAAGGGTACCAAAACATTTCTGCAGCATTGAAGGTCCCCAAGAACACATTGGCCTCCATCATTCTTAAATGGAAGAAGTTTGGAACCACCAAGACTCTTCCTAGCGCTGGCTGCCCGGCCAAACTGAGCAATCGGGGGAGAAGGGCCTTGATCAGGGAGGTGACCAAGAACCCGATGGTCACTCTGACAGAGCTCTAGAGTTCCTCTGTGGAGATGGGTGAACCTTCCACAACGACAACCATCTCTTCAGCACTCCACCAATCAGGCATTTATGGCAAAGTGGCCAGACAGAAGCCACTCCTCATTAAAAGGCACATGACAGCCCGCTTGGAGTTTGCCAAAAGGCACCTAAAGACTCTCAGACCACGAGAAACAAGATTCTCTGGTCTGATGAAAGCAAGATTGAACTCTTTGGCCTGAATGCCAAGCATCACGTCTGGAGGAAACCTGGCACCATCCCTACAGTGAAGCATGGTGGTGGCAGCATCATGCTGTGGGGATCTTTTTCAGCGGCAGGGACTGGGAAACTAGTCAGGATCGAGAGAAAAATGAACGGAGAAAAGTACAGAGAGATCCTTAATGAAAACCTGCTCCAGAGCGCTAGGGACCTCAGACTGGGCGAAGTTTCACCTTCCAACAGGACAACGACCCTAAACACACAGCCAAGAAAATGCAGGAGTGGCTTTGGGACAAGTCTGAATGTTCTTGAGTGGCCCAGCCAGAGCCCGGACTTGAACCCGATCTAACATCTCTGGAGAAACCTGAAAATAGCTGTGCAGCAACACTCCCCATCCAACCTGACAGAGCTTGAGAGGATCTGCAGAGAAGAATGGAAGAAACTCCCCAAATACAGGTGTGCCAAGCTTGTAGCGTCATACCCAAGAAGACTCAAGGCTGTAATCGCTGCCAAAGGTGCTTCAACAAAGTACTGAGTAAAGGGTCTGAATACCTATGTAAATGTGATATTTCAGGTTTTTATTTTTTAATAAATTAGCAAAATCGTCTAGAAACCTGTTTTTGCTTTGCCATTATGGGGTATTGTGTGTAGATTGATGAGGGACAAAACAAATTAATCAATTTTAGAATAAGGCTTTAACGTAACAAAATGTGGAAAAGGTCAAGGGGTCTGAATACTTTCAGAAGGCACTGTAAATATATTTTTATGCCTACAGGGGTCCTAAAATTCAAGATCAAACACCTAATGATCCATGGTATGACCATCTTAAAACAATTCCATATGTTAGCCCAGTGTGGCTCAGTGTGGGCAGCCCAGATCTGGTGAGGTAGCCGTCACTTTGCCTGAATGAAGCCCATCTTTTCCCAGCAAACATGTCCACATTGGCACGATTAGAGCCCAATGCAGGCTAAAATATTGGCCCCATGTAGGCTGCCCACATTGGGCCGATGCGCCTTTGCTATTTAATATTTATTGATTACAATTTAATTCAGTAAATAAATTGCATAATTTCAAGTCTTACAGTTTTTACTATCATACATACAGAATATATTTTACAAGAGAAACTGTCACATGCACTTATGTTAGTGTTTCTAAAGACTTCATCATTGGCAGTTTACAAGCCAAATACATTTAAACTCAGTTTTTCACAAATCCTGACAAGATCAACAAGATATAGGCAGCACACAAAAGAACACTAAAACTGGAACAACACTCTCAGTAATGGTTGCACAAAAAGAACAGTGTGTAAACCACTCTCCCAAATATTCTAATGAGTCCCTGCCTCTAGCTGGGCTTGGTGTGGGCTAGCCCCTGTTGGGCTTGGTGTGGGCTAGCCCCTGTTGGGCTTGGTGTGGCCTGACCCGTGTTGGTTTGGTGTGGGCTAGCCCCTGTTGGGCTGGGGGCTGGCTTAGGCTAGCCGATGTTGGGCTGATGTGGGATTGGTGTGGGCTAGCCTTTGTTGGGCTGGCGTAGGTTAGCCCACCTTGCCCACCGAATACCCACATGGGGCCAATGTGGTCATGTTTGCTGGGTACACAACTTTCAAAATCGTAACATCGCTGAGCCTCTCACATTAAACGACCGTCTTTCCTGTAGTTTTTTTATGTCTTGCCAACGTAGTGGTGCGCACACTAAACGATGTGGCACAGACGGAGGTCACACACTACAAGATTCTTCACTTTGTCGTGAAGATTCTCGATACCATGCTGTCTTGCAAAAACAATGATGTGATTCAATTAATGTAGCTACAAGCTGTGGCTCAAAGCAGCCTCATAAACGTTCAGTCAGACATTCACGCTTGCCATTCAGAGTTGAAATATCTAGCCAACATTTTTTATTGAATAGCATTACTTGGGAACTTCAGAGCTGTAACGATTTGACACTTTGGGTTTGGTTGAAGTCAAGTACAAACGCATACTAATTTAGTAGTAGTCATCGCTCCTGCTCGAGAGTCTACACATTCTGGGTGATGCGAAACATCATCATCTCACTGTCTTCTTCTCTGGCGAGCTCTCATTGGCTATTGCTGATCACCATTCTCAAAGCTTTTCGTTGCACATCTCACACTACAAGAGCATTGCAGATTTTGTGCCGATAAAATCAAACCTGTTTGAAAATATCGGGATGTCTGGAACTGCTCAAAGACAAGATGGTAGCCCACAGATTGCGTCTTTGACCCGCTCACATCTAACAAGTGTTGGTGACGGCCGCACGCCCCAAGTAGGCAAAGACATGGGGATTTGTCTCCGATCTCATAAACTTGTCTGGGACAGCTAAATCGTGACCAGAATCCTGTAGTGTACACCTGTCAGTCTCCCTCAGAGTTAAAGACTGTTTCCATCCAGGTAAACCTATAGAGACAATCACCCACTACTATTGTCTACACTAATTGACAGCTCAGTCTACCTCTACTGTGGTGGGTGATAGAGAGAATAGTGCAGAGTGCGATTGACAGTAGAGGTACAGGTGTTAGACTAATGAGTGTTGACAGCCCTTGCCACCCTGCGGCTGTTTGTTCTAATGGTCCAAACTTCACACAGCTGGAATGAATTACTTCATCATTAACAACACACACACACACACATTAACTTTCTAGTGGGCTGGGGCTAGGGGTTGATTTAGGATGGGGAAACAGGCAGGACCCTGGGGATGCCACAGCTCTGTCATCATCAGCTCTGTGTTTTTAATGGTAAACACAAACAGGCTTTTTATTGGATGATCATTACGTTGTGACAAGTTATCTGGAGCTAATCAGGAAGTAATTAATTATATTACTGCAAACACTGTTGCTTCCTAATTAGCAGGTCTGGGACCAGGTCTGGTGTATATTAAATACGTCTCGCTACGAAGAAGGCCGGGTCAGAAAGGGGAAGGATGGTGGGAGAGGGAGGTAAGGGGGGTTAGAGGGGGTGAACAGGTTCTAAGTCT
>NC_140003.1:31502722-31534796 GCF_964263955.1 Coregonus lavaretus
CAATTCCTGACATTTAATCCTTGTAAAAATTCCTTGTCTTAGGTCAGATAGGATCACCACTTTATTTTAAGAATGTGACATGTCAGAATAATAGTAGAGAGAATTATTTATTTAAGCTTTTATGTCTTTCATCACATTTCCAGTGGTCAGAAGTTTACATACATTCAATTAGTATTTGGTAGCATTGCCTTTGAATTGTTTAACTTGGGTCAAACGTTTCGGGTAGCCTTCCACAAGCTTCCCACAATAAGTTGGGTGAATTTTGCCCATTCCTCCTGACAGAGCTGGTGTAACTGAGTCACGTTTAAAGGCCTCCTTGCTCGCACATGCTTTTTCAGTTCTGCCCACACATTTTCTATAGGATTGAGGTCAGGGCTTTGTGATGGCCACTCCAATACCTTGACTTTGTTGTCCTTAAGCCATTTTACCACAACTTTGGAAGTATGCTTGGGGTCATTGTCCATTTGGAAGACCCATTTGTGACCAAGTCTTAACTTCGTGACTGATGTCTTGAGATGTTGCTTCAATATATCCACATAATTTTCCTTCCTCATGATGCCATCTATTTTGTGAAGTGCACCAGTCCCTCCTGCAGCAAAGCACCCCCACAGCATGATGCTGCCACCCCCGTGCTTCATGGTTGGGATGGTGTTCTTTGGCTTGCAAGCGACCCCCTTTTTCCTCCAAACATAATGATGGTCATTATGGCCAAACAGTTCTATTTTTGTTTCATCAGACTAGAGGACATTTCTCCAAAAAGTACGATCTTTGTCCCCATGTGCAGTTGCAAACCGTAGTCTGGCTTTTTTATGGTGGTTTTGGAGCAGTGGCTTCTTCCTTGCTGAGCGGCCTTTCCGGTTATGTTGATATAGCACTCGTTTTACTATGGATATAGATACTTTTGTACCTGTTTCCTCCAGCATCTTCACAAGGTCCTTTGCTGTTGTTCTGGGATTGATTTGCACTTTTCGCACCAAAGTACGTTCATCTCTAGGAGACAAAACACGTCTCCTTCCTGAGCGGTATAGCGGCTGCGTGGTCCCATGGTGTTTATACTTGCGTACAGATGAACGTGGTACCTTCAGGCGTTTGGAAATTGCTCCCAAGGATGAACCAGACTTGTGGAGGTCTACAATTTGTTTTCTGAGGTCTTGGCTGATTTCTTTTGATTTTCCCATGATGTCAAGCAAAGAAGCACTGAGTTTGAAGGTAGGCCTTGAAATACATCCACAGGTACACCTCCAATTGACCCAAATGATGTCAATTAGCCTATCAGAAGCTTCTAAAGCCATGACATCATTTTCTGGAATTTTCCAAGCTGTTTAAAGGCACTGTCAACTTAGTGTATGTAAACTTCTGACCCACTGGAATTGTGATACAGTGAATTATAAGTGAAATAATCTGTCTGTAAACAATTGTTGGAAAAATCACTTGTGTCATTCACAAAGTAGATGTCCTAACCGACTTGCCAAAACTATAGTTTGTTAACAATAAATTTGTGGAGTGGTTGAAAAACAAGTTTTAATGACTCCAACCTAAGTGTGTACAGTGGGGAAAAAAAGTATTTAGTCAGCCACCAATTGTGCAAGTTCTCCCACTTAAAAAGATGAGAGAGGCCTGTAATTTTCATCATAGGTACACATCAACTATGACAGACAAAATGAGATTTTTATTCTCCAGAATATCACATTTTTGGATTTTTAATGAATTTATTTGCAAATTATGGTGGAAAATAAGTATTTGGTCACCTACAAACAAGCAAGATTTCTGGCTCTCACAGACCTGTAACTTCTTCTTTAAGAGGCTCCTCTGTCCTCCACTCGTTACCTGTATTAATGGCACCTGTTTGAACTTGTTATCAGTATAAAAGACACCTGTCCACAACCTCAAACAGTCACACTCTAAACTCCACTATGGCCAAGACCAAAGAGCTGTCAAAGGACACCAGAAACAAAATTGTAGACCTGCACCAGGCTGGGAAGACTGAATCTGCAATAGGTAAGCAGCTTGGTTTGAAGAAATCAACTGTGGGAGCAATTATTAGGAAATGGAAGACATACAAGACCACTGATAATCTCCCTCGATCTGGGGCTCCACGCAAGATCTCACCCCGTGGGGTCAAAATGATCACAAGAACGGTGAGCAAAAATCCCAGAACCACACGGGGGGACCTAGTGAATGACCTGCAGAGAGCTGGGACCAAAGTAACAAAGCCTACCATCAGTAACACACTACGCCGCCAGGGACTCAAATCCTGCAGTGCCAGACGTGTCCCCCTGCTTAAGCCAGTACATGTCCAGGCCCGTCTGAAGTTTGCTAGAGTGCATTTGGATGATCCAGAAGAGGATTGGGAGAATGTCATATGGTCAGATGAAACCAAAATATAACTTTTTGGTAAAAACTCAACTCGTCGTGTTTGGAGGACAAAGAATGCTGAGTTGCATCCAAAGAACACCATACCTACTGTGAAGCATGGGGGTGGAAACATCATGCTTTGGGGCTGTTTTTCTGCAAAGGGACCAGGACGACTGATCCGTGTAAAGGAAAGAATGAATGGGGCCATGTATCGTGAGATTTTGAGTGAAAACCTCCTTCCATCAGCAAGGGCATTGAAGATGAAACGTGGCTGGGTCTTTCAGCATGACAATGATCCCAAACACACCGCCCGGGCAACGAAGGAGTGGCTTCGTAAGAAGCATTTCAAGGTCCTGGAGTGGCCTAGCCAGTCTCCAGATCTCAACCCCATAGAACATCTTTGGAGGGAGTTGAAAGTCTGTGTTGCCCAGCGACAGCCCCAAAACATCACTGCTCTAGAGGAGATCTGCATGGAGGAATTGTCAGTGGGTGCTGTAGGTGGGTGTGGTGCAGGAATCAGATGCAGGACGCAGAAAGATAAGTCCAATAGACTTTAGTGAACAGCACACTAAATCATGAGTCAAACGCCCGGAGGCGAGAAAGTCCGCACACAGGCGAAAACCAAAAGGCGCACAAAACAGTGCGTAAAATAACCTCCTAAACACAGAGGAGGAAAATCCGAAATGCACAAGGCAAACAGTAGCGCACAAAACACGACAGCGAAACAATAACACACAAACACAGACACACACAACGAGAACTAAATAGAACACTAACGAGGACTAACTAGACACAGGTGTACAACATCAAGACCAAACCAAACGAACATGAAACATAGATCGGTGGCAGCTAGTACTCCGGAGACGACGACCGCCGAAGCCTTCCCGAACCAGGAGGAGGAGCAGCCTCGGCCGAAACCGTGACAGGAATGGGCCAAAATACCAGCAACAGTGTGTGAAAACCTTGTGAAGACTTACAGAAAACGTTTGACCTGTGTCATTGCCAACAAAGGGTATATAACAAAGTATTGAGAAACTTCTGTTATTGACCAAATACTTATTTTCCACCATCATTTGCAAATAAATTCATAAAAAATCCTACAATATGATTTTCTGGATTTTTTTTTCTCATTTTGTCTGTCATAGTTGACGTGTACCTATGATTAAAATTACAGGCCTCTCTCATCTTTTTAAGTGGGAGAATTTGCACAATTGGTGGCTGACTAAAAAATTTTTTCCCCCACTGTATGTAAACTTCCGACTTCAACTGTAACAACAAAATATGGTTGATTTAAAGTGGAACAGAAGACTTTCTCCTGCTGATTAGAGCAGTTTATCACATACTTGATCACTTAATTTCACAATAATTGAGAATAAACATACAAACACTTGACATGATAGGACTCTTATAGCCAGGGAGAGATGGAGATAGGGCTGGAAAGAGCGAGATGGAGGTGGAGAGCAAGAGTGACACAGATAAAAAGACAGAAAGAGGAGAGAATATAATATAATAATATAATGAAAGAGATAGAGAGAGATGGAGAGATAGAGAGAGATGGAGAGAGAGAGAGAGATGGAGAGAGAGAGAGAGAGAGAGATGGAGAGATAGAGAGAGATGGAGAGAGAGAGAGAGATGGAGAGATAGAGAGATAGAGAGATGGAGAGATAGAGAGAGATGGAGAGAGAGAGATAGAGAGAGATGGAGAGAGAGAGAGAGATGGAGAGATAGAGAGAGAGAGAGATGGAGAGATAGAGAGAGATGGAGAGAGAGAGATGGAGAGCGACAGAAGGTGAGAGTGATGAAAGAGAGCGATGGAGAGAGTGGGCGATGGACATATAGAGCGAGAAGGTATATAAATAAATAAAGAGGAAGGCTTGCGTGACAAGGAGTGATGTAATGAGCCTCTCTAACGGAGCAGGAGGGGTTAGCCTTTCTCTCTCTCGCCTCTACTCAAATGTCACAGTTGTTGGGGCTCTCGCTTGTGAAAGCAAAACAAATGTTAAGTGAATTCAGAGAGGATCCACACAGGACAGTGGAAGGCAAAGTGGTTTTATAAGAAGATAGAGCGATTTTAACCATATCCCATAGCTCATAGCTAGTGTACTGTACACTCAAACTCCTTATGGCAAATTATATAAGCTTTGTAGAGATAACTGTAATATAGAGCTGATATGGCTATATTGGCATCTTCTGATTTCATACCTTGATGCAGGATGGTAGTAAAATGTGTCTGTATGATAATGTGTACAACAAACATCTGTCTGTTTTAGACCATATGCTATTTTACCACAAGCACACACCCACGCACGTATTTCACACACATAATTGCAATTGTGACATGTGAACATCTGTAAGAGGATAGGATCACGATGAATGGCTTTGTTCATGTCGTATTTAGTACATATCTCAGACAAACACACTTCATGTCAATGTCAATGACAACACATAAATCAGCTCTGAAAACAAATATGCTCATGTTCTTCAAATATACTCTACATCGTTACAGTTCTATTTATATTACCTGTGTCAAACTCTTGCACAAAATAACACACTCAACAATAACTACTGAGGTAAATTGTAGGTTACAGTTGCAAGACAAAGCAGTCTACAATCTTCTGAAGTGACTAATCAAGCCCCTGATATTAATAGAGGTGCATTTGTCAGCACATATCCTCAGTGGCTCAGTACAGTGGAATCTTCACTGAGACCTCTGCCTCAAAGAGAAGAGAGAGAGAAGGAGAGAGGGAAAGAGGGAGATAGGCTTTCATCTGAGCACTTCATGTATTCCTCCTCAGACTGCAAACGCTATGATTAGAGAGAGAGAGAGAGAGAGAGAGAGAGAGAGAGAGAGAGAGAGAGAGAGAGAGAGAGAGAGAGAGAGAGAGAGAGAGAGAGAGAGAGAGAGAGAGGAGAGAGAGAGAGAGAGAGAGAGAGAGAGAGAGAGAGAGAGAGAGAGAGAGAGAGAGAGAGAGAGAGAGAGAGAGAGAGAGAGAGAGAGAGAGAGAGAGAGAGAGAGAGAGAGAGAGAGAGAGAGAAAAGAGAAGAGGGAGAGAGAGAAAAGAGAAGAGGGAGAGAGAGAAAAGAGAAGAGGGAAAGCGAGAGAGAGACAGAAAGGTAGAGAGTGAAAGGTAGAGAAGGAGAATGAGGGTCTGATTCATTAACTTAAGTGAGTTTTCTCTTATTTTTATTATATTTTTATTCCAGCGTCACTAGGTGCACGGTGAGCCTGGTATCAACTGAAAGACAGACAGATAGGAAGACAGAGAGGCAGGCAGACAGACAGGCAGGCTGACAGACAGACTCCAAAATTATTGGCACCCTTAATAAAGAGTAGCAAAAGAGTAAAAAAATACTCAAAAATATATGTCATACAAATACTGAGCTATATTGTATGCTCCAAAAAATTGAAAATTATATAATTTTATACTAATACAATTTCTCAGAGAAAGAGATTTTAATATATATATTTTTTATACTTTGTGCACCCTCCCCTTGCAAGGATAATGGCTCTGAGCATTTTTCTATAATGTTTTATGAGATTGGAGCACACATTAGGAAGGATCTTAGACCATTTCTCCACACAGAATCTTTCCAGATCCTTGATATCCTTCGTCTGTGCTTATGGACTGCCCTCTTCAATTCAAACCACAGGTTTGTACTCTATTACCCTAGATGATACCTAAACCAAATTTCACACAGAACAAGCAGACTGTCACACCCTGGCTCTGGGGACTCTATATGTTGAGCCAGGGTGTGTAGATTCGATGTGTTTTTGTTCTATGTTCACAGTCTAGTATTGTATTTCTATGTTGGCCAGAGTGGTTCCCAATCAGAGGCAACGAGTGTCAGCTGTTGCTGGTTGTCTCTGATTGGGAGCCATATTTAGACAGGCTGTGTTCCCACAGGTGTTGTGGGATCTTGTTCCTTTTGGTTTGTACCGTAGGACTGCACGTATCGTTTGTTGTTTTGTTCGGGTAATCACAAATAAAAGAGTATGTTTGCCTTCAACGCTGCGCCTTGGTCTACTCCGTTCAACGATCGTGACAGAAGATCCCACCACACCAGGACCAAGCAGCGTGTCCAGGAACACACGCAGGAGGTAACTCTAGTGGATGTCCTCCTCGGTTGGGGGCAGATTACGGAGGAGGAGGCCGTCCGGTACCGGAAGGCTATGAAGGGGGAGACCCAGGCAGGAGAGGAGAAGCGGCGTCAACCGGGCCGTGGTCGGACAGGCGAGAGGCACCCCCAATAATTTTTTAGGGGGGGGCACACGGCATGGGCGACGGGGCAGCAGAAGGCTGCCACAGGGCGTCTTGGGAGATTAGGAGAGGAGGCCACCGGGTTTGGGGGGCCAGAAGGCAGGTTGGCGGAGCCTGGATGGAGAGCAGAGCCAACTCCCCGTACTCAGGCATGGCAGCATGAGACTGGGCAGGTTCCGGGGTATGCGGAGCTAAGTACTGTGCCACGAGTGGTCCGGCATAGTCCGGTACGTCCTGTGCGAGCACCCCGCACGGGTCGTGCGAAGGTGGGCATGCAGCCAGGACAGAGTGTGCCGGCTCAGCGCTCGTGGCCTCCAGTGCCTCTCCTCGGTCCCGGATATCCTGCGCCAGTGTCACGTGCTGTTATGCCAGTACGGGTACACAGCCCTGTACGTCCTGTGCTGAAGCCTCACACAGAGTGTGTGAGGGTAGGCATTCAGCCAGGACGGGTTGTGGCAGCTCTTCACTCCAGGTCTCCTATCCGTCTCCACAGCCCGGCCCGGCCTGTTCCTGCTCCTCGCACCAAGCCTCCGGTGCGCGTCGCCAGCCCAGCCCGGCCTGTTCCTGCCACTCGCACCAAGCCTACGGTGTGCGTCGCCAGCCCGGCCCGGCCTGTTCCTGCTCCCCGCACCAAGATAATGGTGCGCGTCGCCAGCCCGGCCCGGCCTGTTCCTGCTCCCCGCTCCAAGCTAATGGTGCGCGTCGCCAGCCCGGCCCGGCCTGTTCCTGCCACTCGCACCAAGCCTACGGTGCGCGTCGCCAGCCCGGCCCTGCCTGTTCCTGCCACTCGCACCAAGCCTACGGTGCGCGTCGCCAGCCCGGCCCGGCCTGGCCTGTTCCTGTCACTCGCACCAAGCCTATGGTCGCGTCGCCAGCCCGGCCCGGCCTGTTCCTGCTCCCCGCTCCAAGCTAATGGTGCGCGTCGCCAGCCCGGCCCGGCCTGTTCCTGCCACTCGCACCAAGCCAGGGGTGCGAGTCGTCAGCCCGGTACGGCCCGTTCCTGCTCCACGCACCAAGCCAGGGGTGCGCATCGTCAGCCCGGTACGGCCCGTTCCTGCTCCACGCACCAAGCCAGGGGTGCGCATCGTCAGCCCGGTCCGGCCCGTTCCTGCTCCACGCACCAAGCCAGGGGTGCGCATCGTCAGCCCGGTCCGGCCCGTTGCTGCTCCACGCACCAAGCCAGGGGTGCGCATTGTCAGCCCGGTCCGGCCCGTTCCTGCTCCAAGCACCAAGCCAGGGGTGCGCATCGTCAGCCCGGTCCGGCCCGTTGCTGCTCCATGCACCAAGCCAGGGGTGCGCATCGTCAGCCCGGTCCGGCCCGTTCCTGCTCCACGCACCAAGCCAGGGGTGCGCGTCGTCAGTCCGGCACAACCCGTGCCTGGGTCACCGGTGCCTGGTCAGGTACCGGTCAGCTGCTCCACACCGGAGCTTAAGCAATCCGCTCCTACGATGTCCAGTCCAGCTCCAGCCAGCGGGGCCAGACCGGACCAGGGGCGCTACGGGGGGATTATTTGAGGGTGGTGGGCAAGCCCGGAGCCGGAACCGCCTCCGAGGAGGAATGCCCACCCAGCCCTCCCCTGTTTGGTTTATGTTGAGGCGCGGTCGCAGTCCGCGCCTTTGGGGGGGGGGTACTGTCACACCCTGGCTCTGGGGACTCTATATGTTGAGCCAGGGTGTGTAGATTCTATGTGTTTTTGTTCTATGTTCACAGTCTAGTATTGTATTTCTATGTTGGCCAGAGTGGTTCCCAATCAGAGGCAACGAGTGTCAGCTGTTGCTGGTTGTCTCTGATTGGGAGCCATATTTAGACAGGCTGTGTTCCCACAGGTGTTGTGGGATCTTGTTCCTTTTGGTTTGTACCGTAGGACTGCACGTATCGTTTGTTGTTTTGTTCGGGTAATCACAAATAAAAGAGTATGTTTGCCTTCAACCCTGCGCCTTGGTCTACTCCGTTCAACAATCGTGACACAGACACATTGGGAAAGATGTATAGCTGTGTAGTCATCATAGATTTTGTCTATAATCAGTAGCCTATTTTCAAGATGACCACCGTTCATTTTATGGGGAGGAACTGTATTGATTTTGCATGGCCATTACTGACTAAATAATTTCATAAAATGTGTGTTATAATGAGGACAACACAAAATGATGTCCCAAGTATGTCAGTGATATGTATTTTGCAAAATCTTGCCAGAATAGGGGTAAATATATGCTACAAAAGCTGTCAGAATTGCTGAGTTTTGTAGCCGTTTCAAATATATGACATTCAAACACTTAGGACATTTTCTAGAAGCATTCACTGATGTCTATTGATTGAAATAATATGCAATGTAATTGTATACATTGTATTACCATCTAGATATGGGAAGTGAAACCAGCCCCTTACATTGCATATACTCCCGAGTGGCGCAGTGGTCTAAGGCACTTGGTGCGAGTGGCTGTGCCACTAGAGATCCTGGTTCGAATCCAGGCTCTGTCATTGCCGGCCGCGACCGGGAGACCCATGGGGCGGCGCGCACAATTGGTCCAGCGTCGTCCAGGGTAGGGGAGGGAATGGCCGGCAGGGGATGTAGGTCAGTTGGTAGAGCATGGCGTTTGCAACGCCAGGGTTGTGGGTTTGATAAAATAATGTATGCACTAACTGTAAGTCGCTCTGGATAAGAGCGTCTGCTAAATGACTAAAATTTTAATTGCACCCTATATAAAAATCCCATAGACATGCATTACGTCCAGCGAAGAAGTACAGGTAACCCATTCTCGCAAAAATAGTTTCATAATGAGTGCACCAAACGTTACATCAAGCTAGGAAAAGTCCAAACAATGATGCCTAGCTATTGTTGATTTAACCATATTGTAAACATTTTCCAATATGGCTGTCAACCTGCTCCATTGGTTTTAGTTGAATTAGTCTGACATTGCCACAGCTCTTTCAATAATAGGTGGCATATGCTTTAATGATCATTCAAATGATTATAGTTATGCAGATAACACAACCAATTTAGCCAGGTTTGCAAAACTATATAATCTTTGTAAAATATTCACAAAATTGACTGTTTGCAAAATATCCATAAGTCCTGCTCTCCTTAGTTATTGTTACTAGCTCAGCCAAGCATGAGCCAAAACCATGTATTCTACCGCGATTACACTGAAAGAATTGCCACAAGAAATTATAGACGGTCTAATAGCACCAAGAAGTCGACAGCAGGGTCTACAGTAGAGGGATATATTCACAATGTGAAAATTACAACATTAATGATCGCTGCTATAATTTTTTATTTTCCTAGGTAAGTTGACTGAAAACACATTCTCATCTACAGCAACAACCTGGGGAATAGTTACAGGGGGATGAATGAGCCAATTGGAAGCTGGGGATGATTAGGTGGCCATGATGGTTAGATTTGAAATTTAGCCAGGACACCTGGGTTAACACTCCTACTCTCACAATAAGTGCCACATGATCATTAATGACCACAGAGAATCAGGAAACCCATTAACATCCCATCTGAAAGGCAACATGTCCCCAATTGCTGCCCTGGGATCTCCTTAGACCAGAGGAAAGACTGCCTCCTACTGGCCCTCCAATACCACTTCCAGCAGCATCTGGTCTCCCATCCAGAAGCAACCCTGCTTAGCTTCAGAGGCAAGTCAGCAGTGGCCAGTATACAGCATGGCCACTTAATCATATCACAATCAACTTTTACCAGTTGAATGTAGACACAAATATACATATTTTTTGTATTAAACATTTTCGGAAATATTTTATAAAAAAATGCAAATTAGGCGGTCTCATTAAAATATACATACAGTATTTACATATCGTGCAAATCAATATTTCAGAACACTGGATGCCTAAATATTTTGGTTTGTTAAGACACTCCAGGACCGGACTTGTCCAGAGCAAATTGTGAATAAATACTTTTTCATTTTTCTATCTGTAAAATACTAAAGACATATGTAAAATGCATTTTTGGTGAATTCTCCCAAATAAATTGTTATCTAGATAAAATAATTGACAACATATCAACAATTCCTTCTGGGTAAGTCTGGAGAATATACAGTTGAAGTCGGAAGTTTACATACACTTAGGTTGGAGTCATTAAAACTAGTTTTTCAACCACTCCACAAATCTCTTGTTAACAAACTATAGTTTTGGCAAGTCGGTTAGGACATCTACTTTGTGCATGACACAAGTCATTTTTCCAACAATTGTTTACAGACATATTATTTCACTTATAATTCACTGTATCACAATTCCAGTGGGTCAGAAGTTTACATACACTAAGTTGACTGTGCCTTTAAACAGCTTGGAAAATTCCAGAAAATGATGTCATGGCTTTAGAAGCTTCTGATAGGCTAATTGATATAATTTGAGTCAATTGGAGGTGTACCTGTGGATGTATTTCAAGGCCTACCTTCAAACTCAGTGCCTCTTTGCTTGACATCATGGGAAAATCAAAAGAAATCAGGCAAGACCTCAGAAAAAAAATTGTAGACCTCCACAAGTCTGGTTCATCCTTGGGAGCAATTTCCAAATGCCTGAAGGTACCACGTTCATCTGTACAAACAATAGTACGAAAGTATAAACACCATGGGACCACGCAGCCGTCATACCGCTCAGGAAGGAGACGCGTTCTGTCTCCTAGAGATGAACGTACTTTGATGCGAAAAGTGCAAATCAATCCCAGAACAACAGCAAAGGACCTTGTGAAGATGCTGGAGGAAACAGGTATAAAAGTATCTATATCCACAGTAAAACGTGTCCTATATCGACATAACCTGAAAGGCCTCTCAGCAAGGAAGAAGCCACTGCTCCAAAACCGCCATAAAAAAGCCAGACTACGGTTTGCAACTGCACATGGGGACAAAGATCGTACTTTTTGGAGAAATGTCCTCTAGTCTGATGAAACAAAAATATAACTGTTTGGCCATAATGACCATCATTATGTTTGAAGGAAAAAGGGGGTCGCTTGCAAGCCGAAGAACACCATCCCAACCGTGAAGCACGGGAGTGGCAGCATCATGCTGTGGGGGTGCTTTGCTGCAGGAGGGACTGGTGCACTTTACAAAATAGATGGCATCATGAGGAAGGAAAATTATGTGGATATACTGAAGCAACATCTCAAGACATCAGTTAGGAAGTTAAATCTTGGTCGCAAATGGGTCTTCCAAATGGACAATGACCCCAAGCATACTTCCAAAGTTGTGGCAAAATGGTTTAAGGACAACAAAGTCAAGGTATTGGAGTGGCCATCACAAAGCCCTGACCTTAATCCTATAGAACATTTGTGGGCAGAACTGAAAAAGCGTGTGCGAGCAAGGAGGCCTATAAACCTGACTCAGTTACACCAGCTCTGTCAGGAGGAATGAGCCAAAATTCACCCAGCTTATTGTGGGAAGCTTGTGGAAGGCTACCCGAAATGTTTGACCCAAGTTAAACAATTTAAAGGCAATGCACCAAATAATAATTGAGACTTCTGACCCACTGGGAATATGATGAAAGAAATAAAAGCAGAAATAAATTATTCTCTCTACTATTATTCTGACATTTCACATTCTTAAAATAAAGTGGTGATCCTAACTGACCTAAAACAGGGAATTTTTACTAGGATTAAATGTCAGGAATTGTGAAAACTTAGTTTAAATGTATTTGGCTAAGATATATGTAAACTTCCGACTTCAACTCTATCTAAGGAAAACCACAAACAATGTGTTGAATGCAGATGCTTCTGAAGCTGAGAAAAATGTGTTGGCGTGTGGGAAGAGTCTGACTTTCAGGAAATGGAAGTTTAAGAAAAGTACACTGAATTTAGACTACCAAATGCCAAATACCTATTTAGACCCAATCACCAGTTCTTCAAGTAAGTTACTAAATATAGTCCAGTTTGTAACACGCTCTATGAAATGGGCTTTGAAATTATGTGTAATTATATGTAGTGAGCTTTGAAATTATTGATGCAAATCCATTTTAAAGTGGTAAAATTCGTTAAAATGTTGATGGTATGATAAACTAAAGAACTCAATTAGATTTTGAGTATTGTTGTTATTTTACATTGGTTGAATATGTTGTGGGGTATTGCAGTTTGTACTCATTGGGCATGTGTGAAGTGATGCCATCCCTGTGGGGCCATGTTGGTGGTTGACCTAACCTGTTATATAGGTAATCAACCCACGAGTTGAAAAGTATGCTAACAGTTGGAAGATCAATATGAATCCTGAAAGCCAGATCTTTCATGTCAAAGTCTCATAAGAACCAGTATAAAGTGCAGAAGCAGGGCATGCTTTTGATATGCTTAGTCAGCATCCTGAATGTCAGTGGGAGTTCTGTTTGTGGCACTGTAGCACTGCTGGGGACTGTTAAGAGAGCACAGAGTTCATTAAACCGGTCATATATAAACCTTATGCAATACGTGTAGTTTATAACACAGTCTCCTGAGGAGAGCTTTAAGGTTCAGAAGACACATCTAATCCACAGCAGGAACTTCCATATATGGGTGTTGTCTTCTGTATTGAAACACAGCCTTAGAGCAGGAACTCCATATATGGGCACAGACTTTCATATTGGAATGTGGCCCGGTGCAGGAACTTCATACATGGGCACAGACATTCATTTTGGAATGGGGCACTGGAGGAAGAGCTCCATATATGAGCTATAGAAAGGGGTCAGGGTTTTACGCAGGTGGTTGCATCTGGAGTGAGCATGGCGACACGAGGGCTGTAGCGAGATACAGAAGTCAGCTGTAATACAGAGAGAAATGTGTGCACGAAGGACAAACAGTGCCAGTTATTGAGTTCGAGGCTGGTCGGATGTGGAGATGGACAGCAAGGAGGAGGGAGACAGTGTGTCGAGGAAGATTGGCATCAAGTACAAACAGAATGAGCCATACTGCAGTAGCTCTGGATGTGAATTGGACAAGAATGAGGATGAATTACCTGAGGTGGCAGGTGTGGTGAAGATCTCTGAGTTCGATCTCTCGTCCAGTTGGACTGACATTTTTGGAGAAAGTGGACCCCTGCCTTTTGGCTGAGCCATATGTGGTTCCAGGTTGGGTGAAAAATAAGTTGGGTACTGTTGAATTGGTGAATGTAACCCGAAGTGGACTTTTTAAAAATGTTTATTCCGCCCAGAGGGAGCGGGCGCTCCATGGCATGCGACTGGGGTCAAGAGCTCTTTCTTGCTTTGCTCTCAGGAACAGGGCGCCATTGAAAGGAGTGATTACTGGGGTACTGGTAAAGGTGGAGGTGGATCAACTGAGTGGAAGATTCCCGGTGTCTGTGACACCCGCCGTTTGGTGTGACGCAGACCCAGTGGCAAGCGTGATGAAACAGAGTCTATACATGACAAAGTAATGTTAGGATATATCAGTTATCCCGTAAGAGCTTTTGTGCTGAACCCATTATGGTGTTTTAGGTGCCAAGCCTATGGTCATGTTGCAGCAGTATGTAGGAGGAAGATTCCTAGATGTGAGAAGTGTGCAGGAGGGCATGGAACAAAGGAATTTGTAGTATTGGTGAAAGAAGCAGTTTGTGTTAACTGTAGGGGTGCCCATGTTGCTGGGGATCAGAAGTGTCCGGTGCGAGAAGCAGGTTGAGGTTGCCAGGGTCAGAGTTGTACAGAAGATGTCGTATGCTGAGGCAGTGAAAAAAAGTAGAGGAAGATGGGTTAAGGGCGAGTGTTCCTAAGAGGCTCCCAGTGAGTAGTAGATATTTGCCAGTACAGAGTGATAGTCCTACAAATGAAATGTGCTTCAGTAAGGTTGGCTTTTTAGCATTCATTGCCATGGTTATCAACTGTACTGCAGAAATTGAATGTAAATCACAGAAAATAGGTGTTGTGGTGGCAGCTGCAGAGAGGTACTCTGGTTTACGAGATTTTACTGCGGAAGAGTTACAAGGTGTGTTGAATGGTAATGTCCCATCCTTCCAGGCCGTCGGGTCAAAGTAGTGGAATGTTATTTATATTGTTCGTATTTTTTTTAATGAGTGTAGGGTTAGTTGGCAGGGTAATTTTCTTCCTTTCCCCTTTTTGTATTACAAAGTGTAATGGATTTACAGTCCATTTGGTGGCGGTAATGAACCTTTTTGGTTGGCAACCGCCATTTAAAAATCACAGAAGAAGAAGAATAACTCCTTGTATATCTGCCTAAAAGTTCTACGCGTGTGCGTGCGTTGGGTGGAGTCAGATGTTTTTGAGCAACGTGCAACTTTTGGTAACATGATACCGCACTGATCCAGACTCCCAAATAACAACATTCACAAGGGGATGACAGAGGTTTTCTTGTTGTGTTCTCATTTGTTGTGAAAGCAAAAGAGGAGTCTCGCTTGTCTTGTTGTCTTCCCTTGCTTGCAAGTTGGCTAAACACTGCAAGCTAGCTAGCCTTTTAGCTTCCCACATCGCCATTTGTAATAATATGATTTATAATTAAATAATATGCCCTGGCAAAGAGTCTTATACTTGGTGGTGTAATCTACAAAATTATCCCAATTTCAAATTTAATCCAATAACATTGTATTTGTCACAACTCAATTAGGAAGTCCTGGATCTAGTTGCAGAGGGAGGTGCCAGGGTCCTGAGCTTGGTGATGAGATTGAAGGGGACGATGGTGTTGAATGTTGAGCTATAGTCAATGAATAGCATTCTTACATTGGTATTCCTTTTGTCCAGGTGGGTGAGGGTAGTGTGGAGTGCAATAGAGATTGCATCATCTGTGGATCTGTTGGGGCGATATGTGAATTGTAGTGGGTCCAGGGTGTCTGGGATGATGGTGTTGATGTGAGCAATGACCATCCTTTCAAAGCATTTCATGGCTATAGATTTGAGTGCTACGGGGCGATAGTCATTTAGGCAGGTCACTGTGGCTTCTTGGGCATGGGGACTATGGTGGTCTGCTTGAAAAAAGTTGGTATTTCATACCAGGTCAGGGATAAATTGAAAATGCTAGTGAAGACACTTGCCAGCTGGTCAGTGCATGCTCCTGGTACGAATGTTAACCTGTTTGAAGGTCTTACTCACAACGGCTACAGAGAGTGAGATCACACAGACGTCCAGAACAGCTGGTGCTCTCATGCATGGTTCATTGTTGCTTGCCTCGAAGCGAGCATAGAAGGAATTTAGCTTGTCTGGTAGGCTTGCGTCGCTGGGCAGCTCGCAGCTGGGTTTCCCTTTGTAATCCGTGATAGTTTGCAAGCCCTGCCACATCCGTCAAGCATCAGAGCCAGCGTAGTAGGATTCGATCTTAGTCCTGTATTGACGCTTTGCCTGTTTGATAGCTCGTCGGACATCGTAGCGGGATTTCTCATAAGCGTCTGGATTAGTGTCCCGCTCCTTGAAAGCGGCAGCTTTTATGTTGCCTGTAATCCATGGCTTCTTGTTGGGGTATGTACCTACGTTCACTGTGGGGATGATGTAGTTGAGGCACTTATTAATGAAGCCGGTAACTGATGTGGCAAACTCCTCAATGTTATCGGATGAATCCCGGAACATATTCCAGTCTGTTCTATTCCATATTGAGTCACTGGTACTTCCTGTTTGAGCTTTTGCTTGTAAGCAGGAAGCAGGAGGATAGAGTAATGGTCTGATTAGTAAAAGGTAGGGCGAGGGAGGCAATTGTATGCGTTTCTGTGTGTGGCGTAAAGGTGATCTAGAGTTGTCGCCTCTATTTGCACAGGTGACATGCTGGTAAAAATGAGGTAAAACGGATTTCAATTTCCCTGCATTAAAATCACCGGCCACGAGAAACGCCACCTCTGAATGTTCATTTTCTTACATTTACATTTTAGTCATTTAGCAGACGCTCTTATCCAGAGCGACTTACAGTTAGTGAGTGCATACATTTTTCATACTGGCCCCCCGTGGGAATCGAACCCACAATCCTGGCGTTGCAAGCGCCATGTTCTACCAACTGAGCTACAGCTTGGCCCTCTACCGCTTGTTGAGTGCTGTCTTAGTGACAGCAATGGTTTGTGGTGGTAAATAGACAGCTACAAAAAATATAGATGAAACCTCTCTTTGTAAATAATATGGTCTGCAGTTTATCATGAGGTTTTCTAACTCAGGTGAGCAAATACTCGAGACTTCCTTAACGTTAGAGATCGGGCACCAGCTGTTGTTAACAAAGAGACACACCCCTCCTCCCTTCGTCTTACCCGAGTCTGCCGTCCGGTTTTGACAATTACATTTGATATGCAGCTTCAATGTATTCGCTCCCATATCAGCTAAAAATATAATGTCGTAAAGTTTTGTCACAGAGAAAAAAAAGCACATGGCTATCTGTTTTTACGTTTCCAAATAGCCTAGAACAGGGTTCTTCAATTCCGGTCCTGGAGGGCCGAAACACCTCTGTTTTTCATCCTCTCCTTCTAATCAGGGGCTAATTCAGACCTGGGACACCAGGTGAGTGCAATTAACTGCCAGGTAGAAATAAAAAACAGAAGTGTTTCGGCCCTCCAGGACCGGAATTGAAGAACCCTGGCCTAGAATAATGTTATCACTTCTAAACAAAATACCTTTTTGGGGGATTCTAATAAGGCTACAATGTTGTTTGTTTTATTGTTTTAACAGTCACTGAGATTATATTTGGTTATCAATGCAAAATAGACTGCCTATTTAATGCCAAGCTAAACCGAGACACCAATCTTGTTGAAGTGATTTTGAAGTTGATTAGCTTCCCACATCGCCATGTGAAATAATGAGATTGATTATTAAATAATATGCCCTGGCAAATATTCTTATTTTCCAGTGTAAGCTACAACATTGTCCCAATTTCATATGCTGCTTCAATGTATTCACTCCCATATCAGCTAAAAATAGAAGGTCATCACATTTTGGTCACAGAGAAAAAGCACATATCTCGCAGCTGTTTTTACCAATAGCCCAGAATCAATAGTTATTACTTCTAAAAAAAATACATTTTGGAGGGGATTTTAATAAGGCTACAATGTGGTTTGGTTTATTGTTTGAACAGTTGATGAGATTATATTGACTCATCAATGCAAAGTAGGTTACTTGGATGCATAGCCTATAGATTAGATCAATAAACCAAGCGAGCTGCATTGCCTAGACAACACTGCTCCCATGGCTACGCAAGGAATGATACAGCGCATTACAATTTTGATGTGGCACGGGAGTATGTAGAATGTCGGAGCGCACTACAAGGAGCCGCCCCTTTTGTGATGAAAAACGACATTGCGACACTGCGCTATGCGCCGTAGGGTCCGTCTCCTTAAATAGCCCTTTACAAACAGTCCATACTGCAGTTTGTTGATAATCCATTGACCCACCACCACCCGTCCTCCCGATCGAGTCACCCTCCAGGCTTCATGTACAATAGAGGGCCAGCTCCTCTTGTGTTATTTCCCAGTTTGACCAATTTCCCTAAAACAAATATGTAGTTCTGCTATTTGTTACATAGTTGTTTCAATCATTTGGTCTGATGGCAAAACATTTCCAAATTCCATGGTTTTTAAGATGAGCTCCAACCAATGTAATGGTCCATTGTTGGTTGATATACTCATTTTCAATCAGCATTTGAACACTTGTCTTAACATTCCTTAATCAGCCTGCGAACATTCTATTACATGGACTCCCATACAACAATACATATAAAGGTATGAATAACATAGAAAGCTACTATTTTGGAGAGGTTATCATATATCAATTTGATCAGGCGCTTGTGGGGAAACATTTTAGACAATGAAACCTTTGTCACCCCGAAGTGGACAAATGTATCCGCTGGCCCATCGACTATTGACAGATCATTATAGAGTAACCTTTCAAAACAAAACCTATTCAGGGTTGGAGTCTTAAACATATGAAAACAGGCCGCTGTTCTAATGCTAATGTCCCAGAATCATGAACTTCAGCTTTGAATGCCAGTTTCCCATAAATGCATGGAGCTTCTAAGTAGCATACACAGAGGTTGTGTTAGCTTTAAATAAGGAACAGGTCTCCTTTGACACACACACACAAACTCACACACTCTTTCTCTCTCTCTCTCTCTACCTCAATCTTACATTTTCTCTCTCTAAAATACACCTTTCTCTCAAACCCTTTCTGTCCATTTATCCTGTCATTCTCTTTCCCTCTTACCCCTCCCCCCTCCCCACTCTGTTGTCATCTGCCTCTTCCCACAGACTGTCCCCAAATGGAGTCTGCCCCAATGTTCCCTCAGCCCTATGTTCCCTCAGCTCTATGTTCCCTCAGCCCTATGTTCCCTCAGCTCTATGTTCCCTCAGCCCTATGTTCCCTCAGCCCTATATTCCCTCAGCCCTATGTTCCCTCAGTTCTATGTTCCCTCAGCCCTATGTTCCCTCAGCTCTATGTTCCCTCAGCCCTATGTTCCCTCAGCCCTATGTTTCCTCAGCCCTATGTTCCCTCAGCTCTATGTTCCCTCAGCCCTATGTTCCCTCAGCCCTATGTTCCCTCAGCTCTATGTTCCCTCAGCCCTATGTTCCCTCAGCTCTATGTTCCCTCAGTTCTATCTTCTAAACCAGTGGTTGGCAACCCAAATGAGAGGAAGAGCCATTTTACAAATTCTCTCAATATCTAGTACTTTTGGAGAAACATGGAATGTACCCCTGTTTAGGAGTTGGGGAAATGGAATAGAGGGACATTAAAGACAAAAACTTGATGTTATGTGAAAACAGGGAACATAGGTCTGAGGAAACAAAGAACTGAGAGAACATAGGGCTGTGGGAACATAGAATTGAGGGAACATAGGGCTGTGTAAACAGAGGGAACAAAGGGCTGAGGGAACATAGGGCCCTGCCTCCACCCTGCCTCCCAAAGTCCAAAAATATATGTAGCAACTGCAGAAATCCCCTATAACAGCTTTTCATATCACTCTGTATTTAGCTTCAAAGCTTCAGGATTTCGTTCTATTCAACCAATAAGTGACAAAGTAAGTCATGCAGAGAGAAAGAAAATGATCTCCATTCATTCATTGTCCCTTTCCTTTTCCATTTACTGGTTGGGTTATTTTTGACCCATTTCTTTATTGCAAGTACTGTAAACTTCTGACTACCTACACGAGGTAGGTGCTACAGTGACCCATGGTTCGGCTACTGGTTGGGTTGTTTTTTAACCCATTTGTATTTAGTGAGTATGTAAACTTCCAACAGGGATTCTTTCTTTATGGGGTCTTGTTGTCAAAATGACCTAGCTGTACAGGTGAAGATTGCCACAGATCCCCCTTCTCCTCCCCTCCCATCCTCAGCCCCCTCTCCGCTCACCTGCCTCATTCCTCCTGTGCACCTCCCCTTGGCCAGGTAAACCATATAAATATTCAAACCTGAGTTACCTATCCAGGGAGCTCTGGACTGCTGTGTGTGTGTGAGTGTGCGACAGAGAGAGAGAGAGAGAGAGAGAGAGAGAGAGAGGGGTGGAGTTTCTCAGGGTGAGGAGGAAATATATTATCTTTGCAAAACACTCAGTCAGAGAAGTCAGCAATCTTCACTACTGCAATGTAACAATGTAATAAACATGTCCTCTCTTTTCTTTTTCTCCATATGTACTACACACACTCTCGCTCTCTCTCTTTCTATGGCCTACAATTCATCCTTCAGACATATGAGCGCAGAAAGATTGTTGAGTTCACCTACCACACAGCGTTCTTCGTCATTATCGTGATTGTACAGTGGGTCGATCTGATCATCTGTAAGACCAGGAAGAACTCCATTGTTCAGCAGGGACTATTGAAGTGAGTACACACATCAATCTTTGTTGTCTTGGTCAAGGTCTGGGTCCTAAGAGTTATTTTCTTAGACTTGATCTTCACTTCTCTAGTCTTGACTTCACCTCTGGTACACATCACCATGTTCATACAGTCTTGCAACTCACTTTGAAATCAATATCCACCCTGTTAGTTTTAAATCCATGAAAATGATTTTGTTTCTCCTACCACATCAGGATCCATGTTTTCGTCTTCGGATTGTTTGCGGAAACCACCCTGGCTCTCTTCCTGTCCTACTGCCCTGGAATGGATGTTGTCCTCAGAATGTACCCACTCAAGTGAGTAGACACTACAGATTAAATATATCAGCTTGGAACAAAGGTCACCCCTGTTTTAAAAGATGAGTGGTAAAATTGATGGATATTACAAAGGGCAGAGTCTACTGTGGTCTCACAGGATCAGTTGGAGTTCACTAGCTAGATGAAGTGTAATGGGGTTTACTGCCCAACCAAGAGAGAAAACGCCAAATGACATTTGGGGCCCTGTAAGCATATTGGCTCGCTGTTTTACGCTCAATTTAATCACTTTTTTCTTTCCATTCTCTCTTTCCATTTGTCTTTCCTTCTCTTATTCATAAGGCCTTGCTGGTGGTTCTGTGCCTTACCCTATCTCTGCTCAGCTTCCTCTATGATGAAATACATCCTGCGACAAAACTCAGGAGGTAAATGCTCAGGGATTATGGACGAAAACAAGCTGTTAAGTTAACGCTGACAATTTTACATCAAAGTTAATTATTGTGTAATAACATGACAATGACATGTAGGATTGGGAGTGCAGAATTATATAATTTGGAGGTTTGCAGTGTGGCAAGATTAAATCGAACTAACATTTTTCTTCTCTATGAATAGTCTCTTCTTTAAGGTTGGGTGGACAAGGAGTATGAAGGTAAATTAATGTCAGAAGTGTACAAGCATGTAAAGTATGATTTGCACATGTAAAGTATGATTTGCACATGTAAAGTATGATTTGCACATGTAAAATATGAGTTGAGACTGTATAATCAGTTTTGTAGTTGCAAAAAATATTTGCAAACATGTAACTTCTTTTGAGAATAAAAGCAACAACACTAGCAAGCAGGTAATGTGATGTGTGAACAAATACAATAAGATTTTGAGACTGGTGAATCTTCTTCTGTGAATTAAAACAACATTTGCCTATGTTGAATCTGTTTTGGCAATTAATTTAGCGACTAACCTGTGCCAAAAGTTTTGTAGTTGTAAAAAAAAAAAATCTGTGCTTGTAAGAGCTGCTCTGCAAGCAACCAGCAGAGAAAAACACGAGAGCTCTGCTGGGCGGGCTTTTTCTTCTGACCAATCAGGTGAGGTGTTATCATTCTGGAACATACTTCAAACAGGGGGCCATCTGTATCTGTGTTCCATTCCATATGATGTTTTAATATATTTGTACTGTGTTGCTATCTGTCTCAAGTTGTACATATCATCAGCATGAAGAATACTGAATTCTGTTGAATTTTCATGTGGACTGAATTTTCATTCAAGTAATGTTGTGCCTGTCTTTTAGGTCTGCCAAACACAACTGTGCCTCTGCTAGCCACACAACCACTGCCTCAGAGTGGTTGGGTAAGCTCCTTCCTAGATGGCCCTGTCCAGGGGTGACATTGAACAGGGCCACAATCTCTCCCAACCCCCCAGTCTCAGTCCCCAGTAATTATTCTGCAATAGTTTATGTGTCAGGGGGGCTAGGATCAGCTTATCTGATCTGGACCCAGTGCAGATCTAGGATCAGATTGGCCTTTTAGATCATAATGAATCAAATTATATGGACTAGTGGGACCTGACCATAGATCAGCACTCCTACTCTTGTATGGTTTCTGAATATGGGCCCTGGTGTAATGTGTGATATTAGGCATGCCCCCACTAATCCCCCCCCCCCCCCCCCCCTTTCTCTCTGTGTATTCCCTCCTGGAGGACCTGAGCCCCTGGTCATGCTGCCGTTTCGACTGCAGCTGTGGACCCTTGGCCAGATTTCACCGTGCATGCTACCTTGTCCTGGACCCCTGCTAATCAAGCTCAGCCAGGTAGTCACTGTGCTTCTGCCTCTGCATTGCTTTCTCTTTGGGGTTTTAGGCTGAGTATCTGTAAAGTACTTTGTGACTGTTGATCAGGGCTGTCCTGGTTAATGTGAGACAATAGTCTCGCATTTGTAAAAAACAAACAAAGAAAAAAAAACATTTGCAATTTCATTCAATGAACACTGTGATGATGCACTGAGCTGCATTGAGGTCTTGATTGCGATCATGTAATTTGGAATAAAGATCACTTCAACACTAAGGCAAAAATTGTATTTCCGCCTAAATAGACATACCCAAATGTAATTATTTTTCATTAGACGTAAACAATAACTGGTACTGTTGCATAGTTTTAGTAAGGTCTGGAACTCACTTTCTGGATTTTTTAAAAATAAATTGCTGAGGTGTACTCGTGAGGACACAAGCTCAAGTACTTTACATAGTACAAATATTGTGAAAATATGAAAAATAATATATGGTTTATTTTCTTATTCAAACAAAAGTGGGGCAATAGGGCTTGCAATGACTGAAATGCTTTCTAAATATAGTAACAATCAAATTATAAATGACTTACTATAAGATTTAAGATCTCTTATAACTGCAAAATAAATATGATCATACTTAGTGACAGTGCAATATTGGCACTATTTTATATAACTGCCGACAGAGAATTTTCTCCTAAACGTCCACTGAGTGCCGCAGAGACACCATTCAAATATGCGCAGACTTCTTACAACTTCGTCCACCTGTGACCAAGAGAAAGTGGTCTTTGTTCAGTTTATGAAATTATTTAGTGTTATTTCATGTTGAGAGCTCTAAATCTGGCTGAGAATATCACAGTGAGATGAAACTACCATTGTTGCATCCGCTAGACTTTGTGTACACAACTAGCACTTAAATGTCAGTCGGCACTTAAAATGTCAGTCGGCACCAGCCTAAATAGGGGATTTATTTTATTTTATTTTTTTGCAGATAGATTGTAGTTTCCATCAATGTAATTGTATGGATCATTTCCAATCCCCCATATACATTTGTTGTATATATATATATTTTTTATATATTTTCCTTTATTATTTTCCCCTAACCCTACCACCCCTCCCCTAATTGGAGTAAACTAATGGACAACAACACTTAGGCTTCTACTTCCATCTTATACGGACACAGTGTATTTTACATTAGTTATCTTGTTGATTTTAGTCCCACCCTTCAGTTCCACTCAACCCCTCCCATCTACCTCTGAGCACCATCCTTTTTATTTCTATGAGTTATGCATTTTGCTAGAATTTTTCCATCACAACACTGAACTGTAAGGGGCCTCCAATTTTTTAGATGTACCACTTGGGTCCTGTTTCAGTAATAATACCTTCTTGTTGAGTATCTGATAATCTACAATTTTTATAGGAGTGTTAACACATGATAATAACGGTCCTCTGAGTACATAAAGAAAGTTTTGGTATACCTCAACTGGTATGCCATCCAGCCCTGGAGTTTTCCTGGGATTTAATTGCATCAAGAAGTTCCTCCTCTGTAATTTGGCCTTCACATGACTCTTTCTGTACAGCTCTTAATTTTACATTATTAATAGAAAATAAATCCATACAATTAACTTCAGTTAGTGGATATGGAGGAGACTGAAATGAAAACATGTGCTTAAAGTACTTTGCTTCCTCTTTCAAAATATTGTTTGGTGAATCATAGGTGACTCCATCATCTGTAACAAGTTTCAGTCAATTATTTTTGGTAGCATTTATATGTTGAAGATTAAACAAGAATTTGGTTCATTTTTCCACATATTTCATCCAGTTCGCTTCTTAATAATATATTACACTTGATCTTTCTTGAATAAGTTCCTCCATCTCGTTTTGTTTTTCATCTAACTTATTATGTGCCTCTATGGTACAGTTTTTATTGCTATCTTTCTCTACTGTTAGTCCTTCTATTTCCTTTCTTAATATGAACTATTTTGACCTAAATTGATTTTGTTTTAAAGATGACTATTGAATTGCATGGCCTCTAAAGGCACATTTAAAAGTGTATCGTACAATAAGGGGATCTCCTGTACCTATGTTATGTCGGAAAATGTCTGTTATAAATGATTCTGTCCTAGTTAAAAACAAGTTATCATCCAATAGGCTTTGATTACATCTCCAATATCCTTGCCCATATGGAAACTGCTTAAGAGTAATGTCTATGTCAATTATTTGATGGTCTGTCCCATATCAACACATTTTAAAATTTTGTGCCAGCGAGAATTACATAAGAAATTATTCAAGAAGACTAGCTTGATTGAGCCTCCACTATGTATATCTCACAAGGTCAGGATATTTGTCACGCCCTGGCTCTGGGGACTCTTATATGTTGAGCCAGGGTGTGGATTTTCTATGTTTTGTTTTCTATGTTTTTGTTTCTAGATCGTGTTGATCTATGTTGGCCAGGGTGGTTCCCAATCAGAGACAGCTGTAGCTCGTTGTCTCTGATTGGGGACCATACTTAGGCAGCCTGTTTTGCACTAGTCTTTGTGGGATCTTGTTCCGTAAGGTTTGTTTTGGTGTTAACCTAGGACTTCACATATCGTTTGGTTTGTTGTTTTGATCGTGTGTTGAGTACGTTAAATAAAGTATGTACACTTATCACGCTGCGCCTTGGTCCGTGTCTTCAGTCGACGATCGTGACAGAAGATCCCACCATAAGAGGACCAAGCAGCGTGCCCAGGAGGAGAAGATGGCGATGTCGCAGGTGGGCAAATGGTGGTCTTGGAAGGAGATCTTCGCGGGCAGAGGGCCATGGGCAAAGGTAGATGCCCAGGCAGGAGAGGAGAAACGGCGCCAACCGCGCCGACGACGGACACGCGAGAGGCAACCCCAAGAACATTTTTGGGGGGGGCACACGGCGTGGTTGACGGGGCAGCAGGAGGCAGCTACAGGGCGAATCTGCGGACTAGGAGAGGAGGCCACCAGGTTACGGGGGCTATTGGTCATGAGGGAGAGGGAGAGTGTAGAGGCATGGCGAGAGGAACTGGTTAGGCAGCAGAGGGAGCGGAGGTTTAGAAGGAAACCCAGTCCCGCTCCTCGCACCAAGCAAGTGGTGTGTGTCACCAGTCCGGTCCGGCCCGTTCCTGATTCCCGCACAAGGCCAGTGGTGTGTGTTCCCAGTACGGTCCGGCCCGTTCCTGCTCCCCGCACTAAGCCTGTGGTGCACGTTGCCAGCCCGGTCCGGCCTGTTCCTGCCCCTCGCACCAAGCCTGTGGTGAGCGTCGCCAGCCCGGTCCGGCCCGTTCCTGCTCCCCACACCAAGCCAGTGGTGCGCGTCGCCATCCCGGTCCGGCCTGTTCCTGCCCCTCGCACCAAACCAGTGGTGCGCGTCGCCAGCCCGGTCCGGCCTGTTCCTGTCCCTCGCAACAAGCCTGTGGTGCGCGTCGCCAGCCCGGTCCGGCCTGTTCCTGTCCCTCGCACCAAGCCTGTGGTGCGCGTGGCCAGCCTGGTCCGGCCTGTTCCTTGTCCCTCGCACCAAGCCTGTGGTGCGCGTCGCCAGCCCGGTCCGGCCCGTTCCTGCTCCCCGCACCAAGCCAGTGGTGCGCGTCGTCAGCCCGGTCCGGCCCGTTCCTGCTCCCCGCACCAAGCCAGTGGTGCGTGTGTCCAGTCCGGCACGGCCCGTGCCTGTTCCACCGGTGCCTGGTCCGGCACCGGTCAGCTGCTCCACTCCAGAGCCAGAGCAATCCGCTCCACCGGTGTCCAGTCCAGCTCCGGCCAGCGGGGCCAGACCAGATCAGGGGCGCAACGGGGGGGTGGAGAGAGAGTGGTGGTCACGCCCGGAGCCGTATGTACACTTATCACGCTGCGCCTTGGTCCGTGTCTTCAGTCGACGATCGTGACAATATTTAAGCCTCCATAGATCCACTAGTCCCAATATATCCATGATATTCATGATTTCCTTAAGTGCATGAGGGTGATAGTTTGTAGTGTGATTTCTTTTACAGTCCATTGAGGTATTCAAAACCTTATTATAATCTCCCACCATAATAATAGAGTATTGTGTTGCTTGTAGGCTTGATCAATCATTACAGTATATATTTTTTCAAATATGCATGGATAATCATTATTTGGACCATATAGATTAATGAGACAAATCTATTTATGGTCCAATAACAAATTTAAAATAAGCCGTCTACCTTCCGGATCTGTTTAAACAATTTGCACATTGGGATCAAAATTATTGTTAGTTAATATCATCACCCCTTTTGAGTTTCTTTGCCCATGGGAGAAGTGTATCCCCCCCCCCCCCCCTTGGTGACTCGGAGCAGTTGGTTATCAATATACAGTTTATAGACTGCGAGAGCTACACGTTTCCTTTTTAATCTATTCACCTTGAAGAGTGGGTACAGAACTTTGCGCCATTCTGCAATTTCCTTCGGGAACTGATCATTCATGCCCATTTTCATGCCAGCGAGTCTTTTGCCCAGGCTTTTAGCCATTATTTTATCTTTAAAGAATGCATATTTGGCAACGATTGGGTGCTCATATCTCTGTCCTCTGCCCGAAATGGTGTACATGTTCGAGTTTTATTTTGTTGACAGTATCGCCTAGGATCTCTAGCTCTTTAAGAAATAATTATTTCACAACACTTTCAAGATCTTCACCCTCATTATCTTTGATACCAGTAAGTACCATAGATTTAGTCTGTATTTCAAGTAAGGCTTCTCTCAGAAATATGTTCTCCTTTAAATGTTTTTTAACGTCCATTTCAATTGTATTGACTGTACCTTTTAGCTTGTTTGTTTCTTTCTCCATTGTAGCAGCTTTTTCGTCACTCATCTCGAGGCTTGCCTTCAACCCCTTTATATCTTTACTGACTGTTTCAAGTATGCCCAGTTTATCATTTATCGACTTTTACAAGTCAGTTTCTACACTTACCATTCCCGGTGGTGAAAAGCATAAATTGTATGTGTCCGTTGAGGAGTCTCGTTTTCTTTTGGGAATTGGTTCTCCATGCTTACTCTCCGAAATGTTTGGGTGTTGATTGTATTGATGATATTGGTCGATACATTTCTCTAGCCTTATAATGTGTTTTGTGTTGTTATCCAGATTGAAAGTTATTGCCCATGAGTATTTGGAGTGAAGTACTAATATTTCATAAAACGTACAGATATTTAATATTATGTTTTTATCTTGAGGCATTCTGCACCACTATCTTCAGTCCGCCATTTCCTGTTTGCGTACATGCGCGCGTGTGAAAGCCTGTGAAAGCTGTTGCACAGCGCAAAGAGGGATCATAACATCTAAGAGGTTTGAACCCGTTGAGTTTTTTGGATTGCACATGCTGTTATTTTGAACACTGTTATCCTTATTGAACATCTAAAATAACATTCTAAAACTCTAAAACTCCATATGGTTTAAGTTGTTTTCCCATATGGTTTTAGAAAACACAACGCCTGTGTGAAATAGAGACTCTCCATTTGGGTTGATCTGTGACCCACTAGCACCTCCCCCTGTAAGAGGGGAACAAGGCAACCTCAGAGTTACACACAAGGATACTGTCACGACTTCCTCCGAGGCTGCCTCCTCTCCTTGTTCGGGCAGGCTTCAGCGTTCGTCGTCACCGGCCTTCTAGCCACTGCCGCTCCTCATCTCATCATTCCATTTGTTTTGTCTTGATTATTACACACACCTGGTTCATATCCCCTCATCAGTACCTGTATAAGTGTTCCCTCTGCCCCCTTGTCTTTGTGTGTGATTGTTTATTGTGGAGGAGAGAGAAGCTCGGTGGAGCTCAGTGTATTTTCTATCGCCGGGAATATTCCCTGTGTGCCTTGTATTTTCCAGTGCGCCTGATTTGCGCACTGTAGTGTTTTCACACGTTACTGCATAACTCTGTGGTTCAGAATAAGTCCTGTTATGCTGTGATTTACCCTGCGCCTGACTCCTTCAGAATCACCTCATGACAGATACTTTATTGACACACACAAGAATGGAATAGACATGGAAAGGTAGTGGAAGGCAGTGGTTCTGTAAATGACTGAAAACAGGGGTAATTGATATGTACAGTACATACAATAGGACCAAAGCAATAATAACTTACTACCTGCACATACAGTATTACAACACACTGTAAAAAATTACTCTTTGGATCAACCTAAAATTGCGTCAACTGGTTACAAGTAAATTAGTTAGGTTTTCTCAATAGAAAAAAAACTACATTTGTTGAAACCAAGTATATGATTCAATGTCAACTGTTATATTTTATTATTAACAAACCTATATTTCAAGTTGCAACCTATTTCTTTCAACACTCAACTTACTTTTCCCCTTTGGTTAAACCTAATAAATAATATAAACAAACTAATATACATGTAACTGCCAAAATAAAGGAAACACCACCATAAAGTGTCTTAATAGGGCGTTGGGCCACCACGAGCTACCAGAACAGCTTCAATGCTTCTTGGCATAGATTCTACAAGTGTCTGGAACTCTATTGGAGGGATGCGACACCAGTTTTGTTGATGGTGGTGGAAAATGCTGTCTCAGGCGCCGTTCCAGAATCTCCCGTAAGTGTTCAATTGGGTTGAGATCTGGTGACTGACACACACACACACCCTTTAAACCCCCTATGCTCCTTTGAGACCCCTCTTTCCAAAATAATGGGCAACTGGGCATTTTTACACATAACGCTAAGCATGATGGGATGTCATTACATTGCATTCAAGGCCAAACATTTGATGATAAAGCTGCAATGGGTAAATTGGTGAAAGACTCAGACAGGCAGGCTGGCAGGCAAGCAGGCAGGCTGGCAGTCAGGCAGACATATAAACTCACACAGACAGACATCTCCCTCCCTCCCTCCCTCTACCTGGTCGGTCGGCCGGTCGGTCGGTCGGTCGGCTGGTTGAGAGAATGCCAAGAGTGTGCAAAGCTGTCATCAAGGCAAAGGGTGGCTATTTGAAGAATCTAAAATATATTTTGATTTGTTTAACACGTTTTTGGTTACTACATGATTTCATATGAGTTATTTCATAGTTTTGATGTCTTCACTATTATTCTACAATGTAGAAAATAGTAAAAATAAAGAAAAACCCTGGAATGAGTAGGTGTGTCCAAACTTTTGACTGGTACTGTATATATCAAATACATTTCCATCCCTCCCCTAATTGGAGTAACTAATGGACAACAACTCTTAGGCTTCTACTTCCAGCTTATACATACTTTATACATTTTACGGACACTGTCTAGTTTACAATAGCTAATGGTGAGACTTTCACTAAATGCAAACATCATTCATGTAGATCTAAAATTAATGTGATCTAAAATGTATGTGAATAACTCTCAGACAAAGGAAATTGAGTGCATGAGGAATAATGGAGAAGAGTACTAGACAACCTCACATCCATCTCCTCAATGAAGTGATGTAGTAGATACACATTCATGTTGTTTGAGCATAGATGTATGACTAAATGTATTGTGAGCAGAGACCAGAGGACATTATTGCACTGTATTGAGAGTTGCATTGCAGCTTCGCTTGCTTGTTTGCTTGCTGAGAACTAATCTAAGTACTCACATTGAATAGGCAATTGGAATGCCCAGAGCTGAATGCAACAATATAGGCATCCAATTCTAAAGTTGTTCAAATTCTCTTTCTCGCTCGCTCTCTCAAGGCTGTGTTTCAGAGTACTGTGGTGCCCTTGAGGTAGAGTAAACACCGATCGACTTCACCCTCCTGTCCAGAGCCCAGACATGAAAGGCTTAGTTCTCCTGCAAGCCTGAAAATACAGAGAGCTCAGGCTTTGATCCTCCATGGGGTTGACCCCAGAGCGACCCCCTGTTTTCCCACTGCCAGCCCAATCAAAGCCCTCTGTTCTCCACCAGACCTTAGGATGGAGCAAAACGAGGGTGGATTCAAAGTTGGAGACAAAAGAATCAAAGAGAAATCAATGACTGTACCTGGAGAGTGTAAATAAGACATCAGACCAGGTGTACACAGAAAGACTAACTCTACACTCAATAGACACGGAAGCAATCATTTTCACAAAAATTGATTTCATTTGAAATTTGGACAGATGATTTTGCTACTTACATTTTTCTTTATCTCTCTAACCTCTTAAATGTCAGCCAATTTAAAAATCACTCTCATACTTCTGTTCTGATATATATATGAAATTAACATTAATAGACTTAAATTTACTAAATTCACTCTTAGACTGTGTTACTAACGACAACAGCACTCTGTGATGACATCAGCTCCAGGCTCTTGACAGGCAATGATGACGTCAGCTCCAGGCTCTTGACGCAGGGTGATGGCGTCAGCTCCAGGCTCTTGACGCAGGGTGATGGCGTCAGCTGCAGGCTCTTGACGCAGGGTGATGGCGTCAGCTCCAGGCTCTTGACACAGGGTGATGGCGTCAGCTGCAGGCTCTTGACTCAGGGTGATGGCGTCAGCTCCAGGCTCTTGATGTGGGATGATAATGTCAGCTCCAGGCTCTTGACGCAGGATGTGAGATTTAGGCATTTGGCCAGGAGTGTCTCCAACCAGCATTTCAACTTGTGGGACAGATCAGTCTTTATCTAGAGTACAATTATGAGACAAATTTGACCTTTTATTCATTATATTATCATACTTAAGACAACAGGGAAGTTTGGAAATGAAAGCTATTGCAATAATTTAATTCAGTTTTAATCAAGAAATGGAGTTCAGTTCATACACATCCATGTCCTAACCCTGCGTAGGAGATTCTGTAGTTTGCGGTTCACGGAGTGATGCCAAGGCTCAGAGCACCCATCTGATAGTAATACAACACAATAATACTGTCATTTAGCTGAAACCTTCTCCAAAGGCACATTACATTAAAACACATATTCAGCAGGTTTGGGGTTATTTCCACAAATGTAGTTCTAAATAAATTCCCTCTCCCTGTAAATTCAATTGTATTCAATTGAAATGGCAGGTCAGTCTTTAAATGCAGAGATAACTAAATTCCTCTCAATTCCAATGTTAGGAAAATTCCAAGAATTCAATTCCCAATTCAGTATTATCCCCAATAATTCCACAAATTAAATTCCCTCAGGCTTTCAGGCTGTTCATGTCACTGTTCAGACAGCCTAGCTATATTGGAAACATAACATAGAAATACAAGTTGAAATGTTTTAAAACAAAACCTGCACTCAACTTTTGATACTAAGTGCTTTCATTCCATTAACTGGGAACAGTCCAAAAAGTATAATTCCAATTCAATTCCAATTCCATAACTTCAAGATTGTTTAAATTTGAATTGAATTCAACGTATTCAGCCCAGCATCATGCTCAAAACCTATTGAGCCATGGGACCCCTAGCTCACCCAACATCTCTCCCACTGCAGTCTCCTGTGCAGCAGGTAAGCCAGCCTAGTCCTCCAGAAGTGGTCCTGGTCGGTCAGGTAGGGGTGGCAGAGGGTTCTGGTCAGGGAGAGGTAGGGGTGACCCAGGGGGCCGGTCAGGGTAAGGCTGAGGACAGGGACCCCTCACTGGGCTCTGTCCCCTGGTCTGTGGAGGACACGGTACGCCTGCCCCCACGCCATCAAAACACACACCTGTCCCAGAGTGCAGTGCAGCAGGAAGCAGGAAGTGTGTGGGTGGCTGGAGGAGCTGACCAGTAGGGGCAGTAGAGTCATACAGAGTAGGGAGGGGGGGGGGGGGGGGTAAAGCATGGGGAAGCAGAGCAAGAGAGAGGCAGGCCCTCT
>NC_140003.1:31534996-31597496 GCF_964263955.1 Coregonus lavaretus
GTCAGAGATTTTGACACTGTGAGGCTTTCTGAAGAGACTAAAAACGTCCCCCTAATGTATCTGGCCTACTGTAGGGTTTAATGAGGGGCAACTTTCACTTTTTCTCATTCTGAGTTCAATAGTTCATGAAGTTAGGATATCTCACTTCCCAGAACACCTCAGGCAGGCCACTGCAACACTTTCACTTTGAGTGGCCTTCTCTACTCGTTTTCGTTTGAGTAATTTAGGCTAGAGTTATGAGAAAGCACCATGGGGAGAAGGGACCATGAGCCTACAGTGTTTTTCTCCATTCCCCCTCAACACACATACACCACACTACTTATGTTGCACCCTCCATACCCCCTTGAACAGTCAGACAGCACTGAAACTATGCAGAGCACATTCTGTTCCATTACAGTGACTGTCAACATTGTCATCTTTTCCCTGGCAGACAGCTGTCCTAGAGAGTATATGGTGAGACTGCCCTCCCTGTCTCTGACAGGCTCCATCACATTGAGCATTTATATATTTATTATATATTTATAGGCCTGTCTCCTGGACAAATGACTGATGTATAATTCACGAGGTCTGGGTTTGACCCTTGACCCTGGTCGCTGAGAGGGAGGGGAGATTCAACAGGGCTTTACAATGACCCTTATTATAGACTCTGGGGGCTAGCCACTGGAACATGCAGTGACATGCTTAGGGGTGTGTGTGTGTGTGTGTGTGTGTGTGTGTGTGTGTGTGTGTGTGTGTGTGTGTGTGTGTGTGTGTGTGTGTGTGTGTGTGTGTGTGTGTGTGTGTGTGTGTGTATGTGTTTGTGTAATGCTAAACCAGCAGCAGGATGCCATTTCTCTGCCCTCTGACCCCCCGGTCGCTCTCCCTCACACACACACCACATTACTCCCAAGGTCTCTCCGCTATATGGCCCAAGCCATTAAATAGACATGTACTGTATGCATAAATGAGACCAGTTTATTGTATGGCCGTTACTGACAGGTCATATGGTACAGGTTAAGATACATGGTGGATAATGGTAATGCTTAATAATGTTGTTTAATGTGTATAATGTGAAGAGACTTAGATTAATGGTTTAGGAGGAGGATGTCACTGTGTGGGTTTGGAGAGATTTAAGACAGCTTGGGGGAGGGCTAGGACGAGGTGATGGAGAAACTTCCATGGTGGCAGCCATTTTATCCTTGAGAAGATAATGGAGTTTGTTTAGCTAGGGTGAGGGTGAAAACATTTAGTAAAAGTACAGAGGGTTGTCATCAGGTTTGGGGTTAATTCCACAAATTCAATTCTAATTCAATTTCCTCTCCCTGTAAATTTCCATTTAATTCAATTCAAATTCCAGGTCAGTCTTTGAATTCAGAGATAATTCCAATTTTAGGTCAATTCCAAGAATTCAAAATCCAATTCAATATTATACCAACAATTCCACAAATTCAAATTCAATCCCCTCAGACTTTCAGGCTGATCATGTCACTGTTCAGACAGCCTAGCTATACTGGAAATATAGAAATACAAGTGAAGTTGAAATGATTTAGAACAAATCCTGCTGTACATTTTTTATACTAAGTGCACTAATAACTGGGAAATGTATAAATATTGAATTCTAATTCAATGCCGTTCCAAAGATTAAATGTTTTTACAATTGCAATTCAATTCCAATTCAAACCGTTGAAAGTCTAATTCCAATTCAATTCCAATTCCATAACTTGAAGACTGTTGAAATTTGAATTGAATTCAACGTAAATGTCTCCAATTCATGAGTGAATTCAAGAATTTAACTGCAATTTCAAATTAAATTGGAATTGACCCCAACTGTGGTTGTCATGAAATGTTCACAATGTAGGAAAGTTAACTATCTTTATTTTCCCACTACTCCTCACCCCCCCCCCCTCTCTCTCTCTCTGTCACCCGTCCCACATCATCTGTATTGATAGGCATCCCCCCCCCCCCGCCCCCCACCAACACAAAGAGGAAGTGAAGGTCCTCCTACGACCTTCTTCAAACACCCGTTCAGTCCCTCAGTTTTCCACTTAATGGCCCGCAGCCACATAAACAGAATGCATAATTACAAAGAACAAATGTTAAGCAATCATAGAAGGGTGTGACATCATTGTGAACGCAATGCAGCTCACTGGAGAAAAAAAGAGGCAAATTGAAACGGTGTGAAGATGTGAGATTTTCCCAACTCACGCTTTCTCCCATATACATTCAAACAAACACGCAGACAGCCAGACACACACACTCACTATGTGCCTGTTATTGAAAGTAAGAAGGAGAAGAGAAAGCAAATGGAGATGCTTAATTGGTATTCAGTTTTGTGTGTGTGTGTGCATGCGTGCGTCTGTTGTCTAACTGTTGTGAGCCATGGGTTGAGAAAAAGAGATTGCGTCTTCAGATTAGAATAGATAAGGATGCTCTTTCTCTGCAATCACTCTCCCCAATCTATCAGTTTTATACACTTTACCATGTTTACAATGGAGCACTATTAACATTAAGTGGCAGAGAAGTGTAGTCATCATCTCACATTCACACAGGGAAAGTGTTCAAGAATGCAGTTAGAAGTAATTAATAAATACACCAACACGCACATATAGTTGTAGGATCTTAATTTGACCTGTATTGTCGCTGCAAAATAATCATGCAGCAACAGGATTTTAACGTTTAGTCCATAATGTTGCTTGATCAGTGGTTAAGGAGCGGTCAAAATGTACGCAATTGTTACCTGGAGAAAAATGGGGGAGGGTCATGCTTTTTCAATTTCAGTCAGGAGAGGGTCATGTACTCTAAAAATGTTTACATATTTTTGCTTTACTCATCTCATATGTATATACTGTATTCTATTCTACTGTATTTTAGTCTATGCCACTCTGACATTGCTCATCCTAATATTTCTAATATTTATATATTCCTTAATTCCGTTTTTTTACTTTTAGGTTGTGTGTATTGTGTGTATTGTTGTGAATTGTTAGATATACTGCACTGTTGGAGCTGGCACCCCTAACAAACAATAACCTAAAGTCAAAACCGTTACAACTTGTGTATCAAGAATGGTCCACCACCCATACAAGATGGCGCCGATAGACATGGCAGCTTTGTTTCTAGCTCCTAAGCAACTTTGCAGTATTTTAGTTTTTTTTTGTGTGTGTTTGTTTGTTCTTACATTATTAGCCCAGAACTTTTTTTGTCTTAATACATACAGCCGGAAATAACTTTTGGATAACAGAGCAGCCGTAACTTATTAGCATTCCAGAAATACTACTTTCCTGAATTGGATCCTTTGTTCGTACCCCTCAAGGCAATTGAACTTATCCCAGAGGCTGCTCCAAGACGCCGCCGGCGGAAAATAGTTATTCGGAGTGGACTTCTAGTCCGATTCAGGAGGTGTGCACATCTTCCACTGCTTCTGAGTATATTACTTGCTAATGTTCAGTTCCTGGACAATAAAGTAGACGAGCTCAGGGCGAGGATCTCCTTCCAGAGAGACATCAGGGACTGTAACATACTCTGTTTCATGGAATCATGGCTCTCTCCGGATATACTGTCCCCGTCCATACAGCCAGCTGGGTTCTCAGTACATCGCGCAGACAGGAATAAAGAACTCTCCGGGAAGAAGAAAGGCGGAGATGTATGTTTCCTGATTAACTACTCATGGTGTGATTGTAGTAACGTACAGGAACTCAAGTCCTTTTGTTCACCCAACCTAGAATAACTCACAATCAAATGCAGACGGTATTACCTCCCAAGATAATTATCTTTGGTTATCGTCACAACCATGTATATTCCCCCTCAAGCCAATACGACAACGGCCCTCAAGGAACTACACTTGACTTTGTGCAAACTGGAAACCACATATCCTGAGGCCGAATGTATTGTAGCTAGGGATTCTAACAAAGCAAATCTGAGGAAAACGCTACCAAAGTACTATCAACACATTGCCTGTAGTACTCGCGCTTAAACAAATCTCAACCATTGTTACTCTCCCTTCTGGGATGGCTACAAGGCCCTCCCCCACCCTCCCTTCGGCAAATCAAATCACAACTCCATTCTGCTCCTCCCTTCCTATAGGCAGAAACTCAAACAGGAAGTACCCGTGCTAAGGCCTATTCAACACTGGTCTGACCAATCGGAATCCATTTTTCAAGATTGTTTAGAATACGTGGACTGGGATATGTTCCGGGTAGCCTCTGAGAATAACATTGATGTGAACACTGACATGGTGACTGAGTTCATCAGGAAGTGTATAGGGGATGTTGTTCCCACTGTGACTATTAAAACCTACCCAAACCAAAAACCGTGTATAGATGGCAGCATTCGCTCAAAACTGAAAGCATGAACCACCGAGGTGACAGGGAATATGGTTGAATACAAACAGTGCAGTTATGCCCTCCGTAAGGCAATCAAAACAAGCAAAATATTGCAATTCAACGGCTCAGGCAGGAGACGTTTGTGGCAGGGACTCCAGACAATCACCGATTACAAAGAGAAAACCAGCCTCGCGCACACCGACGTCTTGCTCCCGGAGAAGCTAAACACCTTCTTCTCCCACTTTGAGGATAACACAGTGCCACTGACAAGGGCTTCTCCCGAGGTCTGTGGTCTCTTGTTCTCTGTGGCTGACGTGAGTAAGACATTTAAGTTTGTTAACTGTCACAAGGCTGCCGGCGCAGAAGGCCTCAGAACATGCGCAGACCAGCTGGCTGGAGGGTTTAAGGACATATTCAATCTCTCCCTACCCCTACACCATAGTACCCTCCAAGCTCATCATTAAGCTCTGGGCCCTGGGTCTGAACACGCCCTGTGCAACTGGGTCCTGGACTTCCTGATGGGCCGCCCCCAGGTGGTGAATGTAGGAAACAACACCTCCGCTACTCTGATCCTCAACACAGGGGCCCCACAAGGGTGCGTGCTCAGCCCCCTCCTGTACTCCCTGTTCACCCATGACTGCGTGGCCACGCACGCCTTCAACTCAATCATCAGGTTTGCAGACGACACAACAGTAGTAGGCCTGATTACCAACAATGACTGTATATATACTGTTCTATCCTATGTATTCTACAGATATACTAAATATTCTATCCACATACTGTCCATAATGTCTATACGTACAGCATAGACATTATGGAAGATGTGTCCAAATACAAAGTATGTGGACACCCCTTCAAATTAGTTGATTTGGCTATTTTAGCCACATCCGTTGCAGACAGGTGTATAAAATCGAGCACACAGCCATGCGATCTCCATAGACAAACATTGGCAGTAGAATGGCCTTACTGAAGAGCTCAGTGACTTTCAACGTGGCACCGTCAAAGGATGACACTTTTCCATCTAGTTAGTTAGTAAAATGTCTGCCCTGCTAGAGCTGCCCCGGTCAACTGTAAGTGCTGTTATTGCGAAGTGGAAACATCTAGAAGTAACAACGGCTCAGCCGCGAAGTGGTAGGCCACACAAGCTCACAGAATGGAGCCGCCGAGTGCTGAAGGGCGTAGCGCGTAACAATCGTCATTCCTCTGTTGCAACACTCACTACTGAGTTCCAAACGACCTCTGGAAGCAACATCAGCACAAAAACTGTTCATCGGGAGTGTCACAGCTTCCTCCGAAGCTGCCTCTTCTCCTTGTTCGGGCAGGCTTCGGCGTTCGTCGTCACCGGCCTTCTAGCCACTGCCGCTCCTCTTCTCATCATTCCATTTGTTTTGTCTTGTTTATTACACACACCTGGTTTCAATTCCCCTCATCAGTATCTGTATAAGTGTTCCCTCTGACGCCTTGTCTTTGTGTGTGATTGTTTATTGTGGAGGTTATATGAGCTTGGTGGAGCTCCTTGTACTTTGTATCGACACTTTGATTTACCCTCCTGCGCCTGACTCCGTCCAAATCACACGCCACAGGGAGCTTCATGAAATGGGTTTCCATGGCCGAGCAGCCGCACACAAGCCTGAGATCACCATACGCAATGCCAAGCGTCGGCTGGAATGGTGTAAAGCTCGCCGCCATTGGACTCTGGAACAGTGGAAACGCGTTCTCTGGAGTGATGAATCATGCTTCACCATCTGGCATTCCGACGGACGAATCTGGGTTTGGTGGATGCCAGGAGAACTCTACCTGCCCGCATGCATAGTGCCAACTGTAAAGTTCGGTGGAGGTGGAATAATGGTCTGGGGCTGTTTTTCATGGTTCGGGCTAGGCCCCTTAGTTCCAGTGAAGGGAGATCTTAACGCTACAGCATACATTGACATTCGAGACTATTCTGTGCTTCCAACTTTATGGCAACAGTTTGAGGAAGGCCCTTTCCTGTTTCAGCACGACAATGCCACCGTGCACAAAGCGAGGTCCATACAGAAATGGTTTGTCGAGATCTGTGTGGGAGAACTTGACTGGCCTGCACAGAGCCCTGACCTCAACCCCATCGAACACCTTTTGGATGAATTGGAACGCCGACTGCGAGCCAATCCTAATCACCCAACATCAGTGCCCCACCTCACTAATGCTCTTGTGGCTGAATGGAAGCAAGCCTCCGCAGCAATGTTCCAACATCTAGTGGAAAGCCTTCCCAGAAGAGTGGAGGCTTTTATAGCAGCAAAGGGGGGACCAACTCCATATTGATGTCCATGATTTTGGAATGAGATGTTCGACGAGCAGGTGTCCACTAGGGCTGTGGTGGTCATTACATTTTGTCAGCCGGTGCTTGTCAAGTAAATAACTGCCGGTTTCACGGTAATTGACCGTTAATTAAAATAAATAAATTTAGCATCTCCTGGCTTCCATGCATAGCCTACAAGCCACTGATGCAGACCTTTGGAACATCTACATTTTAAAGAGTCTAAAAAATCCATGTAATATAGCCTACACCATCACAATAAATTCATCATTTATTTTAGACAGGTCTAAAGACACATGATATGAAGAAAATGTGGTCTGTTTCAGAAGAACAGAATAGCATACTCTGAGTTGTCCTTATGTTAGGCCCTGATCTGGCTATGCCATATGGCTGTGGGCTACACTAGTTCATTTAGCTGACAAGATTTGCTTAGAATTCCATGGCATTATTTTATATTATTTCATAGTATGAAGAATACAATTGGACATAGCTGAATAAATAGAAAGGATATCTTCTCCAAACGATTTGAGGGAATGCGCACATGCGGCTATCCTGTGTTGAGAGGATAACAAAGAAACAGGTACTCCTATATGCTTAATTTGAAGTTATTTATGTAACTTTAGTTGTGATACAAATGTTAGGCTATATGTTTGGATTTTTTATACATTCTAAGGCTGTATGATGCGACTCTAATGATTATGTGACGAGGTGTGAAAGAAGGAGTCAGGCGCAGGAGGTAAAATACCGAAGTCCAGAGTTTGCATAAATCAAACGCCCCAAGCGTCAAACGAAACTGTACTAGGGAAAACACCCACCTTGGCAAATAACACAGTGAAATGTAGCTCAACCGAGCTACACGCTCTCACAACAAAACAATCACTCACAAAGACAAGGGGAACAGAGGGAACACTTATACACATACTAATTAGGGGAATGAGCACCAGGTGTGTGTGATTGACAAGATATGACATGTGGAGTGATGAGAATGGGATCGAAGCCTGCCCGAACCAGGAGGGGGGGCAGCCCCCCCCCCCCCCCCGACGTGCGGCTCCAGCAGTGCGTCTACCCCGGCCTCGGGGTCGGCCAGGAGGACACGGAGCAGGGCGAGTCGGATGGTGACGGTGGAAATCCCTCAACAGGGAGGGATCGAGGATGTCCCGCCTTGGGACCCAGCACCGTTCCTCCGGACCGTACCCCTCCCACTCCACAAGATACTGAAGGCCCCCCACCCGACGCCTCGATGCCAGGATGGAACGGACCAAGTAAGCCGGGGTCCCCTCAATGTCCAGAGGAGGTGGAGGAACCTCCCGTACCTCAGACTCCTGGAGTGGACCAGCTACCACCGGCCTGAGGAGAGACACATGAAACGAGGGGTTAATACGGTAATCAGGGCGGAGTAACAACCTGTATGTCACCTCGTTTATTCTCCTCAGGACTTTAAACGGCCCCACAAACCGCGGGCTCAGCTTCCGGCAGGGCAGGCAGAGGGGCAGATTCCGTGTTGAGTGCCAGACCCGATCCCCCGGTACAAACACCGGGGCCTCCCTGCGCTGGCGGTCAGCGTTGGCCTTTTGACGACGCACGGCGCGCTGGAGGCGAACGTGGGCAGCATCCCAAGTCTCCTCTGCGTGCCGAAACCAGTCATCCACCACGGGAGCCTTCTGGCTCTGGTGCCATGGTGCCAGGACCGGTTGGTACCCCAAAACACATTGGAAGGGTGTTAGGTTAGTGGAGGAGTGGCGGAGAGAGTTCTGAGCATATTCTGCCCATGGCAGGAACACAGACCACTCCCCTGGCCAGTCCTGACAGTAGGTCCGCAGGAACCTACCCACATCTTGATTCACCCTTTCCACCTGCCCATTGCTCTCGGGGTGAAAACCAGAGGTCAGGCTGACCGAGACCCCCAGACGTTCCATGAACGCCTTCCAGACTCTAGACGTGAACTGGGGACCTCGGTCGGACACTATATCCTCTGGTACCCCGTTGTGCCGAAAGACGTGAGTAAACAGAGCCGCAGTTTGTAGGGCCGTGGGGAGACCAGGCAGAGGAAGGAGGCGGCAGGACTTTGAAAAGCGGTCCACAACGACCAGGATCGTGGTGTTACCTTGGGAGGGGGGAAGATCAGTGAGAAAATCAATACTCAGGTGAGACCATGGTCGTTGTGGAACTGGTAAAGGTAGTAGCTTACCCGCTGGGAGGTGCTTAGGTGCCTTACTCTGAGCGCACACTGAGCATGAGGAAACATACACCCTCACGTCCTTAGACAAGGTAGGCCACCAGTACTTCTCGGTCAGGCAGCGCATTGTACGACCGATACCTGGATGACCAGAGGAGAGTGACGTGTGTGCCCAGTAGATCAGACGATCACGGATAAGCGCAGGCACGTACTGCAGCCCAGCTGGACACTGCGGTGGAGATGGATCTGTGCGTAATACCTGCGCTGTATCTGCGTCCATCGCCCATACTACCGGCGCCACAAAGCATGAGGCCGGGAGTATGGGGGTGTTGTCTCTGGGCCTCTCCTCTGTGTCATACAGCCGAGACAGTGCGTCTGCCTTCACGTTCTTCGTACCCGGAATGTATGAGAGTGTGAAATCGAACCGGGTGAAGAAGAGGGCCCACCTGGCCTGGCGAGGATTCAGCCTCCTCGCTGCCCGAATGTACTCCAGGTTACGGTGGTCTGTCCAGACGAGGAAAGGGTGTTTCACCCCTTCGAGCCAATGTCTCCACACCGTCAAAGCTCGGACAACAGCCAACAGCTCCCAATCACCAACGCCGTAGTTCTGCTCCACCGAGCTGAGCTTCTTAGAAAAGAAGGCACAGGGGCGGAGCTTGGGTGGCGTGCCCGAGCGTTGGGATAAGACAGCTCCTATCCCTACTTCGGACGCATCAACCTCCACTACGAACGGTAGTGATGGATCGGGGTGTGCCAGTACCGGGGCTGAGGTGAACAGACCCCGCAATCTACTGAATGCCAAATCAGCCTCAGCAGACCAGCGGAGCCGGGACGGCCCACCCTTCAACAAGGAGGTAAAGGGAGCTGCGACCTTGCCAAAACCCAGAATAAACCTTTGATAGTAGTTGGCAAAGCCAAGGAAGCGCTGCACCTCCTTTACCGTGGTTGGAGTCGGCCAATTACGCACGGCTGCAATGCGGTCTCCCTCCATCTCCACACCTGTGGTGGTAATGTGATATCCGAGGAAGGAGATTGACTGCTGGAAAACTCACACTTCTCTGCCTTGGCAGAAAGATCATTCTCCAGCAGTCGGACAGGTACTTTGCAAACCAGGGACACATGCTCGGTGCGCGTAGCGGAATACACCAGGATGTCATCGATGTAGACCACCACACCACGACCAAGCATGTCCCGAAACACCTCGTTCACAAAGGACTGGAAAACGGATGGAGCATTCATCAAACCGTAGGGCATCACCAGGTATTCATAATGCCCGGAGGTTGTGCTGAATGCTGTTCCTTCCCGAGTACGCACCAGGTTGTAGGCACTCCTGAGGTCTAATTTGGTGTAAAAAAACGGGCCCCATGCATTGACTCAATCACTTAAGGAATGAGGGGAAGAGGATAACTAAATCTTACCGTCACATCATTCAGTGGTCGATAATCAATGCACGGGCGTAAACCGCCATCTTTCTTCTTCACAAAGAAGAAACTCGAGGAGGCAGGTGAAGTGGAGGGACGTATATACCCCTGGCGCAGGGACTCGGTGACGTATATTTCCATAACCTCTGTTTCAGCCTGCGACAGCGGATACACATGACTCCTGGGAGGTACAGCGTCTACCCGACGGTTTATCGCGCAATTCCCCTCCCGATGAGGTGGTAATTTAGTCGCTTTCGTCTTGGAAAACGCGAGCGCCAGATCATGGTATTCGGGGGGAATGCGCACGGTGGGGGTACCGTCTAGACTGAAACACCTAGACACCTACCCGGACACTCACGCGACCACCCCGTCAGAACCCTCTGCGGCCATGAGAAATTGGGGTTGTGAAGGGCTAACCACGGGATACCCAAGACTACAGGGTAAGCAGGAGACTCAATAATCATAAAGGTGATCTGCTCAACATGTGTCTCCTGCGTAATCATGGTGACTGGTACAGTAACTTCCTTAACAAACCCGGACCCTAATGGTCGACTATCTAGTGCTCTGATGGGGAGTGGAATGGTTAGGGGAACCAATGAAATGCCTTGACGGTGTGCAAATGCCCTGTCCATAAAATTCCCAGCTGCGCCTGAATCAACTAGTGCCTTACACTGGGAACCTACCAAGTGATCTGGAAAGGAGATAGATAAAGTACAGTGCGCCGCAAAGGGCTCTGAACACGTTTGGGTGTTCGTACCTGGGGTGATGCATGAGTACCCTGCCTACCGCCTCCAGACCCAAAAGAACGTTGACTGCGACGTGAGGTGGATTCCCTTCTTGCCACCAAAGTGGCACTGTCGCTGTCCTCCTGCGCTCTCTCGACCGGCGGCTCCCACCAACTCCATCTGCTCGGGGTCAGAGTCGTCCGGAGTGGGAACGGGCAGACCCCTACCAGGACATCCTCTGGCTGCTAGCAGATTGTCCAGCCGGATGGCCATGTCCACCAATTGGGAGAACGATAGCATGGCATCCCGGCAGGCTAGCTCCCGTCGGACGTCCTCCCTTAGGTGGCACCGGAAATGGTCTATCAGGGCCCGCTCATCCCACCCGGACCCCGCTGCCAGCGTCCGGAACTCCAGCGCATAGTCCTGAGAGGTCCTCGTCCCCTGCCTTAGATGAGGGCCTCTCAACCCTCAGGCGGGTGATCAAAAACGTCCCAAAAGAGGCGAGCAAACTCCCCGTAGTTTTCCAACGTGGTACCTCACTCGTTCCATACTGCGTTGGCCCACTCCAGGGCTCGCCCACAAAGGCAGGAAACGAGGACGGATACCTTCTCCCGCTCCCGGGGCGCCGGCCTGATGCTGGAGAAATACAACTCCAGTTGGAGTAGGAATCCCTTACATTTACATTTTTACATTTTAGTCATTTAGCAGACGCTCTTATCCAGAGTGACTTACAGTTAGTGAGTGCATTCATTTTTCATACTGGCCCCCCGTGGGAAATTAACCCTCAACCCTGGCGTTGCAAGCACCATGCTCTACCAACTGAGCTACAGGGGACCACACAATCCATACATCGCGCTGCAGTCCCGTCAAACGCCAGTGGCCGGGATATCTGGATCCCTCCAGGGGCTGGGGTGTAGGTGGCTGTATCCGGTTGACCAGCTGGTCTCGATAGATCGGATCCTCTCCTCTCCAGGCGTTCTACCACCTGAAGAACCCGATCCATCGCTTCCCCCAAGCTGGCCAACATCGAGGAATGCTCCTGGACCCTTGCCACAACTCCAGGCATGCGGTCTTCTCCTGCTGACTCCATATCAGATCAGGTGAGTGATTCTGTGATGAGGTGTGAAAGAAGGAGTCAGGCGCAGGAGGTAAAATACCAAAGTTTAAGCCGTTTGCATAAATCAAACGCCCCAAGCGTCAAACGAAACTGTACAAGGGAAAACATCCACCTTGGCAAATAACACAGTGAAATGTAGCTCAACCGAGCTACACGCTCTCACAACAAAACAATCACTCACAAAGACAAGGGGAACAGAGGGAACACTTATACACATACTAATTAGGGGAATGAGCAACAGGTGTGTGTGATTGACAAGACATGACAAGTGGAGTGATGAGAATGGGATCGGCAGTAGCTAGTACTCTGGTGAGGACGAACGCCGAAGCTTGCCCGAACCAGGAGGGGGGGCAGCCTCGGCGGAAGTCGTGACAGATTATTTGAAAAAAGTCGCATGAAAGCAGTGAGCTCGGCTTAGTTTTTTTGTGCAGGCTGTACACACTTCATCAGTCTGTCAACAGCCTTTTGCAGCCAGTGGCTGTTGTCCCCTTGGGCTGAATATTATAATTATATTTCCCTTCTCTCGGCTGCGTGCCGAAGCACCTCTCACTCACATGGCTCTCAGTCACATGATCGGGTCTTTCTCACAGGCTACAAGTGAAGACAGACACATCGGGGTCACAACTGCGTTGTCCTTATCCAATTCCGAGGCGCATAGTGAAGATATTGGAAGAACTGTCCACATTTACTTTTCGTCAGCCAACCAGATGTGTAGGCCTAACGAACAGTAAAAGCACTAGCCTATGTCAATCTACTATCCCCCATAGTACAAAAGTTTACCTATTCTAGTCTGTGCGAGAAATAAATATTCCAAACGTAGTCTGGGACAGTTGTGGGATGCGATAGATCTCAAATTAATACAACCACTAGCATTAAAAAAAACTGTTTTAAGCAAGGAGCCTGACGCAACAGATGAGAATGTTTAGCTATTAGGCTATTAGGCTATTTCTTCACATGATATGCTTGACAATGGACACACGGCAGTAGTGCGAATGATCCATTACACTCTAAAAATTAGTGGTTCAACAAGGGTTCTTCTAAGATCTTCAAAGTTCTTTGAATAACCTTAGGGTTCTTGGCACCGAAAATTGCACCCAAAAGGTTCTTCCAAGAACCCCATAGGAGGTGGGGTTTATCGAGGAACCTCCTTAGTTGGTGGGGGTTCTTGCAGGAACCTAACTTCCGAACTGAAACATTTGGATTTTAATTTGAAAGGACAGCAGGTGCAGGCCCTTAACTGAAAAATGTAAAGATCTCCTCAATTTAAGGAAAGGTTTGTCCCTTGTATGATCTAAATTGATAATGTTTTCTGATGACACTATCCATCTTTTCATATTTGTGCAAATCTTTCTAAAACAGAAAATGGACACAATTCAATTGATATCAATCAACAGATGTAGGAATATGAACTGTAGGCTATAAGAATATGGCTAGCTGTATTGGGTGCAGATGACTGAACTGCTCACTTTTGTGTCTGTAGGTATACAGATGAGGATGCATACAAAGGTATGTCAATTGGTATTGGTATGTTATGAAGATCAGATTGACCATCCTCCTCCCTTACCTCTTCAATTAATATCCCATAGGCCTCTACATTATGGACAAGGTATGTGTATGAAAACCATTATTAAAACAGTTTTTTTCATTTACATTTACCACAAAAACCAAGGTATGAATACTGTCGTGTGCATGTTTTGTTAATCATCTGTATAACTACTATTTTTGGGATTCACAGACTTCACCCTCCCTACACATCTGATGAATATAACAGGAAACCTGCTCGATCACCATGCACTGCAAAATCATTCTGGCTATGGATATGGAGAACATCAACACATTAACATCTACATGCCAGAGGATATACCCACTGGACCTCATATTTTTATTTTTTTATTCTGCTTTGCCACTAAAATCATAATAAACACTGACAACTAAAATATTGTGTTATTGTTGTTATTGTTAAGCGTATTATTATTAATAATAATAATAATAGGGGAGGGGGGAGGGAGTAGTTCAAAAATTAACCCCAAAAGGTTCTTCAAAAGGTTATTCGAGGATCCATTAAAAGGGGTTCTTTGCAGAACCCTTTTAAAGAGTTCTTCGAATAACTTATAGGGGTTCCCCCACAGTTTCAATTTGAAGAACCCCTAAAGGATCCTCCGGGAACCTTGACTTTTTAGAGTGTAGCAGGAAAACACCATTCTCAAAAGTGACCACAAATGCGATTATGCATTTAATGCTTTTATTATAAAGGTGCATTTTTATGGTGAAAATGATCTTCCCCAAACTTGAAACTCACGTGCTGCGTATGTATGCCAGTTAGGCTCTACCTCCGTTGTAAAGTGGATTTAATGTGCTTCATTTAAAGAAGTTATTTGGCCACTTTAGTTGTGATACAAACCTTATCAAAACATATAGGCCTATGGGTTAGGATACATGAGGTATACGACTATGATTTTAAAAAGTTGCAAAAGAAAACGCATGCGCTGTTTGCCTTAAGCTGTGAATCATTCACAATTGATCATTTATCATTCACAAGTTATAGGCTAATATTGTCACCCATCACACTATTCTTGATTTAATCTTGTCTTTACATATGCTAAATAATATATGTGTGAAATTTGTTTTGATTTAGAATGGACCACTATCATACACCTGTCTAGAAACAGAGGAAGGGGAAAAAAATACATGTCATCTACGCACTTAAAATCCGAATGGAGGACGCTGTTCCTGTGGTTCATTTTCATGCCAGCCAGGTAGGCTATACTCCTGAAGTAAAGAAAAGCAATGTGCTTAATATTAGGAAAGTTGTGAAATAAATATAGTATGCCTAGCCTATAGAAAGCTGATGGGATCCTCCTCTTTTTAGTAGAGGCCATCAAAACTCTGTTTTCTCACGCAATTGCATAGCCTATAGAAATGTTGTGCAACATGAGCTCATGGGCTCTCGTGAAGTGTTTGATTAGATTTTTGAATACATTTGCATTGATGTCAGAGTGATTAGAGGGACAATAGAGTGCTGAGTACCAGGCAGTTAGCAAGTTTGGTAGGCTACTAATGACCATCAGCAGCATCAGAGCTAGGAGAAGCCTATGTCACGCCCTACAGAATTCTAGCTAGTTTGGTCAGGGTGTGAATATTCTAGATTTGTATTTCTATGTTGGCCGGTGTGGTTCCCAATCAGAGGCAGCTGTCGCTCGTTGTCTCTGATTGGGGATCATACTTAGGCAGCCTATTGGCACTGTTGAGTTGTGGGATCTTGTTCCGTGTAAGGTTTGTTGTGTTGTACCTTTGGACTTCACGTTTCGTTTCCTTTGTTGTTTTGTCGTGTGTTTATCGTTGAATAAACATGTACGCATATCACGCTGCGCCTTGGTCCGACCCTTCTTTAAACGAACGTGACAGCCTAATTACCGTTACTAAGCGGTCACGTGGAATTTGACTGCCATCATGACTCGTGACCGCCGGTGTGGTGGTAATACGGTCACCGTAACAGCCCTAGTGTCCACATACCCAATTTAGATGGTTTGGGATGAGTTGGAATGCAGAGTGAAGGAAAAGCAGCCAAAAAGCGCTCAGCAACTCCTTCAAGACCGTTGGAAAAGCATTCCAGGTGAAGCTGGTTTAGAGAATCCATTAGTATGCAAAGCTGTCATCAAGGCAAAGGGTGGCTACTTTGAAGAATCTCAAATATAAAATATATTTTGATTTAACACTTTTTTTGGTTACTACATGATTCCATATGTGTTTTTTCATAGTTTGATGTCTTCACTATTATTCTACAATGTAAAAAAATAGAAAAAATAAAGAAAAAGCCTGGAATGAGTAGGTGTGTCCAAACTTTTGGCTGGTACTGTGTGTGTATATATATATATATATACTCTGGACTCCGCCATTGCTTGTCCTAATGTCCTAATATTTATATATTTCTTATTTCTATTCTTGTACTTTTAGATTTTGTGTATTGTTGTGAATTGTTAGATATTACTGCACTGTTGGAGATAGGAACAGAAGCATTTCCCTACACCCGCAATATCATCTGCTAAATATGTGTATGCGACCAATAAAATAAAATTAGATTTGACCCAAAGGACATCTAGCCAACTTGACACAACTGTGGGAAGCATTGAAGTCAACATGGGCCAGCATCCCTGTGGAACGCTTTCTACACCTTGTAGAGTCCATGCCCCAACGAATTGAGACTGTTCTGAGGGTATGTGACAAATAACATTTGATTTGGTTTTATGCAGTTATTTCAGCAATAAGCAACCAAAACAGGACATTTGAGTGGTCTTGCTCTTCACTGTAATCAGAGGGCATGCCAGTCTGTCTTGCATGCCAGTCTGTCTTGGCTAAAAGTAAAGGAGAGACTGGCTGCATCACTTTTCATTTTTAGAAGAAGCATTAATGTGTTGAAAATACACAGCATTGACACACTTACCCTACCAGCTAGTTTTGACGTTTTTAAGGCATGTAGTTCTGTCCTTAAGCTGTTCTTGTCTATTAATTTTCTGTATTATGTCATGTTTCATGTTTTGTGTGGACCCCAGGAAGAGTAGCTGCTACAATCGCCACACCTAATGGCAATCCTAATAAAATACAAAAAAAAATGTATAGGCTTACAAAAATTCAAATTAACCTACATCCCTGCAGTTTACAGCCCTAGCCAATAATTGTGTATAATAATACATTCCTCATTGCACTGTGTTGTTGTAGCCTAGGTAGAATGTATTTATTTATTTTTAAACGTAGGCCTAATCAATAGTGGAGCTTTGTGTGCCCAACTGCTGCAGAGCGCAGCCTGGAGGAACTCACAGATCTGCCATTTTATAATCTCTTAAATTGTTTATTTATTTTCTTGCACTTTGACATGTAAATATTTACAGCCCTAATATATCTAGTTAATGAGTGGCCTAATATCTAGCTAATATTTAGCTTCTTCGGCTACACAACTCTAGCCTCTCTCTTCCAGCTATTCCCATATGCAATACGGACGCAAGCCCCTTCCCTATTCCTTTTCTCCTGAAATCCCAGGAAAAGCTATAGGCTACAAAAGCTATAGGAGATTTGTTTTTATACTAGGCATAATAGGCTTTTTGTGGAGAGAAGCAGGCTCGCTCTTGCTAAGCTGAATGTAAAATAGACCTAGGCCAAATGAACTGTCGGGGAACCTTGCAGAGAGAGTGCATCACTGGCCAGTGATGATAACATTGTTGCACTAATGTAGCCTATTAAATAGTTGCACAGGACAGACAGTGATGAGCACAGTGAAAAAGAAGATCCAAACGAATTGACATCCATTAGAAAAATGGAAATCACTTCCAAACCACTTGAGCAACGAGGCAAGCTTTGACATGATGTAAAAGATGTGCAGGCTAAACAGTGTTTGTTGTTGCATTTCTACATTACTTCAAATATGAGTAGCCTACATTGAAGTATTATTTGCAGTTGTCACTATGACAATGAACACACGCTGAAGCACTGAATGGTCTGTGTTACCACCTTATTAATAGGCCTACAGCGTGCAGTAGGATGCTTTGTTCAGTTGATTGACAGGTGTAGGCTACTGTAGAACAATAAACTTTCCTCTAGTGTGTATGCTCGCCAATGTTTTATAGTTATGTATAATTTATCGTTATAGTTATCGTCCTTGGTGTGGACGGCCCTTAACACTTAAATTGGTAAATGCCGCCCTCTAGCGTATAACATGAATATGGCATGAATACAGCAGTGGTTCTCAACCACGGGTTGATTTGATAGAAATCAAGACCGCAACATTGATAGCGTACTAAAAAAGGGATTTAATATTCCCTGCTATTTTGTTTTAATTATCATTTTGGAGAGGGAGGGTTAGATGTTTTTTTTTCAAACACTCTGGGAGGGCCAGGTAAAAATGTTTTTTTTCATTTTCATTCATTTCAAAGAGGTCCGATTACCTCTAGGTATCCCTCAATATAAAAAACGTTCACTCCCTTAGGGTATTAGCTAGTCGAAATTAGGCTACATGAAAAGTGGAATACTGTTAATATAACCATGTGTTAGCGCGGGTTTTCAGTGAATTTATATAAATCAGCACAGCACTCCTGCAGCACAGGAAAATTATCAGCAACAAAAGAGTGATCAAATTAAGATCCTACATTTGTACAGTATGCACATCATACTTAAACGTAACCAAAAACACAGGTAACACACACACGCATGCACACACCTACACACATGCACCTATGCACACACATGCACAGTGTACGGTGGGGCAAAGAAGATCTGTTGTGGAAATATTGAGAATATAGTGAACTTCCTGACAGGCCACCCCTTGGTGGGGAAGTTAGGAAACAACACCTCCACTTCGCTGATTCCCAACACAGGGGCCCCACAAGGGTGCGTGCTCAGCCCCTCCTGTACTCCCTGTTCACCCATGACTGCGTGGCCATGCACGTTTCCAACTCAATCATCAAGTTTGCAGATGACACAACAGTAGTAGGCTTGATTACCAACAATGATGAGACAGCCTACAGAGAGGAGGTGAAGGCCCTGGGAGTGTGGTGCCAGGAAAATAACCTCTCCCTCAATGTCGACAAAACAAAGGAGCTGATCGTGGACTTCAGGAAACAGCAGAGGGAGCACACCCGTATCCACATCAACAGGACCGCTGTGGAGCAGATGGAAAGCTTAAAGTTCCTCGGCGTACACATCACTGACGATCTAAAATGGTCCACCCACACAGACAGCGTGGTGAAGAAGGCACAACAGCGCCTCTTCAACCTCAGGAGGCTGAAGAAATGTGGCTTGGCACCTAAAACCCTCACAAACCTTTACAGATGTACAATTGAGAGCATCCTGTCGGGCTGTATCAACGCCTGGTACGGCAACTGCACCGCCCACAACCGCAGGGCTCTCCAGAGGGTGGTGCGGTCTGCCCAACGCATCACCGGGGGAAAACTACCTGCCCTCCAGGACACCTACAGCACCCAATGTCACAGGAAGGCCAAAAATATCATCAAGGACAACAACCACCCGAGCCACTGCCTGTTCACCCCGCTATCATCCAGAAGGTGAGGTCAGTACTGGTGCATCAAAGCTGGGCCAGAGAGACTGAAAAACTGCTTCTATCTCAAGGCCATCAGACTGTTAAATAGCCATCACTAGGCGGCTTCCACCCGGTTACGTAACCCTGCACCTTAGAGGCTGCTGCCCCATATACATAGACTTGAAATCACTGGCCTCTTTAATAATGGAACACTAGTCACTCTAATAATGTTTACATATTTTTGCTTTACTCATCTCATATGTATATACTGTATTCTATTCTACTGTATTTTAGTCTATGCCACTCTGACATTGCTCATCCTAATATTTCTAATATTTCTATATTCCTTAATTCCATTATTTTACTTTTAGGTTGTGTGTATTGTGTGTATTGTCGTGAATTGTTAGATATCTCTCTCAGAATGACCTTCTTGATCCAAACCAGTCAGGTTTCAAGACTGGTCATTCAACTGAGACTGCTCTTCTCTGTGTCACGGAGGCTCTCCGCACTGCTAAAGCTAACTCTATCTCCTCTGCTCTTGTCCTTCTAGACCTGTCTGCTGCCTTTGATACTGTGAACCATCAGATCCTCCTCTCCACCCTCTCCGAGCTGGGCATCTCCGGCGCGGCTCACTCTTGCGTCCTACCTGACCGGTCGCTCCTACCAAGTGGCGTGGCGAGAAGCTGTCTCCGCACCACGTGCTCTCACCACTGGTGTCCCCCAGGGCTCAGTTCTAGGCCCTCTCCTATTCTCGCTATACACCAAGTCACTTGGCTCTGTCATATCCTCACATGGCCTCTCCTATCATTGCTACGCAGACGACACACAACTAATCTTCTCCTTTCCCCCTTCTGATAACCAGGTGGCGAATCGCATCTCTGCATGTCTGGCAGACATATCAGTATGGATGACGGATCACCACCTCAAGCTGAACCTTGGCAAGACGGAGCTGCTCTTCCTCCCGGGGAAGGACTGCCCGTTCCATGATCTCACCATCACGGTTGACAACTCCATTGTGTCCTCCTCCCAGAGTGCGAAGAGCCTTGGCATGACCCTGGACAACACCCTGTCGTTCTCCGCTAACATCGGCGGTGACCCGATCCTGTAGGTTCATGCTCTACAACATTCGGAGAGTACGACCCTGCCTTACACAGGAAGCGGCACAGGTCCTAATCCAGGCACTTGTCATCTCCCGTCTGGATTACTGCAACTCGCTGTTGGCTGGGCTCCCTGCCTGTGCCATTAAACCCCTACAACTCATCCAGAATGCCGCAGCCCGTCTGGTGTTCAACCTTCCCAAGTTCTCTCACGTCACCCCGCTCCTCCGCACACTCCACTGGCTTCCAGTTGAAGCTCGCATCTGCTACAAGACCATGGTGCTTGCCTACGGAGCTGTGAGGGGAACGGCACCTCCGTACCTTCAGGCTCTGATCAGTCCCTACACCCAAACGAGGGCATTGCGTTCATCCACCTCTGGCCTGCTGGCTCCCCTACCTCTGCGGAAGCACAGTTCCCGCTCAGCCCAGTCAAAACTGTTCGCTGCTCTGGCACCCCAATGGTGGAACAAGCTCCCTCACGACGCCAGGACAGCGGAGTCACTCACCACCTTCCGGAGACATTTGAAACCCCACCTCTTTAAGGAATACCTGGGATAGGATAAAGTAATCCTTCTACCCACCCCCCTTACCCCACCCCACCCCCCAAAAAAACAAAAAACTAAACATTGTAAAGTGGTTATCCCACTGGCTATAAGGTGAATGCACCAATTTGTAAGTCGCTCTGGTTAAGAGCGTCTGCTAAATGACGTAAATGTAAATGTAATATACTGCCCTGTTGGAGCTAGAAACACAAGCATTTTGCTACACCTGCAATAACATCTGCTAAACATGTGTATGTGACAAATACAATTTGATTTGATTTGAACTAGACCTGTGGTTTGGTAATAGTCTGATAGATGTACTAATTACATCACCATTGAGTTGTTATTATCTTGCAGATTGTGAAATGCGAATTAGGGAGGTTGCAACACTTGCATTTTCCCTCAGTGAGCAGTGAACTGGAAGCAATAGCAAAGAGATAAACGCCAAGCTGTTGATCAATGCTGTGAGAAACATTAGTTTAGGCCTATACTAGTGATGTAAGACTACAAACTCTGCCTGGAGGTATACATCTTTATGGCACACGAGATAGTGGATTTGTCCTATAACATATATGGGTTGCTGGTTCAAGCTCTGTCTGTTCCTCCACAATCCCTATACTTTTACTAATATGCCACAGCAGCATCTCTAAACAGTCCTCCCCTATTTTCCCAGTACTGAACATACAATTAGCTAATTCTTTAATTAGTTCTCTTCAACAGATTCAGTAGAGTTCTTCACTATAGTACAGTCAGTGAGTTCTGTCTCTGAGTCTCTGTCACTACACCGTTCTGTCTGATAAATTGTCAGTGTGAGAGACAGATCTTACAGAAACAGATAATGTCTAAGCATGTCGTACATGTGTACTGAGCTGTGACAGGCTGACCTCTGTGTGACCGGTAGTGTGTGACAGCGTTGTGACAGTGTTTACCCTGGGACTGGTACTGTAGTGCTGATAACTGATCACAGGATCAGAGCATTGTGAAGCCACCATGCAGAGTGGGTTCCCTGTGACAAGACTAGGTGGAGCTGATGACTGCTCCAAAGGACCGGTGTGTGTGTGTGTGTGTGTGTGTGTGTGTGTGTGTGTGGGCTGACACTGATGTGACACATACAGTGTTTGGTTATGTATTGTATGTATGTATGCAGCGTTGCAGTTAACTAGACAGACGTGTGGTTGGATTCATGATGGATACCAGGGCCTGAGTTGCATGATGCTCAGCCTTGTTGTCATCTAATACGTTGTGATCCTGCTCACGGCAAACTGTAAGAAAGGAATCAGTCCCTGACAAGTAGGAGGACAGGATTAGGAGTGGTGTGATTAGAACCCATATTCAGCCAAACCTGCTAAGTGTGTTTCAGGGATAAGTGAGAAAAAAAAACTTTATTACAGCGCAGTGTGAAACCATGCTCAAATTAATATGCAGTTTCATGAATAATGCTCAATGACCATTCTAATGCATTTTTAAAAGGCTAAAGCTATAATTTGTATAGGCAATATGGTTATCTTCTGCTAATTAAAATAGCAGGCCATCACTGCATATTTCCTGTCAAGTATACTGTAGTGGTTTCCATTGCGTTTTACTGCCTCACACATGACTAGGTAGAGATAAAAAAGGTCTGACAAAATAATTAGGATCAAAAGACACCTCTTATTCTGGCCCCATTAATTCATAGAAAATATATATCTTCTCATAAAGAAGGATGGATGGAGGGAGAGATGGAGAAAGGAAGGGAATGAGAGAGAGAGAAGTAAAAAGAGGGTGTGTGTGAAAATTGCATCTTGCATATGTGTGTGTGTGTGTGTGTTTGCGCATGCTCATGTTAATTAATGCTCGTTTAGACATTAATGTCATGGCTGGAGAGAGCGATGGTTTGTTCCTTAATACCAGAGAAGAGATAATGACCCTATAAAGCCGAGCACTGTGTGTTCTCTTCTCACGAATGGCTACATCCCCATCAACGCCGCGCCTCATAGAGCCACAGCAAAATAAGAACAATGGACAAAGGAATTAAAACTGAAGTCGTCCAGACAATTAGACATGCATATTTTACGCTCTGCTGTCTTTTAGAGCCGGGCATTAAATCTTCCAGGTTGTAAATGGATGGATGTGATGCATGACGTTGATGTTGATGCTTTGTAGTGTGATCAGAAGGCGCTGAGGTCAGTAAAGATGGCCGTGTTGGAACTAATCATGTTGATGATTTGATCCGATTTATAGATAAGCTACAGCACACAACCTGCTAGCCTCGTACAGTTTATTTAGAATTGAGAATAAATTATATTTTACAATGACACGGATACACAGTGAAATAGGTACCACTTTGCTTTGCAGTCATGTTCAAGCTCGTACTATAGCTGGTATTTGAGAGAAAATAACATTCAACTGCAGGCCTTATGTAGTGAAATATTGGGCCTGCGGTTGGGAGCGTCTTTCAGGGTAAAACATTCGTATAGATTTGGAGTTTCCAGGCGTAATACGGAGAGTCTCCTGAAGGAAAATCAATATGTGTGAACTTTGCAGAGCAAAATGTCTGACGATCAATAACAAGCTGTTTACTGAATTCACCTCCTATGATTACTGGGTAGCAGGGGAGCTTTCGTCTAACACATGCTACATAATTATCTCTCTGGGTCTGTATCGTATGATCTCCTAGAAGTATGTTTTGCAGAATTATTAATCGGTATCAAATGTAACTGTTTCTTACAGAAGCTCCTCTCCTCCCCTCCCCCCTCTTTCCTCTCCTCTCCTCTCCTCTCCCGCTGATGGCGGTTTTCTGAAGGTGACCATAACTCAGTCAGTTAGACGTGCTCCACCCTCCTCCTCTTTTCTCCCCTCTTCCTCTGTGAAAGCAGAAAACTCTACAAACAGAAAAGCGCAGGAAGCAGCAGAAAAGGTGCGGAATGAGAGGAGGAGTGTGACGGCCTGCTGATGATATGCAAAAGATGCGTGAGTGTTTACACATCGCTAATTCCCAGCCGTCACTCACCGCAGTCCCTGAAGAGAAGGAGGCTCATTAGACATGGGAGAGAGGAGAGGGGAGGGGTGAAGAAGGGAGAGGTAGAGGGGGAGAGAGAGAAGCAGAGAAAGTCAAGGAGAGAGAAAGGGGTAGATGAAGATCTAATGTAATATTTGTAATATTTGATACATACAGTGCATTCTGAAAATATTCAGACCCCTTCAATTTTTTCACATTTTGTTACATTACTGCCTTATTCAAAAATTTATTTTTTTATTTTTATTATCCTCATCAATCTACATACAATACCCCATAATGACAAAGCGAAAACAGGTTTTTATATAAAAAACAGAAATACCTTATTTACATAAGTATTCAGACCCTTTGCTATGAGACTCGAAATTGAGCTCGGGTGCATCCTGTTTCCATTGATCATCCTTGAGATGTTTCTACAACTTGACTGGAGTCCACCTGTAGTATATTCAATTGATTGGACATGATTTGGAAAGGCACACACCTGTCTATATAAGGTCCCACAGTTGACAGTGCATGTCAGAGCAAAAACCAGGCCATGAGGTCGAAGGAATTGTCCGTAGAGCTCCGAGACAGGATTTTGTCGAGGAACAGATCTGGGGAAGGGTGCAAAAACATTTCTGCAACACTGAAGGTCCCCAAGAACACAGTGGCCTCCATCATTCTTAAATGGAAGAAGTTTGGAACCACCAACACTCTTCCTAGAGCTGGCCGCACGGCCAAACTGAGCAATCAGGGTAGAAGAGCCTTGGTCAGGGAGGGGTGACCAAGAACCCGATGGTCACTTTGACAGAGCTCCAGTGTTCCTCTGTGGAGATGGGAGAACCTTCCAGAAGGACAACCATCTCTGCAGAACTCCACCAATCAGGCATTTATGGTAGAGTGGCCAGACAGAAGCCACTCCTCAGTAAAAGGCACATGACAGCCCGATTGGAGTTTGCCAAAAGGCACCTAAAGGACTCTCAGACCATGAGAAACAAGATGATCTGGTCCGATGAAACCAAGATTGAAATCTTTGGCCTGAATGCAAAGTGTCACGTCTGGAGGAAACCAGGCACCGCTCATAACCTGGCCAATACCATCCCTACAGTGAAGCATGGTGGTGGCAGCATCATGCTGTGGGGATGTTTTTCAGCAGCAGGGACTGGGAGACTAGTCAGGATCGAGGGAAAGATTAACGGAGAAAAGTACAGAGAGATCCTTGGTGAAAACCTGCTCCAGAGCGCTCAGGACCTCAGACTGGGGCGAAGGTTCACCTTCCAACAGGACAATGACCCTAAGCACACAGCCATGACAATGCAGGAGTGGCTTTGGGACAGGTCTCTGAATGTCCTTGAGTGGCCCAGTCAGAGCCTGGACTTGAACCTGATTGAACATCTCTGGAGAGACCTGAATATAGCTGTGCAGCGACGCTCCCCATCCAACCTAACAGAGCTTGAGAGGATCTGCAGAAAATAATGGAAGAAACTCCCCAAATAGAGGTTTGCCAAGCTTGTAGCATCATGCCCAAGAAGACTCGAGGCTGTAATTGCTGGCAAAGGTGCTTCAACAAAGTACTGAGTAAAGGGTCTGAATACTTATGTAAATGTCATATGTCAGTTGTTGTTTTTTAATACATTGGCAACAAATAAAATGCTTTTGTGGGCATCCCGAGTGGCACAGCGGTCTAAGGCACTGCATCACAGTGCTTAATGCGTCACTACAGACCAGGTTTTGTTCCCAGGCTGTGTCACAACCGGCCGTGACCGGGAGTCCCATAGGGCGGCGCACAAATTGGCCCAGTGTCGTCCGGGTTAGGGGAGGGTTTGGCCGGGGGGGCTTTACTTGGCTCACCGCGCTCTAGTGACTCCTTGTGGCGGGCCGGGCACCTGCAGGCTGACTTCGGTTTTCAGTTGAACGGTGTTTCCTCAGACACATTGGTGCAGCTGGCTTCCGGGTTAAGCGGGTGGGTGTTAAGGAGCGCGGTTTGGTGGGTCATGTTTCAGAGGACACATGACTCGACCTTCACCTCTACCGAGCCCGTTGGGGAGTAGCAGCGATGATACAAGATCGTGATTGAAATTGGGAGAAAATGGGGTAAAATAAAAAAATATATATTTTGGGGTATTGTGTGTAGACTGATGAAGGGAAAAAAACAATTTTGTCCATTTGTCCAAAATGTGGAACAAGTCAAGGGGTCTGAATACTTTCCGAATGGACTGTATATTATATTTACCTCACATGCGACTCGCAATAAGACTAAGCAATTAATCCATTGATGGAATTATCTGACTTCATAAGATAAATAGCAATTTGCAAGAACACTATAGTTGAGTTACAGTAATAGGCAATCAAGAACGGTCTGAGAATGGAATTCTAAATACTAAGTGTATTTAATTACTTTGTAAAATTAATGGATTCACATACAAGGCATAAAGCTGAAGTTACAAGGCAATACTGACATTAACAAAGCATAATTCTAGGCATATAAATCCTAAGGTTAACTTACAAGACAAAGCATGAACAAAGAAATGAGAACTGATCATACAACCTTCCTCCATGGACTGGATACAGGAGAAGAGAGAGAACAAATGCATTTAATTCCATTTAGAACATCTGAAGGTGTAACCTTCTCAACCCCAAACAACAACTATTGACCAATCAAACAATACCAAGTATACATCAACCCGACCACCAAGGCCCAATCTCCACAGGGTGGCATAGCATCTAGGGGCTTGTGTGTAGGATGAGGCCAATGTACAAAAATACATAATTCCATTAAACCTCTTTGCATGGAGTAATTTAGAGTTCACCCTGTACAGATACAAGTTTCCACAGAGATCATACATCCATATAGATAGCATCAGAGTTATCCTCAGAGAACAAGTTTCAGATAGATACCAAACATGGATACTACAGTATTATTCTATCACACATTCAATAGTCAGTCCTCTGGGTACTGTAATAGAGAGATACATTTTGGCCCCTCAGAAGGGGAAGACTGACTAGTCCTTGGACCCATGCCCCACCCCCTGCTTCTCCTTCACCCAAAGGTGCTGCAAAATCTGGACCCCTACAAATCAACTGGGCTAGACAATCTGGACCCTTTCTTTCTAAAATTAGCCACAGAAATTGTAGCAACCCCTATTACTAGCCTGTTCAACCTCTCTTTCGTATCATCTGAGTTCCACAGAGATTGGAAAGCTGCCACGGTCATCCCCCTCTTCAAAGGGGGTGACACTCTAGATCCAAACTGTTACAGACTTATATCCATCTTGCCCTGCCTTTCGAAAGAATTTGAAAGTCAAGTTAACAAACAGATCACCGACCATTTCGAATCCCACCGTACCTTCTCCGCTATGCAATCTGGTTTCCGAGCTGGTCATGGGTGCACCTCAGCCACGCTCAAGGTCCTAAACGATATTATAACCGCCATCGATAAAAGACAGTACTGTGCAGCCATCTTCATCGACCTGGCCAAGGCTTTCGACTCTGTCAATCACCACATTCTTATTGGCAGACTAAATTGCCTTGGTTTCTCAAATGACTGCCTCGCCTGGTTCACCAACTACTTCTCAAATAGAGTTCAATGTATCAAATCGGAGGGGCTGTTGTCTGGACCTCTGGCAGTCTCTATGGGGGTGCCACAGGGTTCAATTCTCGGGCCGACTCTATTCTCTGTGTATACCAATGATGTCGCTCTTGCTGCTGGTGACTCTCAGATCCACCTCTACGCAGACGACACCATTTTGTATACATCTGTCCCTTCATTGGACACTGTGTTAACAAACCTCCAAACGAGCTTCAATGCCATACAACACTCCTTCCGTAGCCTCCAACTGCTCTTAAACGCTAGTAAAACTAAATGCATGCTCTTCAATCGAACGCTGCTTGCACCCGCCTGCCCGACTAGAATCACTACTCTCGGCGGGTCTGACTTAGAATATGTGGACATCTACAAATACCTAGGTGTCTGGTTAGACCATAAACTCTCCTTCCAGACTCACATTAAGCATCTCCAATCCAAAGTTAAATCTAGAATCGGCTTCCTATTTCGCAACAAAGCCTCCTTCACTCATGCTGCCAAACATGCCCTCGTAAAACTGACTATCCTACCGATCCTTGACTTCGGCTATGTCATTTACAAAATAGCCTCCAACACTCTACTCAGCAAATTGGATGTAGTCTATCACAGTGCCATCCGTTTTGTCACCAAAGCCCCATATACTACCCACCATTGTGACCTGTACGCTCTCGTTGGCTGGCCCTCACTACATATTCGTCGCCAAACCCACTGGCTCCAGGTCATCTATAAATCACTGCTAGGAAAATCCCCTCCTTATCTTAGCTCATTGGTCACCATAGCAACACCCACCCGTAGTATGCGCTCCAGCAGGTATATCTCACTGGTCATCCCCAAAGCCAACACCTCATTTGGCCACCATTCCTTCCAGTTCTCTGCTGCTAATGACTGGAACGAACTGCAAAAATCTCTGAAGCTGGAGACTCTTATCTCCCTCACTAACTTTAAGCATCAGTTGTCAGAGCAGCTTACCGATCACTGCACCTGTACACAGCCCATCTGTAATTAGCCCACCCAACTTACCTCATCCCCATATTGTTATTTATTTTGCTCATTTGCACCCCAGTATCTCTATTTGCACATCATCTTCTGCACATCTATCACTCCAGTGTTAATACTAAATTGTAATTATTTTGCACTATGCCCTATTTATTTATTGCCTTACCTCCATAACTTACTGCATTTGCACACACTGTATATATATTTTCTATTGTGTTACTGACTGTATGTTTTTGTTTATCCCATGTGTAACTCTGTGTTGTTGTTGTTGTCGCACTGCTTTGCTTTATCTTGGCCAAGTCGCAGTTGTAAATGAGAACTTGTTCTCAACTGGCCTACCTGGTTAAATAAAGGTGAAATAAAATTTAAAAAATAAAACAGAGGGCACATAAATTAGGTTAGAGCCTACAAAGAGAGGGGGTGGAGAGATGGAGAGACAGCGAGAAAGAGGTAAAATGAGAAGGGTAGAGGGAGAGAAAGCAAGGGAGATAGAGAGAGGAATATGTGCATGAATCCTGTAAGCTGATGAGCTGTCAGTTCAGTGTCCTATGCAAATGAGGAACAACAGGTTCACCCAGAGGTCATGGAGACAGGAACAGCGAGCAACCGGTGCACACTCGAAGCCAATCAGAGCTCACTCTATGCCACCAAGAGGGAAACAATATCAAGAGCCAGTTTCACCTTAAGAGCGGTGCAGACCCGGGTTCGATCCGAGTCAGTTAGACTAACATGATGTAGGGTTGACTTTGGAATTCTGTGTGGCTGTCATACCAAATCCATCCTCTCTAAATGGTAAACTGTGAAGTCTGGTTCTGTCTAAGAAAAGAAAACACTCACAGAGGTTAACATTGGCTCTGCTCATCTTCATTCTGTTTTTCATCTCTATATAAGTCTCTCTCTTTTTCCCCTGGTGTATTCCCCTGGTGTATTCTCACCCTGTCAGCCACCCTCCCCCAACATCCACCCTTCTCCTCCTCCCGCTCTCCCCCTCCTCTCCCCTCCACCTATCCCCCTAGGCCGGATGAAGGTTCTCTGATCTGGCTAATTGATTGGCTGAGGGGAATACAGCTGAACCCTGAGAGCCTCTCTACTGACAGGCCAAAACACTTTGTTCTTCCTATGAGCATATTTTCCATAACCTGTAGGTAGGTAGGACTGAGGTCTGAACGGATAGTTCAGAGCTTCTAATCTTTTCTAGAACCTGTAGTAAGTAAATAGACTTGGAGCTTGTAGGGATAGCTCAGGGCTTCCTGCACTTTTCTACCCCTCTTCTCATTGTGTCTGTCCAGTTGAGCGTGAGGTTTGCCAAGGAACAAGGGGGATGGGGGTTGGAGTTCTGCTTTTGTCTTCTGCGATTTGATTTTTGGATAATTAAATGTAAAGAAGAAAAATAAAGATACAAATAAAAAGAGGGAAGGGTTTAGGTTAAAGACCCGGTTTAGGGTAAGGGTTTGAGTTGGGGGAGGATGGCGCTTGCAGCGCCAGGGTTGTGTGTTCGATTCCCACGGGGGACCAATACGAAAAAGTGTTAAAATGTATGCACTCACTACTGTAAGTAGCTCTGGATAAGAGCGTCTGCTAAATGACGTAAATGTACAAAAAATAAAATAAAATAATTGGGGATGGAAACTTGCTCTTCAGGATGCTGGGAGGGCGTGGTGTTTTGTGATTGTGAGTAGGTGGTTGTGGATGTTGTTGATGTTGTTTGTGTTTCCATCACCCAAAAGGAGTGGGCAGAGAGCATTACCCACATGTCTTCTCCAGAGCAGCAACACAGCAGACACAGTGGGTAAGTATGCTTGTACTGGATAAGTATGCATGTACTGTAACCTGTAGGGAACACAATACATGGTCTATACTTGCCATGTAGGTTCAGAGCAGCCAGAAAACGTATGGTGAGTGTCACACCCTGGCTCTGGGACTCTATATGTTGAGCCAGGGTGTGTTCATTCTATGTGTTCTGTTTCTTTGTTTGGGTGTTCTAGGTTGTCTGTTTCTATGTTTGCCTGTGTGACTCCCAATCAGAGGCAACGAGTGTCAGCTGTCGGCTGGTTGTCTCTGATTGGGAGCCATATTTAATCGGTATGTTTTCCCTTGGGTGTTGTGGGTTTTTGTTCCGTGTCAGTATTTTGTCACCGTGGACTTCACGAGTCGTGTTTTGTTTTGATAACTTTAACTAATTAAAGTCATGTTTGTTTCACACGCTGCGCCTTGGTCTACTCACTCATACGACGATCGTGACAGAAAAACCCACCATACCAGGACCAAGCAGCGTGTCCAGGAACACACGCAGGAGGTGACTCTTGTGGATGTCCTCCTCGGTTGGGGGCAGATTACTGAGGAGGAGGCCGTCCGGTACCGGAAGGCGATAAAGGGGGAGACCCAGGCAGGAGAGGAGCAGCGGCGCCAAACGGGTCAACGTCGGATAGGCGAGAGGCAACCCCAAGAAATTTTTAGGGGGGGGCACACGGCATGGGCGACTGGGCAGCAGGAGGCTGCCACAGGGCGAAATGGGAGACGAGGAGAGAAGGCCACCGGGTTACGGGAGCCATTGGCGAGAGGAGGGAAGGAAGTTGTAGAGGCACGGCGAGAGGTACTGAGGTGTATTGCCAGTCCGGTCCGGCCCGTTCCTGATCCCCGTGTAAGGCCAGTGGTGTGTGTTCCCAGTACGGTCCGGCCTGTTCCTGCTCCACGCACCAAGCCTACGGTGTGCGTCGCCAGCCCAGTCCGGCCTGTCCCTGCTCCACGCACCAAGCCTACGGTGTGCGTCGCCAGCCCTGTCCGGCCTGTCCCTGCTCCACGCACCAAGACTACGGTGTGCGTCGACAGCCCAGCCCGGCCTGTCCCTGCTCCACGCACCAAGACTACGGTGTGCGTCGACAGCCCAGCCCGGCCTGTCCCTGCTCCACGCACCAAGCCTACGGTGTGCGTCGACAGCCCAGCCCGGCCTGTTCCTGCTCCACGCACCAAGCCTACGGTGTGCGTCGCCAGCCCTGCCCGGCCTGTTCCTGCTCCACGCACCAAGCCTACTGTGTGCGTCGACAGCCCAGCCCGGCCTGTTCCTGCTCCACGCACCAAGCCTACGGTGTGCGCCGCCAGCCCTGTCCGGCCTGTCCCTGCTCCACGCACCAAGCCTACGGTGTGCGTCGCCAGCCCTGCCCGGCCTGTTCCTGCTCCACGCACCAAGCCTACGGTGTGCGTCGACAGCCCAGCCCGGCCTGTCCCTGCTCCACGCACCAAACCTACGGTGTGCGTCGCCAGCCCAGCCCGGCCTGTTCCTGCTCCACGCACCAAGCCTACGGTGTGCGTCGCCAGCCCTGCCCGGCCTGTCCCTGCTCCACGCACCAAGCCTGCGGTGTGCGTCGCCAGCCCTGTCCGGCCTGTCCCTGCTCCACGCACCAAGTCTACGGTGCGCGTCGCCAGCCCGGTCCGGCCTGTTCCTGCCACTCGCACCAAGTCTACGGTGCGTGTCGCCAGCCCGGCCCGGCCCGTTCCGGCCCGTTCCTGCCACTCGCACCAAGCCAGGGGTGCGAGTCGTCAGTCCGGCACAACCCGTGCCTGGGTCATCGGTGCCAATTCAGGTACCGCTCTACTGCTCCACTAAGGAGCTGAAGCCTACCGCTCCTGCTACGTCCAGTCCAGCTCCAGCCAGCGGGGCCAGACCGGACCAGGGGCGCTATGGGGGGTTTGTTGGAGGGTGGTGGGCAAGCCCGGAGCCGGAGCCGCCGCCGAGGAGGTATGCCCGCCCAGCCCTCCCCTGTTTTGCTTTAGTTGAGGCGCGGTCGCAGTCCGCGCCTTTAGGGGGGGGTACTGTCACACCCTGGCTCTGGGACTCTATATGTTGAGCCAGGGTGTGTTCATTCTATGTGTTCTGTTTCTTTGTTTGGGTGTTCTAGGTTGTCTGTTTCTATGTTTGCCTGTGTGACTCCCAATCAGAGGCAACGAGTGTCAGCTGTCGGCTGGTTGTCTCTGATTGGGAGCCATATTTAATCGGTATGTTTTCCCTTGGGTGTTGTGGGTTTTTGTTCCGTGTCAGTATTTTGTCACCGTGGACTTCACGAGTCGTGTTTTGTTTTGATAACTTTAACTAATTAAAGTCATGTTTGTTTCACACGCTGCGCCTTGGTCTACTCACTCATACGACGATCGTGACAGTGAGACAAAATTTGTCCCAGTACTTTTCAATCTGCCACATCACTTTCAAAGCAGCAGCACCGAACGCATTTACCAGATATAGTCATTAGTTCACATCATAGAAAAACATTTAAAGCGGTTTGCAAAGGAAAAGAAAGCAGGTGTTTCTTATTGGACAAGTTGACATAGTACGTCCCCCAATTTCAGCCCCTTTGCTTCTCTTTTGTTTAGTGAATATAACCCTGTCCCTGGGATTTCATGCGGTAACCCACACGTTCGCTGCGACAGGTGGATTCACTTGTCAGTCACAGTGGTCTCTTAGCTACAGCCTACAGAGCCTCATTTTTACGATATAGCCAATTTTGACTGTGGTAACTAGTGACAACCATGACTGGTTGCCTGCCTCACTAGAGAGCGAACTCAAATTTCTTGGAAAACAAGGTATGTGTTAATAAAAGCAGTTAATAAAATCAGTTTAGTCTTCTGCTAAAACTATCTAGAATGATCCAATCTATAGCTAACAAAACTACTAACGTTATCTTTAGTATCCTAGATAGCTAGCTAGCTAACATTAGCTAGCTAGGTTGATGCAATCATGCAGCCAGCAGATAACAATAATAATTTAGACTCACTGAATAAATGTGTTTGGCACAGGACAAAGAAGATGAAACGATCTGCTGCTGCTACCCAAGGCCAAGGGATACTGTTCCTGAAAAGGTTAATCAGCCAGTGTGTTAGTCCAGTAATGTTGGCATATTATTTTATTTCCACTGCTGGGAGCAATAGAGGAGCAATAGAGAACAAAAGAGGAAAGGCCCACCCTCCCCACTTGTGCCGTGTCATGAAGATAACTGGACCTACTGAGATGTTCCTTTTGTTAAGTAAATCAGGTGTTAAATGAGGTGAAAAGGAGATTGGAGTAGGATTTAAAATAATGAACAATTACAGTATAACACTAATCAGATTATGAAATAATTGTTATTTGGGGCCGCATGTGCACACCGATAGGACGCATGGGGTGTGAGTAGCTCCGTTTTGTTCAGACAAAACTGTGGTTATATGTAGAAACCAGGCAACAAAGTTTAAATTAAGCCTCTTAAATCAACATCCCCAAGCAACTGGGCGAGTGAACGGTCAGTTATGTACAACAGCGAACCAATCAGTTGGTAAAGTGGCGCGGTGACACAAATCCAACTAGCCATGGCTTCCCCCAGAGGAAAAGACAAGGAGCAACTTAAAGATGCAAACGAGAGTAATGAACAGCTAAAGGATATCCAGGAAAACATAGGTAAAATGCTCTCAATGCACACCAAAACAAACAAACTGCTACAATCTGTAATTTAAAAAGTAGATTCGCTAATACTAATTTGCCTAATTTCAGTTTATGTGACAAAACAATCACTCAAGAGTGTAGAAAATCATTGTACCATCTAAACCTATTTGAAATATATTTTCCATAACAAAAAATATTGTATTTTCAGCAGTTTGAAGCTGGTGTACAAAAAAGAAAGTAAAAGATGAATGGGAAGCATAGAAATAGTGCACATAGAACAGCTTTATCATTACATAGACTTGCATTCAATGAGAATGACATATCTATAATCATATTTCTATGTGAATTTGGTCGTGCCGCCCAAAAAGTTACATATTGCAGCATTTAATGTTTGCTCACCCTACACGTTCACACGTTTTATATATGTAATGTATACAATAACTATGCATTCATACTATGACTCTTCCATATCAATGGGATGTTCACAGCCCTCATATGACGTCTGCTAAAAATGTTTATCTGGTTGTTCAATGGCAAACGGAACAGACAAGGTAAACTTTTGTTCTATACAAGTAAATGACAACAAAATCCAACTTATTATATGGAATTTGCACAGGCTTCATGATGAAAAAAAAAACATAAGGTTCTTGAACATTTAAAGAGATTGTCAGCAGATGTGGTTTTCCTGCAAGAGCTACACTTTTAAAAAATAAAGAGGAGCTGAGTTGGAGAGGCCTGTGCTGCCACCTACTGTAGTAACAGCAGAGGTGTAGGCATCCTGATAAATAAGAATACACCCCTTTACCTTATATCCCAGCACATGGACCAAGAAGGACGTTTTCTCATTTTGAATTGTACCTTACATGGGAAAAAATACACATTGATTTAATTGTATATCCCGCCAGTGGCATACCTGGTGTTTTTAGATATAATTCAAGCTATATAAGATCAAACCCAGACAGGAACTTTTATTTTAGTAGATGACCCAAATCAAGCATTCAGCAAGTCAGACAGACATAGCAATAAAAAAGGGAAATTCAAGTAGCCTCCAAAGAGGCTGAAAAATGTCATCTCTACAAATATTTTACAGGACACCTGGAGATTATTATTTCCAACTACAAGACTACTCCTTTTTTTCTCAAAGTAATTAAAATACAACTTTTACATTACCGTGTAGTTCACCAATAAAATGGTCTGACGGTGATGTGAACATACTTGGTATTTATATCCCGAAAGAAAGAAATGATCTCACTACAATAAATTTTTATAGAAAGTTAGCAAAAATAGATAAGATATTGCTACCATTGAAAGGAAAATACCTGTCTATTTATAGAAAAATCACCCTGATTAACTCTTTAGTCATATCCCAGTTGACCTATTTGCTTATGGCCTTGCCTACACCTAGTGACTTGTTTTTTAAATTATACGAGAAAAAAATATTAAATTTTATTTGGAACGGCAAGCCAGACAAAATTAAATGGCCTTATTTATATAATGAATATCAATTCGGACGGCAGAAATTATTAAATATTAAAGCATTAGACCGCTCACAAAAGTTATACTTAAATCCAACATCTTTCTCTAGCAGATTAGTAAGAATGTCTCACCCCATGTTCAAGAATGGCCTTTTTCCCTTTATTAAGATTACAACCTCTCACTTTCGGTTATTTGAAAATGAAATAATCTCCAAAATATCACTATTTATAAAACAAGCCATAGAAAGTTGGTTACAATTTCAGTTTATTCCACCAGAAAAGACACAACAAATAATACAAGACATATTATGGTTAAACTCAAATATACTAATTGATTTAAAAAAAAACTATATCTTTGGAAAAAATGTTTAAAAAAGGTATAATCTTTGTACATTATATCATAAATAGGACTAGTGGAGTTATGCCACACATGCAGCTAACACAAATATATGGAAATGTCTGCTCTACCCAAAACTACAACCAACTAATTGCAGCATTACCGCAAAAGTTGAAGAGGCAAGTGGAAAGGGGAAAAAGTAAGGAACTTGTCTGTCGGCCCTGAATAAAGACCAAAATTGGTTAAAGAAAATTGTGATAAATAAAGAAGTATACCATTTAAGGACCAAAAAATTGACAGCTGTGTCACATAGCCATTTTATGTAGACTCGATTGTTTGTTTTGGATCATTTTCTTACTGCATGACCCAGCTGCGCTTTAGCTTCAGCTCACAGACGGATGGCCTGACATTCTCCTGTAGAATTCTCTGATACAGAGCAGAATTCATGGTTCCTTCTATTAAGGCAAGTCGTCCAGGTCCTAAGGCAGCAAAGCATGCCTTACTGTGGAATGCAGTGTTTGGTTTTCGCCTGCTGTAATGGGACCCATGTCGTCAAAAAAATTGTATAGTTAAACACGTCCACACACACACACACACACACACACACACACACACACACACACACACACACACACACACACACACACACACACACACACACACACACACACACACACACACACACACACACACACACACATACTCCCCACTCTTCCCCCACAAACAACCACAAGCGCAAATGTTCAACAGTTGTTCCATCCGAGACCAACTCAAGAGAAGACTTGATGTGCGAATATATATATACAGTTGTAGCTGTTTGAGAAGGCATGCAAAATTGAGCAAGAATGGGGAGAGTTGATTAACCAATGTCAAGTCCTAGCTGATGGAGCTCAGATACACCACCCTATCCTGAAACACACACATGCTAGTCCCCCGTTGTGACCATTTTCCCAAGCATCTCTATGCAGTCAGACCTTTTGATTATTTTGTGCCACCAGGGCCACAATAATTTGCCCCCTCTCTGATTGTCAGAGTGTGACCCCCTCCCCATGGGTTACTGCAGCTAGTGTTGCCAGCACTACCACTACCTGGGTGGGGGCACCCCACCAGAATTCCCGCCGGCTAGGTACAAGGTTGTCAAGGTTCTCATTAGCAGCTTTGAGAATTTCCTTGTTCTGTATATTATGCTCACCCATCCGGGGGCTTTATCTTTGTTGGACCAACCCTGCCAGGCAGGCTCAGAGTATTGAGGGGGCAGTGCTGCTTTAGTGGGTCTCTGACCACCTTTATCTTTCTGTCGTGGCTGTGTATAGGCTACTTGCAGTAGGCCTGTAAAACAGATAAGGACTTCTCCTTAATGTATGGGTCGCTCAGGTGGGTGTCTCGGGTATAGGGTTGTGGACCGTTCCATCATGATAGGACAATAAATAAATAAACTACATTTACAATTTATTTTAAAATGTATATCCCATATCTGCACAAAATTGAATGCTCTGTCTGTGTCACGAATTCAGCCGAGGCTGCCCCTCCTCCTTGCTCGGGCAGGTTTCGGCGTTCGTCGTCACCGGCTTACCAGCCACTACCGCTCCATTTATCATCCCTCCATTTATCTTGTCTTGTCTTGTCAATCACACACACCTGGTACTCATTCCCTCATTAGTCTGTGTAGAAGTGTTCCCTCTGCCCCCTTGTCCTTTGTGAGTGATTGTTCATTGTGAGAGTGAGTAGCTCGGTTGAGCTACTCTTTCCTTGTATGTAGCCAAGGTGGATTTTTCCCTTGTGCTAGTTTTGTTTTGACGCTTGCTGCGCTTTATTCATGTTGATACACACCAAAAGCCGGGACTCCACAGATCATGAGGATGTCTTATTTGTCTGCCTGTGACATACTGTTACAAGATAAGCTTCGATTTGGTCTGTGTTTGGGCTATAGCTACATGGGGGGTATCAAATTAATCCTTAAGTTGGTAGAAACAAATCTAGCATATTGCCAATGTTATCTGATGATGTATGACTTAATGACTTAGTGACTATATCTTTGCGCATCAGAAATATGATGTTGACTGCTTGCGCTCTGTAGGCATCCATATGTCCCCCGACACCACCACAATGTTTGAGACAGGTTGGTGTTCTAGAAAGTTAGTTTTTATAGTGAACAATAACTTTTAAGCACATCCAGTGTGCAAAAACAGTGCCGTTACCACATTCGGACACTTTGGAGAGGTTGAAAGTGCACTTGAATGTACCTTGGATACCCCATTACACCACCACAATGTTTGAGTGAGGTTGATATGGTAGAAATTGTGTTTTTATACTGAACAAATAGAATTGAGGGATTGCAAATATGTAATAGCTCTGGAATTATCTAATTTACAGACATATGCCACTTTGGAGAGGTTTAGGGACATTTGGAAACGTCCCATGACCACACCTGACACCACTTACTAAAACATCTGCCAATTTCTAGTTGTTAGGTCTATCAACCCCATTTTTATTAGGATATTGTTCACATGTTGTGGAAGCCATTTGATGTGTTTCCAGCTCTAGTCATCAATAATTCACTTATAGCTTGTCAATGAAAGATGACTTTCAAAATATAAAATCTTGTGTATTCTGAACTATGTAACTCCTATCAATCTTCTGATCATTTCCTCATAATCTCCCAGATGTCTTCTTTCCAAATATACCACATTTTTGCATGTCAGAATCATGTAATTACACATGAATAGCAGTTACGTTTGGGTTTGTCTATTTAGGCGGAAATCTACATTTTGCCATTACATTATAAGTAATAAACTCCACACTTTTCCAAACACAAAAACACACACCCCACCTTCCATCACAATTCACCTGCACATACCCATATACTGTGCCTTCTATGTCCTCTGTTTGCTGTGTTTATATCTCTACCATGTTGATTCCTACCTAATTTTGGGCTTTTTTCTTATATTTGAAGATGCATTATTTCAATAATTATCATTTCTTCTAATGCTGTCTTTTATCTATTTATAAATACTATGAATAGAAAGTTGAATACTAATTATTTTACAACATTCCCTATCTTGAATGATAAAGTGTATTTGTAGTTTATTTCTTTATCAATTGTTGTATTTGATTGTTTTCCTGTTGTTGTTTTATTACAATCCCTACCATGGATAGTATTGGGTGTTCCATTATTAAACTCATCTATGGGAATTTTGTATTATTTAGAATAGCCATGGAATAGTCTTGGTGACTCAGAGCAGTTGGTTATCAATATACAGTTTATCGAGTACAAGAGCTACATGTTTCCCTTTAAGTCTATTCACCGTGAAGAGTGGGTACAGAACATTGCGCCATTCCGCAATTTCCTTCGGGAACTGATCATTCATTCCTATTTTCGTGTCTTTTGACCAGGCTTTTAAACATTATTTTATCTTTAAAGAATGCAAATTTGGCAACGATTGGGCGCTCATATCTCTGTCCTCTCTGTCTGAAACGGTGTACACGTTTGAGTTTGATTTTCTCAACTGTATCACCTAGGATCTGTAGCGCATTCAGAAGGAATTCTTTCACCACACTTTCAGGATCTTCACCCTCATTTTCTTTAATACCGGTAAGTACCAGATTTCCTCGCATAGATCTAGTCTGTATTCCAAGTATGGCTTCTCCTTTTTAAGTTCTTTAACGTCCGTTTCAATAGTATTGACTGTACCATTTAGCTTGTTTGTTTCTTTCTCCATTGTTGCATCATCTTGAGGCTCAATTTCAACCCCTTTGTATCTTTACTGAATAGTTCAAGTACAGTATTTATTGAATTTAGCAAGTTGGTTTCTACACTTACCATTCCCGGAGGTGAAAAGCATAAATCGTCTGTGTCCGTTGAGGAGTCTCGTTTTCTTTTGGGGATTGGTTCTCCATGCTTACTCTCCGACATGTTTTGGTGTTGATCGTATTGGTGATATTGGTCGATACATTTCTCTAGCCTTATAATTTGTTTTGTGTTGTTATCCAGATTGAAGGTTATTGCCTACGTGGAGTGAAATGCTAATATTTAGTAAAATGTACAGATATTGAATATTACGGTCTGCCATTCTCTCTCAATTAAATGTTAACTGTGAACTGAAGAAGCTATTACTTAAATAATGGAAGTCAAATGATTCTCCAATGTTAAGAGAATGGAATAATTAAATGCTTAATTATTTAAATATTAAACAAAATCTGACTACAGACAGAAACAACATAGCTCAATTTAAAGTTTCATAAAACCTTCATAAACACTACACAAATCATCTATAACGTCTGTCATGCTCTATAAAGGATTGAAAAAAAGAAAATCCTCTCACTGTCAACTGAGTTTATTTTTAGTAAACTTAACATGTGTATATTTTTATGAACATAACAGGATTCAACTATTAAGACATAAACTGAACAAGTTCCACAGACATGTGATTAACATAAATTGAATAATGTGTCCCTGAACAAAGGGGGGGTCAAAATCAAAGGTAACAGTCAGTATCTGGTGTGGCCACCAGCTGCATTAAGTACTGCAGTGCAACTCCTCCTCATGGACTGCACCAGATTTGCCAGTTCTTGCTGTGAGATGTTACCCCACTCTTCCACCAAGGCACCTGCAAGTTCCCTGACATTTCTGGGGGGAATGGCCCTAGCCCTCACCCTCCGATCCAACAGGTCCCAGACGTGCTCAATGGGATTGAGATCCGGGCTCTTCACTGGCCATGGCAGAACACTGACATTCCTGTCTTGCAGGAAATCACGCACAGAACGAGCAGTATGGCTGGTGGCATTGTCATGATGGAGGGTCATGTCAGGATGAGCCTGCAGGAAGAGTACCACATGAGGGAGGAGGATGTCTTCCCTGTAACGCACAGTGTTGAGATTGCCTGCAATGACAACAAGCTCAGTCCGATGATGCTGTGACACACCGCCCCAGACCATGACGGACCCTCCACCTCCAAATCGATCCCGCTCCAGAGTACAGGCCTCGGTGTAACGCTCATTCCTTCGACGATAAACGCGAATCCGACCATCACTCCTGGTGAGACAAAACCGTGACTCGTCAGTGAAGAGCACTTTTTGCCAGTCCTGTCTGGTCCAGCGACGGTGGGTTTGTGCCCATAGGCGACGTTGTTGCCGGTGATGTCTGGTGAGGACCTGCCTTACAACAGGCCTACAAGCCCTCAGTCCAGCCTCTCTCAGCCTATTGCGGACAGTCAGCACTGATGGAGGGATTGTGTGTTCCTGGTGTAACTGTGTCAGTTGTTGTTGCCATCCTGTACCTGTCCCACAGGTGTGATGTTCGGATGTACCAATCCTGTGCAGGTGTTGCTACACATGGTCTGCCACTGCGAGGATGATCAGCTGTCCGTCCTGTCTCCCTGTAGTGCTGTCTTAGGCGTCTCACAGTACGGACATTGCAATTTATTTCCCTGGCCACATCTGCAGTCCTCATGCCTCTGCAGCATGCCTAAGGCACGATCACGCAGATGGGCAGGGACCCTGGGCATCTTTCTTTTGGTGTTTTTCAGAGTCTGTAGAAAGGCCTCTTTAGTGTCCTACATTTTCATAACTGTGACCTTAATTGCCTACCGTCTGTAAGCTGTTAGTGTCTTAACGACCGTTCCACAGGTGCATGTTCAATAATTGTTTATGGTTCATTGAACAAGCATGGGAAACAGTGTTTAAACCCTTTACAATGAAGATCTGTGAAGTTATTTGGATTTTTACAAATTACCTTTGAAAGACGGTCCTGAAAAATTGACGTTTCTTTTTTTGCTGAGTTTATATGTGGCATAACTGCGTGACATAACCATAAAGGCTTTATACACTAAATGACCAAAGTATTTAGACACCTGCTCATCGAACATCTCATTCCAAAATCATGGGCATTGATATGGAGTTGGTCCCCCTTTTGCTGCTATAACAGCCTCCACTCTTCTGGGAAGGCTTTCCACTAGATGTTGAAACATTGCTAAGGGGACTTGCTTAGTGAGGTGGGGCACTGATGAGCATTAGTGAGGTGGGGCACTGATGTTGGGCGATTAGGTCTGGCTCGCAGTCAGCGTTCCAATTCATCCTAAAGGTGTTCGATTGGGTTGAGGTCAGGGCTCTGTGCAGGCCAGTCAAGTTCTTCCACACCGATCTCGAAAAACCATTTCTCTATGGACTTTGCTTTGAGCATGACGGCATTGTCATGCTGAAACAGGAAAGGGCCTACCCCAAACTGTTGCCACAAAGTTGGAAGCACAGAATCATCTAGAATGTCATTGTATGCTGTAGTGTTAAGATTGTCCTTCACTGGAACAAAGGGGCCTAGCCCGAATGTCATGATCCCTGCGTCCTGAGTCTGTTCCTGCCTGTGTTGCCGTTTTTCTGCTCGATATCTCCTGTTTCCCGAAGGTTCCTGAACGCACCCTGTCCGGTTGCCGGGCGACGTTGCTAGGCGGGTGATCTCTCGATTACCCGCACCTGCTTCTCATCAGCCTCGGCACACCTGGTCCTGATCATCACCCCTTCTTAAGCTCTGACCTGACATCCATTCCCTGCCGGATCGTTAGCCATGAACAGTATGTTTGTCAGCGTATCAGCCTCTGAGTTACTAGCGTTAGTTTTGTTGTTTTGCACCTTGTTGGCTTGCCGTGTACTTACCTCCGTTTGTTTCTATCTACAGTCATTCTCCCGGAACCTTCACCCAACCCCTGCCTGGTTGTCGGCGGCTGCCGAGCCATCATTGGATCTGCCACTTCACCTCCACCAACTCATCTCCGCCACCCGCTCTGTCCCCTGGATTATTCTGCATCGTTTTTTGAATCTGTTAATAAAAACTCACCTTCGTTCAACTCACCTTGTCCTGGTCTGCTTCTGGGTTCTGGCTTAGAAAACCGTGACAGAACGATCCGGCCAGAAATGAACCCAGCGGACCTGGACTCTGTTCGCCATGCCATTACCCATCAGGAAAGGATGTTGGGACAACACAGCACGGCGCTACAGGAGATAGCGTTGTCAGTTCGGAACTTTTCGACCAGTCTGACGAAGATCCAGGCTCAGCTCAGGTTGCCGGTGGAGAATCCACTACCGGTTTCACCCCTTTCGCCTACCGCTTCTGGAGCTGTGCCCTTCCGTGAGCCCAAGGTTCCGACGCCTGATAAGTATGAAGGGGATTTTGGAAGATGCCGTTCCTTTCTTATGCAGTGTGGATTAGTGTTCGATCTACAGCCCCACTCGTATGCCACAGACAAGGCTAGGACAGCCTTTGTGATTGAATTGCTGCGTGGGAGAGCCCTGGAGTGGGCTTCAGCCGTGTGGGAACGACAGGACACCTGCATGGCGTCATACCAGGAGTTCACGGCAGAGATGAGGAGGCTGTTTGACCATCCAGTCCGAGGTAAGGACGCAGCTAAGCGCCTGTTCTCTCTTCGCCAAGGAGCTCGCAGCGTCGCCGACTTCGCAATCGAATTCAGGACATTGGCTGTGGAGAGTGGGTGGAATGAAGAGTCACTGCAAGCGGCCTTTTATCAGGGGTTGTCAGAGCAACTTAAGGATGAGCTGATCTCCTACCCGGAGCCTAGTGACCTGGACAGTTTGGTAGCTTTGTCTATTCGGGTGGATAACAGAGTCCGAGAGAGAAGGAGGGAGAAGCAATGGGGCCCGTCCGATCAATCAGCTTCTCGGTTCCCAGTCGGGTCAGGAGGTGGACCAGAACGCGTCGATCATTGTCCACCACACGGGATTAGTGGACAGGTCCTGCCTTCAGATTCTGAACCCATGCAAGTGGGGCGGCACGGGTTAACCAAGGAGGAGCGCCAACATAGACGTGAGACCAACCGCTGCCTCTACTGTGGGAGTTCGGGACATTACATCTCCACTTGTTCCCAGCGGCCGTCAAACTGCCCGGCTCGCTAAGTTTGGGAGGACTTTTAGCGAGCCAGTTACAACCTCTCAATACCCCTGTCAGACCCCGTTTCCCGGCTACCCTCATGAACGGGAATCAGAGTTTAGCGATTAACGCTTTCGTCGATTCAGGTGCCGATGGCAGCTTTATTGATGCCGACGTGGTGGAACAGCTGGGGCTTTCCAAGGAGCGATTACCGGAAGCCATTGAAGCTACCACTCTGAACGGCAGTAGTCTGGCACGTATCACGATGAGGACTGAACCGGTTAGGATGCTGTTGTCAGGGAATCATTCTGAGGTTATCTCATTCTTCATTCTGCCTTCTCCCCATGTTCCTCTGGTCCTTGGATACCCCTGGCTGAAGGAACACAATCCCTCGTTCGATTGGGTGACTGTCAAGGTAACTAGTTGGAGCATTGATTGTCATGCTAACTGCCTCAAGACTGCCTGTTCCCATTCTGTTCCCAGTCAGGTCATTGAGGCTAACCCCCCAGATTTGTCCCTGGTTCCCGAAACATATCACGAGTTGGGGGAAGTGTTCAGTAAGCAGAGGGCTCTGTCACTCCCTCCCCACCGACCATATGATTGTGCCATAAACCTGTTCCCTGGGGCTGCCTATCCCAAGGGACGGTTATACAGCATCTCCCGACCTGAACGTGAAGCTTTGGAGACCTACATCAAGGAGTCCCTAGCTGCTGGTCTCATTCGTCCCTCGTCATCACCCCTGGGGGCAGGATTCTTCTTTGTGGGTAAGAAGGATGGCTCTCTTCGACCGTGTATTGATTATCGGGGGTTGAATGATATCACGGTCAAGAACAAGTATCCCCTGCCCTTGATGAGCTCTGCTTTCGACTCCTTATAGGGTGCTACTGTGTTCACCAAGCTGGACCTACGCAATGCGTATCATCTGGTCCGGATCAGAGAGGGGGACGAGTGGTTGACGGGTTTCAATACACCGATGGGTCACTTCGAGTATCAGGTGATGCCGTTTGGACTGACCAATGCTCCAGCAGTGTTCCAGAGTATGGTGAATGACGTCCTGAGAGATATGATCGGTCTTTTTGTGTTTGTTTACCTGGATGACATTGTTATCTTCTCGAAGGAACCTTCCAGCCACGTCCAGCATGTCAAGCAGGTTCTGCAGCGATTGCTGGAGAATCGCCTGTTTGTGAAGGCCGAGAAGTGTGAATTTCACGCCCACACTACATCCTTCCTCGGATACATCATCTCCAGGGGAGAGATTAGGATGGACCAAGAGAAGGTTAGGGCGGTTCTGGACTGGGCCCAGCCCGGGACGAGATTGCAGCTCCAGAGGTTTCTGGGGTTTGCGAATTTCTATCGGAGATTTATCCGTGATTACAGCCGTGTGGCCGCTCCTTTAACTGCCCTGACTTCTAGTACCAGAGCCTTCAGTTGGAATCCTGAGGCGGACCGAGCATTTTCTGGATTTGAAGAGGCGATTCACCAACGCTCCGATTCTCTCTCAACCTGACACTGCCCGTCAGTTTGTCGTTGAAGTGGATGCGTCTGATGTGGGGGTTGGCGCCATCCTGTCCCAGCGATGCTCCACTGATGGTAAACTCCATCCCTGCGCTTTCTACTCTCGTCGTCTTTCGTCTACGGAGAGGAACTACGATGTGGGTAACCGGGAGCTTCTCGCGGTTAAACTTGCCTTGGAGGAGTGGCGCCACTGGTTGGAGGGGGCGGAGCAACCGTTTGTTGTCTGGACTGACCACAAGAATCTTGCTTACGTGCAATCGGCTAAACGTCTCAACTCCCGTCAGGCCAGGTGGTCGCTGTTTTTTGGACGCTTTAATTTTTCCTTGACGTTCCGTCCGGGGTCTAAGAACGGCAAGGCGGATGCCTTGTCCCAGATGTTCTCCAAGACGGAGGAGAGTGGGGCCAAGACTGAGACGATTCTTCCCCGGAACCTTGTCGTGGGAGCCGTTATGTGGAGGATTGAGGAGGAGGTTATGGCGGCCCTTCGGACGCAGCCCGGCCCCGGTAACGGTCCACCCGGTCGGTTGTTTGTGCCCGAGTCGGTCCGTTCGGCTGTCCTCCAATGGTCCCACGCCAGCAAGATGGCTTGTCACCCTGGCGTGGCTCGGACGATGGCGCTTCTACGCAGACGATTTTGGTGGCCTGCCATGGGAGAAGATACTCGGAGGTTTGTTGCTGCCTGTCCAGTTTGTGCGCAGAACAAGAGTGCCAATCGGCCCAGCTCTGGACTTCTTCACCCCCTACCTATCCCCCGGCGACCATGGTCGCATCTGGCCCTGGACTTTGTCACTGGGTTGCCCTCTTCTGAGGGGAACACGGTCATTCTGACTATTGTGGACAGATTCAGCAAGTTCGCCCACTTTGTGCCCATCTCCAAGCTTCCCTCTGCCTCTGAGACGTCCAAGATCCTGGTTAGGGAGGTTTTCAGGGTCCACGGATTGCCCAGTGACATAGTTTCCGACCATGGTCCTCAGTTCACCTCTGCTGTCTGGAAATCCTTCTGTTTGGCCATTGGAGCTACAGTCAGTCTCACATCTGGATTTCACCCCCAATCTAATGGACAGGCGGAGAGAGCCAACCAGAAGATGGAATCCACGCTGCGCTGCCTTGTTTCCTCCAACCCCACCTCTTGGGTCTCTCAGTTGCCTTGGGTGGAGTATGCCCACAATACTCTCTCTACTTCTGCCACTGGGATGTCTCCCTTCCAGTGCCTATACGGCTACCAACCCCCCTTGTTTCCTTCTCAGGAGAAGGATCTCTCGGTTCCCTCTGTCCAGGCCCACATTCGTCGTTGCCACCGGACCTGGCATCGTGCCAGAAAGGCCCTCCTTAGAGTTTCTGACCGGTATCAGCTCCAGGCGAATCGTCGCCGTAGTCCAGCCCCCGCTTATGCTATTGGAGATAAGGTCTGGTTGGCTACACGGGACCTCCCTCTGCGGACTGAGTCAAGGAAACTGTCGCCGAGGTTCATTGGTCCGTTTGTGGTGGAGAGAGTGATCAATCCGGTTGTGGTTCGACTCAAGTTGCCTAGGACGCTCAGAGTCCATCCCACCTTCCATGTCTCCTGCCTCAAGCCTGTTCTCCTCAGCCCTCTGTTGCCCCCTCCGCCTCCTCCTCCTCCTCCTCGGATGATCGGAGGAGGTCCTGTCTACACGGTGCGCCGCATCATGGATTCCAGATGGCGGGGCCGGGGTTTCCAGTATCTCGTGGACTGGGAGGGGTATGGTCCTGAGGAGAGTTGGATTCCTCGGCGTCAGATCCTTGATGCTGACCTCCTTCGTGACTTCTACCGCCTCCCTCCTGGCGCTCCGGGTAGTCCGCCCGGTGGCGTTCATCGGAGGGGGGGTACTGTCATGATCCCTGCGTCCTGAGTCTGTTCCTGCCTATGTTGCCGTTTTTCTGCTCGATATCTCTTGTTTCCCGAAGGTTCCTGAACGCACCCTGTCCGGTTGCCGGGCGACGTTGCTAGGCGGGTGATCTCTCGATTACCCGCACCTGCTTCTCATCAGCCTCGGCACACCTGGTCCTGATCATCACCCCTTCTTAAGCTCTGACCTGACATCCATTCCCTGCCGGATCGTTAGCCATGAACAGTATGTTTGTCAGCGTATCAGCCTCTGAGTTACTAGTGTTAGTTTTGTTGTTTTGCACCTTGTTGGCTTGCCGTGTACTTACCTCCGTTTGTTTCTATCTACAGTCATTCTCCCGGAACCTTCACCCAACCCCTGCCTGGTTGTCGGCGGCTGCCGAGCCATCATTGGATCTGCCACTTCACCTCCACCAACTCATCTCCGCCACCCACTCTGTCCCCTGGATTATTCTGCATCGTTTTTTGAATCTGTTAATAAATACTCACCTTCGTTCAACTCACCTTGTCCTGGTCTGCTTCTGGGTTCTGGCTTAGAAAACCGTGACACCGAACCATGAAAAACAGCCCCAGATCATTCATCCTCCTCCATCAAACTTTACAGTTGTCACTATTCATTCGGGCAGGTAGCGTTCTCCTGTCATCCGCCAAACCCAGATTCGTCCATCGGACTGCCAGATGGTGAAGCGTGATTCATCACTCCAGAGAATGCGTTTCCACTGCTCCAGAGGCAATGGCGACAAGCTTTAAAGCACTCCAGCCGACGCTTAGCATTGCATATAGTGATCTTAGGCTGCTCGGCCATGGAAATCAATTTCATGAAGCTCCTGACTAACAATTATTGTGCTGACTTTGCTTCCAGAGGCAGTTTGGAACTCGGAAGTGAGTGTTGCAACCGAGGACAGATGATTTTTACGCACTTCAGCACTTGCCGGTCCCATTCTGTGAGATTGTGTGGCCTACCACTTCGCGGCTGAGCCATTGTTGCTCCTAGACGTTTCCACTTCACAATAACAGCACTTACAGTTGACCGGGGCAGCTCTAGCAGGGCAGAAATTTGACAAACTGACTTATTGGAAAGGTGGCATCCTATGATGGTGCCACATTGAAAGTGACTGAGCTCTTCAGGAAGACAATGCTACTGCCAATGTTTGTCTGTGGAGATTGCATGGCTGTGTGCTCGATTTTATACACCTGTCAGGAATGGGTGAGGCTGAAATAGCCGAATCCACTATTTTGAAGGGGTGTCCACATACTTTTGTATATATAGTGTAATTCATATTAAATTGAGGCTTCACAAAGCATTTATAACCTTGTCATACATCTTGGTGGAGCATTGCAACGCCAGCATAGTGGGTTCGATTGCCGGGGCCACCCATACGTAAAAATGTATGCACGCGTGACTGTAAATCGCTTGTTTATGGAAAACAGATGGAATCTCCAAACACTGGACGCCACAAACGTGTTATCACTAAAATACTGTCGGCTGCAACTGTTTTCAAACCGGTTAAAACAGTGTACAGTAAGTGTATATTTTGCATTTGTGAAATGATTTTGTGATATGGAAGTAAAGGGCTTTATGTTTCTAGAACCATACCGCAATTGAGAATCGATTGAAGTTTAGATGGAGTACTTGGCTGTTTTTGCTGCCCGAGCCAATTGGCATCTTAACAGAACATGTAAGGTCCTTGGAATATAAGGAGTAATGTTAGGCTCCTTTAGTCCCTTATTGGGCTAAATGTAACCTTGCCTTGTTACAAAGTCTATTGTTTATAGTGTTAAATGGAACCCTGCCTTACATAAAGCTTACATAATGAATAATTGCAGAAGACCACTGTAATCAGACAAACAAATAAAAGGTTTTATAACATAAAATTCAAATACTTTTCTACGTTGAAACCTGTCTGTCTTTTACATTTTTCTATGTCCACTGCTTAACATTCTGTGTGTATAGAGTGAAATGTATATTTAAAGACATTGTAACCATTATTTGCTTGTTGTCTCTGGCTCTTTTAATATCAGATTCACAATTAATAATAACACGATTTGTGGTAGGTTGAAAGGGTTTGATCCAGCTTATGCCAGGAGTGTTTCCAATTAACATGACCCGACAAGAAACCCCCCAGCCCTATAGTCATAGCACAGATGAAAAGAGAAGCTATCTATAATTATAATATTTTGTCATAGTCTATGAATAGGCCCAGAGTTTTACCTGACCAGGTCATGAGATCAGGAAAAATCTCCAGGCCCCAAAAAAGACACATACACATTTTGCCCCACCACTTTTGAACCCGTGGCGCCACCTCTGTGTAGGTTTCTCACTTATGGGTGGCACAAATTTGGATATGAGGTAGAGCAATGGGCATTGGATATGCAAATTAAATACTGTAGTATTATATACTATAATTACTGTAGTGTTTTTGCGGACTGTAGTGTTTTTGCGGACATTACTGTGGAATTTACTGTAGTGTTTTTGCGGTCTGTAGTATACTGTAGTATTTACTATAGAGGGTTGCCAGGTGACAGCAGAAATGTTCCATACGCACAAAAAGCTTATTTCGTACAAAAAATGTACATCCCTGTTAGTGAGCATTTCTCCTTTGCCAAGATAATCCATCCACCTGACAGGTGTGGCATAACAAGAAGCTGATTAAACAGCATGATCATTACACAGGTGCACCTTGTGCTGGGGACAATAAAAGGCCACTCTATAATGTGCAGGTTTGTCACATAACACAATGCCACATACGTCTCAAGTTTTGAGGGAGCGTGCAATTGGCATGCTGAGTGCAGGAATGTCCATCAGAGCTGTTGCCAGTGAACTGAATGTTTATTTCTCTACCATAAGCCTCCAACGTCGTTTTAGAGAATATGGCAGTACGTCCAACCGGTCTCACAACTGCAGACCATGTGTATGGCGTTGTGTGAGCGAGTGGTTTGCTGATGTCAACGTTGTGAACAGAGTGCCCCATGGTGGCGGTGGGGGTTATGGTATGGGCAGGCATAAGCTATGGACAACGAACACAATTGCATTTTATTGATGGCAATTTGAATGCAGAGATACCGGGACGAGATCCTGAGGCTCCATTGTTGTGCCATTAATCCACCACCATCACCTCGTCTTTCAGCATGATAATGCACAGCCCCATGTCTCAAAGATCTATACACAATTCCTGGAAGCTGAAAATGTCCCAGTTCTTCCATGGCCTTCATACTCACCAGACATTTCACCCATTGAGCATGTTTGGGATGCTCTGGATCAACAGCATGTTCCAGTTCCCGCCAATATCCAGCAACTTCACACAGCTATTGAAGAGGAGTGGGACAACATTTCACAGGCCACAATCAACAGCCTGATCAACTCTATGCAAAGGAGATGTCGCGCTGCATGAGGCAAATGGTGGTCACACAAGATACTGACTGGTTTTCTGATCCACGCCCTACCATAAAAAAAAAAAAGGTATCTGTGACCAGCAGATGCATATCTGTATTCCCAGTCATGTGAAATCCATAGATTAGGGCCTAATGAATTTATTTCAATTGACTGACTTCCTTATATGAACTGTAACTCAGTAAAATCTTTGAAACTGTTGCATGTTGCATTTATATTTTTGTTCAGTATAGTTGATTCATCACCATGGTCAATTTCTGTGCAGTATTTGGCTGCTCTAACAAGGCAGGAAAGCCAACGGGAAAAAAATATATTTATAGATTACCGGCAATCATGAAACACCAAGGATATAAGACTCAAGAACTGTTAGAAAAGCGAAGAAACCCGTCATTTCATCACTGGTAAGTCTGATCGATTTCGAGTTTAGTTTAGCTGTTATGCTAACCAGGTGTTAACAACAAGACTAAGTTAGCCAACATTAGCTAGCTATATAGCTCATAGTCTAGCTGTTAGCAGGCGTCTCTCTCATTTTACATTTTAGTCATTTAGCAGACGCTCTAATCCAGAGCGATTTACAGTTTGTGAGTGCATACATTTTTTTTCTCATACTGGTCCCCCGTGGGAAACGAACCAACAACCCTGGCCTTGCAAACACCATGCTCTACCAACTGAGCTACACGGGACACTCTCGTAGGCGGTGCGTGAGTTTAAAGTTTTGGCATTGAACTTGGTAGTAGTAGTTGTATGTATTTTTTAAGCTTAGGATCCCAGCATCTCCTGCTTCCAGACATTTTCACTACCTAGATAGCAAGGGTTGGATTTGCACTAAACAATTTCATGTCAGCACAAGGCATGTACAAAATCCAGTATAAGGATTAGCCTCATACAGTGGGGGAAAAAAGTATTTAGTCAGCCACCAATTGTACAAGTTCTCCCACTTAAAAAGATGAGAGAGGCCTGTCATTTTCATCATAGGTACACGTCAACTATGACAGACAAATTGAGAAAAAAAAATCCAGAAAATCACATTGTAGGATTTTTAATGAATTTATTTGCAAATTATGGTGGAAAATAAGTATTTGGTCACCTACAAACAAGCAAGATTTCTGGCTCTCACAGACCTGTAACTTCTTCTTTAAGAGGCTCCTCTGTCCTCCACTCGTTACCTGTATTAATGGCACCTGTTTGAACTTGTTATCAGTATAAAAGACACCTGTCCACAACCTCAAACAGTCACACTCCAAACTCCACTATGGTCAAGACCAAAGAGCTGTCAAAGGACACCAGAAACCAAATTGTAGACCTGCACCAGGCTGGGAAGACTGAATCTGCAATAGGTAAGCAGCTTGGTTTGAAGAAATCAACTGTGGGAGCAATTATTAGGAAATGGAAGACATACAAGACCACTGATAATCTCCCTCGATCTGGGGCTCCACGCAAGATCTCACCCCGTGGGGTCAAAATGATCACGAGAACGGTGAGCAAAAATCCCAGAACCACACGGGGGGACCTATTGAATGACCTGCAGAGAGCTGGGACCAAAGTAACAAAGCCTACCATCAGTAACACACTACGCCACCAGGGACTCAAATCCTGCATTGCCAGACGTGTCCCCCTGCTTAAGCCAGTACATGTCCAGGCCCGTCTGAAGTTTGGGAGAATGTCATATGGTCAGATGAAACCAAAATAGAACTTTTTGGTAAAAACTCAACTCATTGTGTTTGGAGGACAAAGAATGCTGAGTTGCATCCAAAGAACACCATACCTACTGTGAAGCATGGGGGTGGAAACTTCATGCTTTGGGGCTGTTTTTCTACAAAGGGACCAGGACGACTGATCCGTGTAAAGGAAAGAATGAATGGGGCCATGTATCGTGAGATTTTGAGTGAAAACCTCCTTCCATCAGCAAGGGCATTGAAGATGAAACGTGGCTGGGTCTTTCAGCATGACAATGATCCCAAACACACCGCCCGGGCAACGAAGGAGTGGCTTCGTAAGAAGCATTTCAAGGTCCTGGAGTGGCCTAGCCAGTCTCCAGATCTCAACCCCATAGAAAATCTTTGGAGGGAGTTGAAAGTCCGTGTTGCCCAGCGACAGCCCCAAAACATCACTGCTCTAGAGGAGATCTGCATGGAGGAATGGGCCAAAATACCAGCAACAGTGTGTGAAAACCTTGTGAAGACTTACAGAAAACGTTTGACCTGTGTCATTGCCAACAAAGGGTATATAACAAAGTATTGAGAAACTTTTGTTATTGACCAAATACTTATTTTCCACCATAATTTGCAAATAAATTCATTAAAAATCCTACATTGTGATTTTCTGGAAAAGAAATTCTCATTTTGTCTGTCATAGTTGACATGTACCTATGATGAAAATTACAGGCCTCTCTCATCATTTTAAGTGGGAGAACTTGCACAATTGGTGGCTGACTAAATACTTTTTTCCCCCACTGTATACATTGTGTACTAGTATCGTTTTTAAATTGAGAACCTATAGCTCAACATATGCAAACAATGTGTGAGTTAACCTATTATCTGCTTCAGAAGCACAGTGTCAAGGGGTGCATTGCAAATGCCCATAAGGCTAATGCCATCATACTGTAGTCCAGTGATTCCCAATTCTGTTCCCCGAGTACCCCCAACAGTACACATTTTTATTGGCGCCTCTGACAAGCACAACTGATTCAACTTGTCAACTAATCATCAGGCCCTCAATGAGTTGAATCAGGTATGTTTGTCCGGGTCTACAACAAAAATGAGTTCTGTTGTGGGTACTCGAGGACCGGAAATGGGAACCACTGCTTTAGGCCTATGGCTGCATTGGCTTTGCATGCCATTATCATCAGCTTCAAAATGGTTTCACATAGCTGATATCCTGAAAAAGAGTGACAATCAAATAAAACTAATTGGAGAGCTTACAACGGAACAAAAAGGTCATGTTCATTTGAGAATACAACACAGAAACAAAGACAAATTAGTGACAAATTCCCTTCTCCTCTTTATTGCAGGATTGTGATGAACAATTAAAACAAATCAACACTTTATTTCATACAATTTCAAAGTGTACAAGTAAGCTAACTCATATGTAAAGGTTAGACATTTTAGTAACAAGTAGGCTATTATTACTAAAGCATAATTTCAGATGAACAAAAAATAAGTAAATACCAGAGGTGGCCAGCCTCACTCCACTGATCCCTGGTCTACTTGGTGAGCAGACTTCTATTCCAGCCCAGCAATAGCACACTTCATTATCAACTAATTAGGTTTAATACATTGAATCAGGTATGTTAGTGCTGGGCTGGAACAGAAGCCTGCACACCCAGTTGTAATTTTAAGCTGTATATGTATTATTTAACATTTGCTAGCATAGGTACACGTACAGTATAACCCATGGTATACAAGGATGTACCCTTATTCTCTTGGGACATTCAATGGGACCTCTTCATCTGCAGACAGGGTTTCACAATGCTCTCTATCTGAGGACAGAAAACATCGCAAAGAAACAAGCTTCATTATACTCAAATTAGACAGCACTGAATATTATGTTGCTATATCTCTTGCTAGGGACTGTAACTGGAGAATCTTTTCATAATGTCCTCCCACAAAGGTACCTGTCCTATCCAGAGTAGCCTACTCCCTCCCTTCTCTGACAGCTGGAGCTGCTAACGTTAATCCTTCCATGCCTGTTAGCTAGCTAGCTAGCAACCTAGCTACAAATACATTTCAAATGTGTGTTTTTAATTTGCAATGATAAATACATCAATATAGCTAACTATATAGATAATATGAAGTAAGCTAGTTGGTTATATTTAATTCACTGAGCTAGCTATACAGTATTTAAAGATAGCTAGCTAGCTAACATTAAATTAGCCTGCACACTAAGTTCTTGTAGCAGCTAGCGAGCTAATATTACATCGTTCTTTGTCATCTTCAAAATATATTTACTTACTTGAATAGTTTCTCCCACTGATTTGGTTTTCTGTGTCCTTAGAAAAACAAAATAATGGGTAATCTTCCCAATGTTTCCGGTGGTACCAAAACATAGCCAGACATGAATGATTGAAGGACTTCCACCAGACTGACTCTGGTCTTCCAACATGGCGCCTGGTGTGGTTGCTAGGTGATTTGTGATTCAACTGCAACCCCTCTATAGTATTCTACAGTGTACCACAACATTCTATAGTAAGTACTACAAATGATCGAGGGATACTACAGTATGTAGTAGTATTCTACAGTTTATTACATAATTCTACAGTACTGTAATTGCTGTAGTATTCTTTAGTAAACTGTAGTATTTGTTCATGTGGGTGTATTTGTTCATGTGGGTGTGTAAGGAATACACAAGAAGCCCAGGGAGGTTGAGAGACATAGTGGCAGAGAGGAAGCCACCGTCAGTAACCATACCCATCAATCAGTGAGGAGTCAGTTAAATCTCAAGATGGCACTGACGGAGAAGGCTCACATCTTATGAGTTCCAACCCGACTTTGCTATTTATTGACTTTTTCATGTTTATCTTTACTATTCTTGTACAGAAAGTTCATACTATTATCACATATGACCGCCAAGCTCTTTTGGGCATCAGATCGACAGTTACTTTAATAACTCTACCTACATGTACATATTACCTCAATTACCTCGACTAACCGGTGCCCCCGCACATTGACTCGGTACCGGTACCCCCTGTATATAGCCTCGCTATTGTTATTTTTACTGCTGCTCTTTAATTATTTGTTACTTTTATTTCGTATTATTTTATATTGTATTTTTGTGTGATTTCTTTTGGTATTTTTTCGTAAAACGGCATTGTTGGTTAAGGGCTTGTAAGTAAGCATTTCACTGTAAGGTCTACTACACCTGTTGTATTCGGCGCATGTGACAAATACAATTTGATTTGATACTAACCTCGATATCTTCTTCAAATCCGACTTCAAGTCCGACTCAGCTGTTCCTGTGTTCACATCTGACGCTATTCCTTTGTTTCATGGGCTACCAAAACGCTGCAAGCGTAGACGTGGTAGACTGGCTGGCATCCTTGTGAAACTGAGGCCTAGAGAAAATCAACTTGTACTCCCCTCCGTTTTATTGGAAAATGTCCAGTCACTCGAGAATAAGGTGGATACGCTTCATTCGAGAGTCTCCTATCAGAGAGACCTGAAAAACTGCAATATTATATTCCTTGCAGAAACTTAGTTGGCTCAATATATTTTTTAATAATAAATTGCTCCATATACAAACGTATACATACGAATAACGACTTACAGACGTACACAAAAATTGACTACATCTCATCTGCCCAGACCCGCATGCTCACACCCCCATACTTAGTGACTGCATTATTTTTTGCCACTTGGCCTTTCTCAGTCACCCATGCTATTTCAATATTTCAATATTTCAATAATAAATCATTAGATCTTTCCACGTTTTTAGTTTAAATGTTTTCAAGATGAGTGATGAGTAGAGAATCGTCCAGCTCTTTGGGTATCTCACTACACCCCATATGCCATGTCTTGAAATATGCAGACAGACAAATTAAAAAATGTTTTACATTGTAATACTTCTGACAGCCAACTTTATAGCATTCCCAGAAAGCATGGATTATTGAGTCATTATTATACCGCACATTGATTATGTACCGGTACCCCCTGTAAATAGCCTCCCTACTGTTATTTTATTTTACTGCTGCTCTTTAATTATTTTTTACTTATCTATTTTTTACTTAACACTTATTTTTCTTAAAACTGCGTTTTTGGTTAAGGGCTTGTAAGTAAGTATTTTACTGTAAGGTAAACACCTGTTGTATTCTGCGCATGTGGCAAATAACATTTGATTTGATTTATTCGTTTTACACTTAAGACATGACTCTGCCGTTGTGCTGTAGAATGTTGTCTGTTGTATAATACATTCTATACAATAGTTTATACTGGATTAAGTGTACATTGTCATTAACTGTAATTTCTTTAGTTACACTCCAACTTTCCCTCCATCTTGTGCCAACATCAGTTACATTTATATTTTAGTCATTTAGCAGACACTCTTATCCAGAGCGACTTACAGGAGCAATTAGGGTTAAGTGCCTTGCTCAAGGGCACATCGACAGATTTTTCACCTAGTCGGTTCGGGGATTAGAACCAGCGACCTTTCGGTTACTGGTACAATGCTCTTAACCACTAAGCTACCAGTTCTTTATAAGTCTTTCCAATAGTTTATATTTTTTTCTAAGAGATTGTCAGTTTGATATGCTCTCTGCAAGGTCTTGTAGATCTTCCCTATCATATGAACATCCTTTTCTGACTCAAATAAGATTCCCGCAAGGTTGCTCTGATGTCCAAAAGATTTCAAATATACATTTTGTGATATGTAACTTTTAAGTTGCATGTATTTGAAACTATTTATATACTTTGGTCAGTCCAAAATTACTTTTTAATTCTGTCATGGAAAAAATGTATTTCCTGTTACCAAGTAATTTACGGTTTCTCTGCCTTTAGTTTTCCATGTGGACCAATTTATCAAATTCTGAAAAACTATCCAAGGATTGTTCAATAAGGTTGTGTTTTTAGGGAGTGATATTGCTTCGTGTAGAATAAGTTTCATTTTCTTCCATATTGTTATAGTGTTCTTAACTATGAAGTTGTTAATGTTATTAGCTTTATCCTTTGAAAATAGACAATATAAAAATATATGCACATCTTCAATATGTACCCATTGTTCCTCTTTAGTGCATTTTAACTATATGTCGTAAGTAAATGCCTTGGGTAGCGAGTTGGTTAAAACCACCCTCAGATTTAGGAATATGTCAAACTTTCCTTTTTATTCTGTGAGTTTTATTTGCCCATATAAAGTCTTATGATTGAGTATACTTTTTTAAAAGAATGTCTTCAGTGAGGTAATTGGTATTACCGAAAATAAAAATAAAAACTTTGTCAGCCATGCCATTCTAAAGAGGTTTATTCTATCTGTAAGATTTATGGGACGATTATTCCATTTAATTAGATCTGCTTGCATATTGTTGAGTAATGGAATACACTTATCTTTATATATTTGTTGTTTGTTGTCACTTATTAAGCATCCTAAGTATTTAATATTTTTTGTGGTCAACATAAAGGATTGCTGTAGATTGTGAGTTATTATTTTTCCTATTGCCATTATTTCGGTTTTGGCTGGCTCAATCTATGAACGTAGAACTCAGTGGTTTCTCCTGCAGCGGAATGATCGGACGACGGCAGCCTCGGGCAAGTCCAAAGAGGGAGGAGTGTGCCTCTTCATAAACAACTGGTGCACTGCTTCCAGTGTGAAGGAAATCTTGAGCTTTGCTCACCTGATATAGAATAGCTCATGGTAAGCTGCAGACCTTTTTTATCTACTAAGAGAGTTCTCATAATTATCATTGCTCTCTACATCCCTCCACAATCCAACCTGGGACTGAACACTTCCCTCTGCAACTGGATCCTGGACTTCCTGACGGGCCGGCCCCAGGTGGTGAGGGTAGGCAACAACACCTCCACCACTCTGACCCTCAATACGGGAGCCCCTCAGGGGTGCGTGCTTAATCCCCTCCTGTACTCCCTGTTCATCCACGACTGCGTGACCATGCACGACTCTAACACCATCATCAAGTTTGCTGACGACATGACCGTGGTAGGCCTGATCACCGACGATGATGAGACAGCCTACAGGTCAGAGACTTGGAAATGTGACGCCAGGACGACAGGGTTGTAGTGGAGCGGGTCGAGAACTTCAAGTTCCTTGGTATCCACATCACTAAGGACTCAACACACACCTGCACAGTCATGAAGAGGGCACAACAGCGCCTCTTCCCCATTAGGAGGCAGAAAAGATTTGGCATAGGCGCTCGGTTCCTCAAAAAGTTCTACAGCTGCACCATCGAAGAGCATCTTGACTAGCTGCATCACCGCTTGGTATGGCAAATGCACCAATCTCTACAGCAAAGCATTACAGAAGGGGATGTGGATGGCCCAGTACATCACTGGGACCGAGCTCCCTGCCATCCAGGACCTTTATATCAGGTGGTGTCAGAGGAAAGCCCGAAAAATTGCCAAAGACTTCAACCACACAAGCCATAGACTATTCACTCTTCTACCGTCTGGCAAACGGTACGGGAGCATTGGATCTCGGACCAACAGGCTCCGAGACAGCTTCTACCCCCAAGCCATACGACTGCTAAATAGCCATAAGACTGCTAAATAGTTCATTAAATGGATACACAGACTATCTGCATTGACTCTATGCACACTCACAAGACTATATGCAGTATACACGCTATATACACACTCACTCACACCACACTACACTGACATCTCACACAAAACCCACACACATTGACATACAGTAGATACACACACACACGTAACACACACACACACACACACACACACCGACACAACACACACATATACACACGCACACATGCATACACACACACATACAGTGAGGGAAAATAAGTATTTGATCCCCTGCTGATTTTGTACTTTTGCCCACTTATAAAGACATGATCAGTCTATAATTTTAATGGTAGGTTTATTTGAACAGTGAGAGACAGGATAACAACAAAAAAATCCAGAAAAACGCATGTCAAAAATGTTATAAATTGATTTGCATTTTAATGAGGGAAATAAGTATTTGACCCCTCTGCAAAACATGACTTAGTACTTGGTGGCAAAACCCTTGTTGGCAATCACAGAGGTCAGACGTTTCTTGTAGTTGGCCACCAGGTTTGCACACATCTCAAGAGGGATTTTGTTCCACTCCTCTTTGCAGATCTTCTCCAAGTCATTAAGGTTTCGAGGCTGACGTTTGGCAACTCGAACCTTCAGCTCCCTCCACAGATTTTCTATGGGATTAAGGTCTGGAGACTGGCTAGGCCACTCCAGGTCCTTAATGTGCTTCTTCTTGAGTCACTCCTTTGTTGCCTTGGCCGTGTGTTTTGGTTCATTGTCATGCTGGAATACCCATCCACGACCCATTTTCAATGCCCTGGCTGAGGGAAGGATGTTCTCACCCAAGATTTGACGGTACATGGCCCCGTCCATCGTCCCTTTGATGCGGTGAAGTTGTCCTGTCCCCTTAGCAGAAAAACACCCCCAAAGCATAATGTTTCCACCTCCATGTTTGACGGTGGGGATGGTGATCTTGGGGTTGTACTCATCCTTCTTCTTCCTCCAAACACGGCGAGTGGAGTTTAGACCAAAAAGCTATATTTTGGTCTCATCAGACCACATGACCTTCTGCCATTCCTCCTCTGGATCATCCAGATGGTCATTGGCAAACTTCAGACGGGCCTGGACATGCGCTGGCTTGAGCAGGGGGACCTTGCGTGCGCTGCAGGATTTTAATCCATGACGGCGTAGTGTGTTACTAATGGTTTTCTTTGAGACTGTGGTCCCAGCTCTCTTCAGGTCATTGACCAGGTCCTGCCGTGTAGTTCTGGGATGATCCCTCACCTTCCTCATGATCATTGATGCCCCACGAGGTGAGATCTTGCATAGAGCCCCAGACTGAGGGTGATTGACCGTCATCTTGAACTTCTTCAATTTTCTAATAATTGCGCCAACAGTTGTTGCCTTCTCACCAAGCTGCTTGCCTATTGTCCTGTAGCCCATCCCAGCCTTGTGCAGGTCTACAATTTTATCCCTGATGTCCTTACACAGCTCTCTGGTCTTGGCCATTGTGGAGAGGTTGGAGTCTGTTTGATTGAGTGTGTGGACAGGTGTCTTTTATACAGGTAACGAGTTCAAACAGGTGCCGGTTAATACAGGTAATGAGTGGAGAACAGGAGGGCTTCTTAAAGAAAAACTAACAGGTCTGTGAGAGCCAGAATTCTTACTGGTTGGTAGGTGATCAAATACTTATGTCATGCAATAAAATGCAAATTAATTACTTAAAAATCATACAATGTGATTTTCTGGATTTTTGTTCTGGATTCTGTCTCTCACAGTTGAAGTGTACCTATGATAAAAATTACAGACCTCTACATGCTTTGTAAGTATGAAAACCTGCAAAATCGGCAGTGTATCAAATACTTGTTCTCCCCACTGTATGTGCTTTCTTGAGCAGGGGGACCTTGCGGGTGCTGCAGGATTTCAGTCCTTCATGGCGTAGTGTGTTACCAATTGTTTTCTTGGTGACTATGGTCCCAGCTGCCTTGAGATCATTGACAAGATCCTCCCTTATAGTTCTGGGCTGATTCCTCACCTTTCTCATGATCATTGCAACTCCACGAGGTGAGATCTTGCATGGAGCCCCAGGCCGAGGGAGATTGACAGTTCTTTTGTGTTTCTTCCATTTGCGAATAATCGCACCAACTGTTGTCACCTTCTCACCAAGCTGCTTGGCGATGTTCTTGTAGCCCATTCCAGCCTTGTGTAGGTCTACAATCTTGTCCCTGACATCCTTGGAGAGCTCTTTGGTCTTGGCCATGGTGGAGAGTTTGGAATCTGATTGATTGATTGCTTCTGTGGACAGGTGTCTTTTATACAGGTAACAAACTGAGATTAGGAGCACACCCTTTAAGAGTGTGCTCCTAATCTCAGCTCGTTACCTGTATAAAAGACACCTGGGATCCAGAAATCTTTCTGATTGAGAGGGGGTCAAATACTTATTTCTCGCATTAAAATGCAAATCAATTTATAACATTTTTGACATTCGTTTTTCTGGATTTTTTTGTTGTTATTCTGTCTCTCACTGTTCAAATAAACCTACCAATAAAATCATCATTTCTTTGTCAGTGGGCAAACGTAAAAAATCAGCAGGGGATCAAATACTTTTTTCCCTCACTGTACACACACACACTTTCACACTATAATATATCCTGATGCTTAGTCACTTTACCCTGCCTTTATGTACATATCTCCATCAAATACCTCATACCCCTGCACATTGATCTGGTACTGGTACTTCCTATATATAGCTTCATTCTGGGTACTGGGTAGAGAGGAGAGGGGTCTATCTGTAGTTACAGCCTGATGGTAATTAGAAAAATTAGAAAGGATAGCGCTAATTAGACATGTGGCAATTAAATTAAGCCCTGATTGCCTGGGCTAAATGGACCAGTCATGAGGTAATTATTATTGATGATTGGCTCACTTAGGTATAGGATGATGATGATGATGATGTACTCCACACATTTATCGGCTCTGAAGCATCATCTGTAGTGTGAAAAATGGCCTCCATATGTTGCTGTTTGTTTTGTTTGTTTGTGATTACTGTATTTGCTATAGATTGATGCCAGTCTTTCTCTCAGCTCAACATTAGGTGGATCTCGCAGTAAATCACCAGTGGATCTTCAGTCATGGATTTCAGTGACCTCACACTCTGAGGTCATAACCCGGGAACAAAGTTCACTCTGGGAATCAATTCCTGGTTGCCCCCATTTAGGAAAACCCCTCCTTTTTACAGAGGACTCAAAGACAAGGTTCAAGCTAACGAGAGAACGAGAGAACGAGAGAGGCAGGGAGGGAGGGAGAGAGAGAGAGAAGGTGGAGGGGGAAAGGAGACACCGGACAGCTGGTAACTCTTCTAACAAAAAAGTGAGTCAGACAAAAAAAAGACAGAAAGAGGGAGAGAGTGGAGGAAGGCAGGAATCGATAGCATTAGACAGGGGGCAGGGGGTGACCGAGATCTCCAGTAGTTCACAGTCTTCAGTGGGATCAAAGCAGCTGGAGGATACAGTCAGTCTGTTATATCTACTGCCCCACAAAGAGAGAAAGGGAGAGAGGGAGGAGGATGAGGGGAGATGGGAGAGATGAGAGAGGAAGAAAATGTTAGGAATATCAATGAGGTCAGAGGTTATGAAAACTGCCAACATGTGGTCTATCTGAGAGGATGTAAAGGTCATGGGTTATCTGAGGTTAGAAACACTTAGGCCTTCTTCACATATAGAACACATATCAGAACCCCATGGTTGATCATCATCTAGATGTTATAGACTAGAACAAGAGAACCTGAGTAGGCCATTTAAAATTCTACTTTACGGAGCTGAAAGGGGAACTGTCCCTCCATACCTTCAGGCTATGCTCAAACCCTACACCCCAACCCAAGCACTCCGTTCTGCCACCTCTGCACTGACTTTACTGATAACTACTTTATTGGGGGAAAATGAACTTACTATTACTATGCCTGTGATATGTGTCTCACCTAGCTATCTTAAGATTAATGCACCAATCGCTCTGGATAAGAGCATCTGCTAAATTACTAAATGTAAATGTTGTTGTTTGTACAACAAATATCAGTATGTTTTGCTGTTACAGACACAATTTCATACCACTTCATTCTACATGTCTGCCGCCCAAGAAGTGACTGTATCTGTTATGATGGCATTAGTATGGGTTACCAATATACACAATTGCCAGATTCCAAAGAATGAAAAG
>NC_140003.1:31599996-31602496 GCF_964263955.1 Coregonus lavaretus
CACACACATGCACACAAGCACACACACACACACACATACACATACAAACACACTCTCACTGACTGGCCAGGCAGCTATATCAGTCAGTATGCTCCCTCACTCTAACCCAGGTGCTGGTAGAGTACCATCATATCAATCATAAGCTCATTATGTGTGGTGCATACTGGTAATGTATCATTCTTTGTAATTACTGAGTGTGGATATGGATGTGTGATTCCTCCTTTCAGCATTTCATCTAACACTCCATTTATCCCCAGATGAAGCATATACCACTAACCCAACTCTCACACTTATGATAGTAGTTCAAATCAGGCAAAAATCTATTTAATCTTACTACAATCTATTTTCTGTCTTACTAAGACTTCTCCTCTTCTCCTTATTTCAGGTCAAATGGTGAGTATTATTTTCAGAGAGGTTCATATGACATTTAAATAGTTTTTATCTTAAAGCATCAGGCTGGGAAAGAGCCAAAAAAAAGTCCCAGTTTTATAAAGTTAAGTCACACAACCCAGCAAGAAAGGAAACAAAACACCTTAATTACCTCATGCATGTACACTCGAACACACACACACGGTCCACTGATACTGTCCTCATCAACACACAATTAAAGCCCAGCCAGCGGTGATCTATCATAAGAGCTCAGACACACTCATTTGTTTCCCTTAATGCTGTCACACAAAGAGCAGCCCCAGTCGATATGGTCCCCCATGTGGAACTCTAGTTGCCTTCCGAGAATCAATAATGTGTTTATATGAGTAAAGGAAAGCTCTTATGATGAGCATATTTACAAAGACAAACAGCGCACAACGGCAGAGCAGCGTAGCACGCAACTCAGTCAGAGGGAACCTTTGAGTCCTGTAGTGCTGCCTTTTTTTGATTTCTCCCTAAGCCCGGGCAACTTTCTAATTTGGTTGAACTCCTTGGTGGTTCCTCAGGGCCTACTGTATTCTAGATTGGCTGAATTAGGTTATGGTGGCCGACTCAAAGAGGGTTCTGGGAATTAAAAACAAATCATCAACAGATTCACATTCCAGAGAGTTAGCTGGGCTTTCATTATTAAACCAGTCCTAATGATTAAAATCCCACTGGGCCTTTTAGACTTACATGCTTAAGGTAATCTATATCCACTCTGGATCAATGTCTCTAAACCTATTCTGTATAGGTAATACTGTTCATTATAGGTAGTACTATTATGTATAGGTAGGACTATTCTGTACAGGTTCAACTATTCTGTACATGTTTTACTATTCTGTACAAGTAATACTATTCTGTACAGCTAATACTATTCTGTATAGGTAAAACTAATCTATACAGATAATACTATTCTGCACAGGTTATACTATTCTATACAGGTAATACTATTCTATACAGGTAATACTATTCTATACAGGTAGTAATGTTCTGTATAGGTAGTATTATTCTATACAGGTAATACAATTCTGTACAGGTAATACTATTCTATATAGGTAATACTATTCTATACAGGTAATACTATTCTATACAGGTAGTAATGTTCTGTATAGGTAGTATTATTCTATACAGGTAATACAATTCTGTACAGGTAATACTATTCTATATAGGTAATACTATTCTATACAAGTAATACTATTCTATACAGGTAGTACTATTCTGTATAGGTAGTACTATTCTATACAGGTAATACTATTCTGTACAGGTAGTACTATTTGTGCAGGTAGTACGATTCTGTACTAGGGATTGAAAGGCACTACCTCTTTTTGAGGACCACTGAAATGACAGCTAGCACTTTTGGGACACTAAATCTGTACATGCTAAAACCCAGATAGACTGGTCAGTATCATCTAAAGAGAACTTGATAAACAAATACATTGTGGTTGGGAAAAAATGACTAATTGTCTTGACATCTTGGGAGTTGTCTATCGCTTCAGGGAGTGTGAGGTATTTTCAGATTCCAGACATGCAAAAAGAAATGAGTCTGAAGGTAAATGTTATGGTAGACCAAGTGTATTAATAAACTATATCAGTCAATGTGGTGACTGTCCTCTGTGGGTGCAAGGACCAGGGAGTGTGTTTGTTATAGGTGATCTGAACTGCTGCTTGCTCCTAGCTCATTAGTGGCCAGGCCTTTGACCTTTAGCTGGGTACACCCAGTCCTCACACACACCTGCATGTTCACACACACACACACACACACACACACACACACACACACACACACACACACACACACACACTTTCTCTCTCTCTCTCTCTCCCTCTCTCCACCACTTTCACTTCATTAATCAGCACTTAGAGACCTCTCTCAGCTAGCCCAAGGTCATACCCACACACACAGGAATGCATTGCTATGATTCAGTACTGTTTCTCAGGACCTGCAGCAGCAGAGACTGGACTGGTGTCCTGTGGATGGGGGAGAAACACCTGGACAGACACACACACTGCCATTTCACTACACTGGGTTTGTCTTCGCATCACACAGTTTAATAACTTGAATCTGCTCAGACCTTTACATCAAGACAAA